>NC_054468.1:178501143-178811282 GCF_017639515.1 Carcharodon carcharias
TTCTCTTAATTTTCATTGGCACAGCCAGCCTTGCAATGATGCTTCAAGTTGCTGTGGTGAATTCCTTCCCTGCCAAATGAAGCAGTCCCTCTAGCTCATGAATGGGACTGGAGCATGCATTAATTATTTCAATAATTACATCTCAGGAAATGGTTGCAAGCAAGGAGAATCCCAAATTCCACCCCACCAAATATATGCCCCCACTGAGGCACAGAGAAATGTTTGCACCAGGGACTTTATCCTGAGAAAATTAACAGATGGAAATTTGGGGCAGAATTTTACGCCTCGTGGGTGAGCACGCACCCGACCTGATCGGGCGTAAAATCGCGCGAGAAGACGGAGCCACCCCCGCCATCAATTAAGAGGCCATTTAGGGACATCAAAAACCCAAATGATCCAGATTTTGCATTATCCGTGCGATTTTGCACTTGTTGCATGGGCAAAACAGGCAGGTGGGCAGCCCACATTTTGCAAAACCTCACCCAGTGATGGAGCAAAAATGGTCAGCAGCATTGCCATTGTGAGTAGTGAGGAGTTTAGGAGATGGTTTGTTGCTAGTTGCTTATTTGAACTTGACAGCTTCATCTCTGTTCTGAGCTTCATTCTTAGCGTTTCCAGGTTTCAATTCCGGATTCATTGCTGTCTCCAAAGCCTCTGAAGGATTTTAACCATGTGGACCCTTCCAGGTATCAGACAGCCTTCTGTAACCTTGGTAATGGGGATTGTGCTCTCCACTGGAGGCACCTCCTCTGAGGGGGAAGAGAGGGTCAGAAGGGAGAGGAGGCCAGGTGTCCCAATGCAGCTGCCAGAGGAGCGACCTGTGGGAGGAGAGGTGAAGGCACAAGGGGCACAGGGACAGCAAGTAGTCAAAGGCGGAAGGGACGACAGAAGATGCCGCTATCTTGCTGCCAAAAATGGGGGACTGACTGCCCATCCGACCTGGCCTCTTGCCTGGCGTCTCCAGCCACTGTTGAAGCTATAGCTTTACTCTCCAGAACGCTAAGTATATGATTCTTCCCTGACAGCCTTCAAGGAGCTGCCTTTTATACCGCCCGCTGTGTCATCATTGGACCCGGCACCTGACAGGCCCATGACCCCGCCCGACCCTTCCCAACCATTGGGAAGTTGGCCAGCCAGCGTGAAATCGCAGTCATGGGCTGATTGCAGTTGGGGGCCAGTCCCACTAAAAGCACACGCCCGCCAAGGGTAAAATTCAGGCCTTGGACACAACAGGCCCCACAATTTTCTAATTAGCATGTCTTGTGAATGTTGGTCCTTGCCAGATGTACCTGATTGTGAAGTACTTTGCAGTTTATAAGAACTTACTTAATAATCTGCTACAATATGTTTTGACTCCAGTGTTTAAATGAAGAGACTAAAATAAGATGATAAAGTAGCTAAAGATTATAATGAGCTGGAGCTAGGTACTTCACCATTTGCAAATTCTTCTGTGGCCTCTTTCCTCAAGATGTGCAAGAGTTTCTGCTGATATGGAATTTCATGATGAATATTGGGGGTTACCATGCTATGCTTTTTCTCCATCTTGTTATGAGCTATCTTCAGCTGCAGTTAGGGTCGAAAAAGTGAGAGGTTGTAATTGTTGCAATAATATATGGTGATACTGCAGTATTATCAATGAATATATCTCATGACAGCCTACAGCAAAAAGAAGAGTATATGTGAGTATTACTTTGAGCTAAATACATTCAGATATGAGTGCAGGAACAGACCCAAGGAATGGTAATGCTTAGTGATTTCGAGCATAATAAGCATTTATGGCAGTTGTGGAAGTACTTTAGGACAGTTTGAAGGGGAGATAATTATAGATGCCTTGGATCCTTCAGACACTAAATTAATGAAGGTAACTGTGAGTTCTTCTTTCTTATCTGGCAGAAAGGGAGAGAACAAGAGAGAAAGGGTGAGAGAGAAAGAGAGAGAGAGCAAAAGAGAGAGAAGACTGACTTCCATTCATACAGCACTTCTCATGACCTCTGGATGC
Organism: Carcharodon carcharias; assembly: GCF_017639515.1. Lineage (NCBI taxonomy): Eukaryota > Metazoa > Chordata > Chondrichthyes > Lamniformes > Lamnidae > Carcharodon > Carcharodon carcharias. The sequence goes on from NC_054468.1 coordinate 178,503,143, forward strand.
CCCAAAAATGCTTTACAGCCAATTAAGTACTTTTGAAGTGTAGTCACTGTTGTAACGGAGGAAATGTATTAGTCAATTTGTGGACTGCAAGCTCCCACAAACAGAAATGGGGTCATAAGATCTTAAGGAATATGAGGAGTAAGCCATTCAGTCCATCGAGCCTGCTCTACCATACAATAAGATCATGGTAGATCTGATTGTGGTCTTGGTTTCGCTTTCCTGCCTGTCCACCATAACCCTTGACTCCCTTGTAGGTCAAAAATCAGTCTAGCTCAACCTTGAATATATTTAATGATTCAGCCTCCATTGCTCTCCATGGAAGAGAATTCCAAAGATTAACAACACTAAAGACCAGATTATATGTTTTTGTAATGTTGATTAAGGGATAAATATTGACCAGGATAGCAGTGATAACTCCACTGTTCTTCTATGAAATAGTGCCAAGGGATCTTTTACTTCCAACTAAGGGAGAAGATGGGGTCTGGGTTTAATGTCTTGTCCAAAAATTAAATTAGTTAATTGTTTTGACAGTGCTTGCAGCTGGTTGCTTTGGTGTCCACCTCCTGTCATTCTTGGGTACTTTGTAATGAGTCCTGAGCTGCTCCAGTCTGAATACAAGCTTTTTAAAACCTCACCTCCTCCAGCATTGGTCACCTATTCCACCCCCTAAAAGCATGTTTTTGAGGCTAAAGGAAGGGCGAGGTGCCCTTGCAAATGGCAAACAAGGATGAGGCTGAGATTGTCAGCGACCTTCCCAACTAGGTTTGTGGCAGGAAAATAAATATCAGTACAGAAACACAACTCCCCAATTCTCCTGTGTTCTCTGCCACTGCCACACCTGATGTTTCACACAGTCGCAGATAAATATCTTGTCCACATGCAGGCTTCTCTATGTGCAGAAATTCTTCCAGACATCTATCTAAGTTTTCCCTTCACAATCCAAAAATGTTGAATTATTATTGTGTGAAGCATGAAAGCAGCATCTTCAGTATTGCTGCAATCCTGTGAGTATGCTGTATTTTGGGATACACAGAAAAATTGTCATAGATACTGATCTATGGAGAACTAGTATGCCGGCTTTGCAGTACCTGACAGCAGTCTGATATGAGTTCCAGGTCCCAATTCTTCCTGCCTAAGGATCGCAACTTTATGTCTCCGGTGTGCAATAAATCCTGGCCTTGGAGCTTTCTTTTCATTTTCTTCTGTTGAATAACAAGATAAAGAAAAATAATAGTGACAAGATTCTTTCCCATTGTTCATTAATGTATAGAAAACTTACCATTAGTATTACAGGCATTTAAGTTTTAATAGTGGGCTCTCAACATTACAATGGATGCTGAGGCAGTCCTACCATTGTGGTGTCTTTCTGCTTCTTTGATCCCCAGTGAAGAAAAGCACAACTAAATTGTCACATTGACACCAGAACATATCTAGGCAGGCAGGACATATCTGTCCCTTTTATGTGGTCTCTGGGGCTTTTTGGGCATTAGACACAAGTCCAGCAGAAACATTTAAATGAGAGGGCAAGGATATGTTCCTGAATTGTCTTGCCTCCTTCATGACTGGGTGGATGCTTAAGAAGGAAAAAGTATCCAGAAAACGTGATGTTGTGGGCTGCTCCCAGGCTTCCATCAATGGGAGGGTCTGAACAAGTCCCAGAGTAAGCCAAAGTCTTGAAGGCAGAGCAATATCATAAATTTTCCATTCTTCCCCCCACACCTCCACCTCCCTCCCCCACCCCCATCAACCTGATCCACATATCAAATTGGGACCCACTGACTGCTGATCTTTATCAGTAGCTATAAACTCTCAGGATCTAAAGCCTGACTCACAGATAGGCCTGGACCTGTGCCTCACTTTCCCACCACCTCCCTGCCAAAGCTAGCTCTTGCCAGGTTGAAGGAGTAGCCCCTATGGACTGCCCAGGTCATGTAAATAGTGCATAATAGGAAATCCAAGCAATTCTGTGGCTTGACAGGACCACTGAACTGCATGTGCCATCTCTATTTCTTGGGTTGAGAGTGAAGAACCGGGAAAATCTATCATATAATCTTTTAAAGGGAAGCAGAGAGAGAAAACGTAGAGAAGGACATCGATAGAAAGAGACAGGGACTGTCATTTTCATTTTAATCAATGAATAAAATTTTGACAATATTATCAGCTCCTTTTGATTATTAAAATTCTCGGTAATCAGAACCCATTTGCAATAGACAATTATTGCAATTTTGCCCCAGCCTCCACGTATGGTCCTTTGCTTAATCTACCAGAAGGACTGTGATTTTGAGTGGATTAACTAATCCTCTGATTTGCTGTGCCTCCCTTGGGCATATACAAAGGAGATGCAAAGCCATAGTGTGTATCAAGCAGAGGTGGTAAATTCCCCTCATTGAGGCGAGTGGATAATTAAACTCTTAATGAACGGTGCTAATGGGTGGAATCATCCATGCCTGTTGGCACCATGCATGCTTGGCTGCGTGAGCAGACAATATGGCGAGAAGGCCAAAAATTGGTTTCACAATGTTGTGAAACCAATTTGCGATTGTCTGCTCAGTCCATCAATGGTGGGCCACATTTCCCACCATCGGAAGTTGGAAACCTCCTTGTAATAAGTTTGCATATTATTATAAGGCCAGCCTGCCCAAATCATTCCCTCTCCCCGCTGGATTGTCTGCCCGCAAATCATGCCATCGTGTTTCACAACTGCATATATAAGGCGTGCACTTGGCGGGCTTCACTTTGAGGGGGATCTCGGAGGTAGGTTCATAGCAATGTTGTGCAATGCTTGGCTGGGTTGTCTGTTGGACTTCAAGTTGGATGCACGTTGGAGCCATTGGGGCAAGGGCTGTCCTGCGGTTCAGGTGACTTAGGGGTAGGGATAAGGGCTGCACTGCGATTTAACGTCGCGCACAAGCATGCGTGAGGTTGTGGAGCAGGAGGGAAGCAGGCATGGATTAGGGAAATCTTGTATAAAGTGACCATTCCTCCGCAGCTGAGACAGTTCAGGTGCAGCCACATTGACATGCGTGGAGTTGGGCCTCTAGGTTATCTGCCCACTGCAGAGGCTTGAAAATGCCACCTAGCGCTCCAGAGCTTTTTACCCGTTGGGCACAGACTGCAAACTAATAAGCATTTTAGTGGACTGCAGAACAGTTAGACGACTGGACACATTGTACCTTGCTAAAGCTGGCCGTGGAGCAGTCACTGGTGGAGGTGCTCATCATCCCAGTTTGGACCAGTCTTCCCCATGGTTCAAGCTAATAATGCAGCCTTACAGTGTGGGTTCGGAGAATGCCGGATGGGCCGGACACTCCTGGAGTCACCTGGATGGATGGCCCCAGGAGGTACACCTACTGATCCTCCTTCATATAGGTGCCTGAGGGCCTGTGGCTGACTTCTTGAGGAGAAGGCATAGCTGGAGTGAGATTGGGTTCCCCAGCACCCCTTTCGCGTACACGCTGTTGGAGGCCAACTATGGCATCGGTGATGGAGTTCAGCCCATGCAACAGCGCAGGAGCTATGTCCTGGACCAAGGTCTCCATGGCAGCCGCCATCCTGCCTGCATTGACCTTGGTGTATTGGCATACCGGCACTATCACCTCAGTCTGAAGATGGACGGACTCCTCCATCATACCTTGCAATCTGAGGAGTGCAGCAGACATTCCTTTCTGTTGTTCCCTAGCTTGTCTTTACAGCTCCAGCAACTGTGACACAACCAAGTCCAGAAGCTCTTTATCTGACTCGGACTCAGCAAATTCCTGGCCTCCAGCAGCCGTCCAAGTGCCAGGGACCTGGGAAGTCGCTGCTGCCATCTGCTGTGGATCAGAAAGTGCGATGTGCCCACCAGATTGTGATCCCGAGGCTACTCTAAAGCTTGGCCCCACCAAGGTGTGTGTCTCTGTGCTGGTGGAGGGAAGGATGAGTGCTGTGACGGGACCTCAGGAAGAGTTTCAGTGGATTTCTCTTCTGAGTTTCCCTTGGGGCTTGATTGGAGGCCCAGGGTTTTGGACATGGTTGGCTGTTTCCCAGATGTGCCAGCAAAAGCAAGGATAGAAAGTGCATGGCAGAGGCCTGTGAAACAGGACACATCACTCACAGTTTGGTTGTCTGATGGATGTTGCAATGCTGGATCCTCACTTGGTAGAGCACCTCCAACCTCACCGTCAGCACAGGAAGGGTCCAGATCCTTGCCAACCAGCTGGATGGCACTGTTATTAAGGTCAATGATGACCTTGATTTCAGGCATTTCTTCACCAATCTGCAGCCTCTCTCTCTTGTGTGCCAGTTTGTCCTGCATGAAGAGAGATGGAGAGAGTGTAAGCAGGATGCCTGCCAGGCCAGATGATAAGCTTGCCTGGCAGGTGTGGGTGGTCAGTGGTTCCATGGACTGGATGATGACAATGAAGGTGTATGTGAAGGTGTACCTGCCCGCTACCACACTAAGTGCAAATCTGGGACGATTCCACCCATCAAATTGGGCAGCAGTATTTTTCTTTGCAAAAAATTCACATTCTCATTCTGGTGTTTTACAAACTTTTATTTTTAGCACATGAATACTCTTGAGTACATATGGAAGTGCAACTGATAATGCTAGTGAGCTGCCATTTGATAGTGCACTGTCTATTTCCATGAACCATTTCTAGGCAGCATTGTTTACACTGATGTACTATTCATATCATGGCTCTCACAAAGCAGAAATCTTGAAGATTGCAGCCTGCTGACAGTTACACCAAATTTGCTCAATTTCAATTCAGCTTTGACTAGATTTGAATTGATTTTCATAGCACAGGGGATCCATGCTAGATATTAACTATCTGTACTCAGTGGATATGGTAACTGTGACTGGATTATGGTAAGATAAAACTTTCACAGATGATGGTTGACCTAAATAAAACAATACTTGGGAAGCTGATCCCTGCACCCATTGTACAAAAGCTAAATATTGCATATGCTGGAAATCTGAAAACAGAAAATACTGGAAATACTCAGCAGATCAGGCAGCATCTATGAAGAGACAAAGTTAACATTTCAGGTCTGTGATCTTTCATCAGGCCTGATGGAAAGTCACAGCTTTGATATGCTAACTCTGTTTTTTACCCCATACATGTTGCCTGACCTGCTGATTATCCCTGCAGTTACTTCTTATTTTTTTCTAATGGGCAGAGATGAGAACAACAGTGCAAATGTATATAAAATATATAAAAAGTCATTGTTGCTGCCCCTTAATTTGTGAATGATGCCTACCCGTGTTTTTTTGCCATGGGTCTTCGTGATTGAACAGGCCCACAGATCGCGACCCACAGATCTTTGAGCACATGGGGCAGAATGTCCCGTGAGGTAGTGGGATCCAGAATTCAGGATTTACAGCAAATGGTTCCCCAGCCAGGAGAAAGCCGATTCTCCGGGTGCTTTTTCTAGCCTCCTTCCCATTTGGGGTCAACAGAGGGTATCCTGAAGGTGATTGCTCAGTCACAGATGTTGCTGGCCAAAAACGCTTCTGTCCCTCACAGATATCAAATGGCCTTCATGCATCTGTTGCCTCCGTGCAGATTCTTGACTAGGGATTTCCAGGTCCACAGCCCTGTCCCCATCACCAATTCTCCATTGCCACAGAACTTTGCAAATAGACCCTGGTCGAAGCCAGCACGCAATTTTGTTTAATGTGGGGACGTTGGGGTGCCTTCATTGCCCACATGATGATGACGGTCAGCGGTCAGCTTTTGGTGACATGTCGAACCACAATGTCCAGGATCATCTTACTGCTGCAGCCTTCTTTTCCCTTCACAGCTGGTAAGACACAGTCTTTTTTGGCCTGTTCTGCCATTGAGGCCTTCTTGGATTGCACTTTTTCTGGCACCTCCCCCAACCTTGCCACCATGAGTGGCCCTATAAGAAGCAAAGAGCTCCCAAAGACAACGTTGTGTAGAGGCTTGTGCACTCCGACAAACCCTTAAATGATAAGGTGGCAATCCATGCAGAGTACATTCCTCTTTCAAGTATGGTACTAGCATCATGCTACCAATATATTTACTACAAATATGAAGCTTCACTGCACTCTGGCCTTTCATACTAATAGTCAATATCTGTAAATTTCAATGGACACTTTGAATACTAATATCTGTGTCATATTAGAATATTTACACCAATAGATTTATAGAGCTAACACAATCTGAAATATACAAGTTTTGAGGGAAGTTTTTAATTTCAGTTTCACACTGAAACCTTTATATTTGAGAAGTTTACAGGACTAGCTTTCTTCTAAGATAAAAGCAAAAAACTGCGGATGCTAGAAATCCAAAACAAAAACAAACACAAACACTCTGTTGAAGGGTCATTCGGAGTCGAAATGTTAATTGTTTTCCTCTCTGCAGATGCTGCCAGACCTGCTGAGTTTTTCCAGGTATTTTTGTTTTTGTTTTAGCTTTCTTCTAAAATATTTTTAAAAATCTGTAATACGTTGTTGTTGTACTTTGATAACAAGGCTTTGAGTGATGCTTTCTCCTTTATAAAACATAGTTGTGTACCATATTTCCTCTGCGTGAAACTGAGACTGTGTCCAGACCAGTGGCTGATATAATGTGGAAACTGAAGAAATGGTTTGGTTTTAACTTTCAAGGAGAGTCTTCCCACATGAGGAAACTGGTCACGTCAAGCCAACACAGTGTACCCATTGGCTCCGGATGTATCTTTTCTCACTTTCCATCTGTGTCACTTTCAATCAATGCTATTTTTTGCTAATTCTTTTGTCAACGGTGAGTGGCGAGGATGTTTTTGTATGTTCAGATAGTAAGCAGGAAATTTTAGCGTTCTGATTTATTTCCTGCTGATTTGTGTAAATTGTTCTTTGCTATCAAAATGCAATGGAATAATAGGAATGATCTGCAGTCTATATTTATTCATATGTTAATAATGGAATGCACCCTGCAATGCAAACAACATTATAGATAAATTGGGCCTTAGATCTGATGAGATGTTTATTTTATCATGTCCCATGTGACAGTTATTTATACCACATACCATTATGCTAAAACCGGAGTGTGCATGCCTCCAGGATTTTCATTCCAATGGAATTACCTCCATCAGTGCATCCCTTGATACCCTACTCTTCCAGAGCTTCTGGAATTCACTTGCCCAACGCACTTGTGTTTGAACTTGAACACTGTTCATCACTGTGCTGCACACTAACTTCACCTATCCACGTTACCTTCATCCCACCGTTGGACTTCTGACTTTAACCCTAGACTCACTCTAGTTGTCTCCTCTGGTCCAGCTTATTTCTAGGATATTTGCATTTTAATTATGCTACATAACCAGACTTATGCAACTTAAGTTTTCTCCTTGCCCATTCACTTGTGCAGTTTGGCTACCACTGTGGGCCCAAGACCATCACTTTCATTTGCCTTTTTTCTCCCCTTTTTCACCTATTTTCTCTTCACTCCTTCTAGCTGTTTTCCTCCTGTCATCTTACCCCCTTTCATATCTCTCCTCTTGGATACTCTGCCTTCCCAAATCCCAACCCCAAACCTTCAATACTCCTCAACCTTCCTACTCTCCTGCTACTGCACCAGGCTTGTCTCCTTCTTAAATAAACCTATGGCTTCCCACTGTACCTTTCTTGGCATCCTCAGAAGGGGTCACTGAGGAATTCATTGCTGTCCCTTTATGATTATAAACCCAACTGTCCCATCCTACTCTATTACTAACCTTTCCACCCAGGCCATCAGCTGGAGGTGATTTTGACAATCTTCTCCTTCTCGAACTCACCCTTCCCAGTGCTGACCCTGTGGACAGTCAAAAGATCAACCATCACTGCCCTCCCCACATTTCCCTCTGGAATGCCTATTCATTGGTGAATCCATGCATTCCATGAGTTCATTGTGGACGATTGCATCGGCATCATGGCTTTAATGGAAACCTGGCTATGGGGTGATGCCATCTGCCCCCTAAATGAAGCCTCTCCACCTGGCTATATCTTCCACTGCTCTTTTTGCCCAGATCACTACAGTGGTGCTGTGGCTCTTATCTTGACCTGTTGCCTTACTCCCTTGGCATTTTTTCCTCTTTCGAGCATCTCGCCTTGTTCTACCATTCTGACCTCTCATTTAAAATCTTCTCTCTTCATGGCCCAAATACTATGCCAGTTTTCTTAAGCTACTCCCATTGTATCACTCTGTAAAAAAATGTCCACAACTAAGTTAAAACTATTTTTTCAATATCCCAACTGTCTAGTCTTTGGCCCTCCATTTATCATAACTTTCTGCAGCTAGTAATTGTTCAACCAGACTCTCACCTCCACCTTCAATGTCCTTGTCCCCTTTAAAGGCACTCATCTCTCTCACATTGGAGATTCCCCCTGCTTTGGCCACTGATCTTCACTCTCTCAAGTCCAAGGGACACATACTGGAACAGATATTGCACCTAATTGATTAGGTCATTCACTGTCAGACTTAGCTGGATCAGATGAATCACCATCAGAACCTGCTCTCATCTGCTAAAGCTGCTCAATAGTGCAGGATTATCCTGGAATACAAAGATAACCCCTAGCTTCATTTCCCAATTGCAAGCTTCTTAAACTCCCCTCCCTGTCTCCTTCACCCTCACTTTCAATAACAGGTACAAGGAGCTCATGGATTTCTTTGGAACCATCCTCTCAGCTCCCTTTCCCTTCCCCTAGCTCACTAGGCCAAACTTCCTCTAAGGCTCCCTCTTGCCCTAGCGCTGAGCCTACAACTTCCTCTATTTTCTCTCTTGTCTTCAGTCATGCCCTCTCTGAGCTCATCTTGCCCATGAGAACACCTCCTGCTCTCTCAATCCTGTTCCCACTAGACCACTTACCACCTAATTTCCCTTCCTGGCTCCAATATTAGCTGATAGTGTAAATGGCTCTCACTCCTCAGGTTCTGTTTCCCTCCTTCAAATCTGAGGTCATCATCCCACTCCTCAAAAAGAAAACCTTGACTGCTCTGTCTTGCAAACTACTGCTTTACTTTTTATTATTTCATGAGATGCGAGTACCAATGGCAAGGCCTGCATTTATTTTCCACCCTTAACTGTCCTTGAGAAAATGGTGGTGAACCGACTTATTGAACCACTTCAGTTCATCTGGTGTATGTGCAATACCAATGTTCCAAAATTGAATAGAACAAAAATAAAATTGTTATTTAAATTAGTATTTTATCATGTCAATTATTGCTTTAGTTCTAATCCTCCAGAAAAAAAGCCCATTGTTTTTTCTGGACATTTTCACATGTGTTCAGTATTTTTAGAAAATGATAATGGGAAGAATCTTCCCCCCATTGGGGGAGAAGTGCAGGAGCGGGCACGCCTCTTATCGGTGCCTCCAATTTGGGGCATGCCACCATTTTACGTGGGTGGGCCAATTAAGGCTATGCACTCCCTGTGTAGGTGGGTGGGGAAATCCCTCAGCATGCGCGCGAGAGAGCGCACGCATCTCCCTGAGGCTAAGTGCTGCCTCAGGGAGATCGGCACCAAATTTAAAAATGGTGAAGGGGCAAAAATAAAATTTCCCTGACATGTCCCCTCATGTGACACCGTCACATGAGTTGGGACATGTCCATCACTTTAAAGCATACTTTTATTAAAATTTTAAAAACCCTCATCCCACCCGTGGATGAGGTTTCATGCTTTTTCTGAAGCCCGCCAGGGTTCCGGACCTGCCCACCAATCCTAAGGTTGGACGGGCAGGTCCATTAATTATCTCAATTACTTTGTCAATAGCCTCAGTAGGCCATTGACAGATCGGTGGGCGCACAGCTAATTCGGCTGTGACCCTGCCGACCTGAAAATTGAAATGACGCAGGGTGACATCGGGAGTTCCACCCAATGTCATCCTGTGTCATTTTACGCGTCGGCGAGCAGGCCTAAAGATCCTGGCCAATGGGTAGCTTCCAATGCAGTTCTCTATTTCCCTAATTACACAAAAATTGTTTACATAATTTTTCAAGTCTTTTGAACCCTGACATAACTTTGCCTTAACCTTTTCCCCATCCATTATCATTTAGAACAGAAACAGGGTAATAATTATTTTAATTCCATAAATTGAAATTTTCTGACTTCCTGTTAGCAGCCTTCTGCTTCAGACCATTGTGTTGTGGGAAATTTGCTAAAATTACTAATCAGAACAATGTTAGGGATTGTATATTACAATTGTTGCAATTTAAGCAATTAATAGGGCTCTAGATTTTTTATATTATGACGATCCTTGACCCAGAAGCAGTGCAGTAAGGAAAACATAATTTCTTTAAAAGGTCTGGGGAATCTGTAGTTGCTTTTAAGAATGTTTGAAAAGGATTTTTAGGAGTTTGCATTCATTATAAAGGAACCAGTTATAATTTACTTGAATAATAAAAACTGCTGGACCATGTGACCCTTGACCAGGAAGCAGTACCAACAGGAAGGAAGTTAATATATGGATGTCATGTGAGCAGAGACAAAGAAGCTGCAGCAGAGGGGAGAACAGAGAAGGCACATTTACAAGGAGGTGTGTGTGTAATACACTTAAACAGGACAGAAAGCCATAGGCAGAGTTAGAGCAAGGATTGTCAATTGGGCAATCTTACTGCTGCTACTTCAGTTTTGCCAGAGCTGACCAGATCATTTAATGGGATTTATTAAAGGGTTCGGATAAAAATGTCTCTGGGGAATCTCTGCCATCAAGACTGTTGTGAATCTAGCTGAGGAGGTTCGCAGGAGTGTGCTGTTCAGATGATGACCATTTCTGAGGATGCTGGATGGAATATTGCTGCTGGTACCATGACTCGAGCTGAACCAATTGAAAGAGAAAGTGAGAGATCCTATATACCAGAAGCTGAGTTAGAGTACTTTGGAACTGCATATGCAGCCATATATCTACAGTGAGTGACTCAGGTGCTTGTGGCTGTGTAAGATGTATCCTTGTTGTATCAACCATCTAAAGTGAAATTTACCTTTTTATTTTAAATATAACTTGTCTGTTAATTTATGTTTAACTTGCATTGGTTCTGATTTGTGTTAAAGTAAAAGTTACAAAAAGTGAAATCTTGCTGGTAATTTCTTCATTTGGGGATGTTATGATCTTAAACCAGACCCCCAAATTGTTGGTCAGACCTGGTTAGGGACTGATAATGTTTTGTTTAAAGTCGACAAAGTTTGAGATTCAAGACAATTGCTAAGAGAATAAAGCCACAAGATTCCATTGGATTTTAAACAAAAATAAACTTTACCGTACAAGGTCAGAAAGATAAAACAATTTACAATATCTATTGTTATGACTGACATGGGATGAGTGCAGTGTCTGTCCCTGGTTCCATTACTCCACGGGTCACAACATATTTAAATGATTATTCCAGTTAGCTATATGGCCAAATATGTGCTTTACCTATTAACTTCAGAATGACCACTCGATGCTCAGGTTTCTTCAATAAACAACAAAATTATTAGTTTATTATAAAACCAGACTTATCAAGTAAAAAGGCAAAGCTTATTAATATACAGTGTGAAATATGAAAATATAATCATTACTCTTTCTAAATACATACACACATCAAAAAAAATAAATAAATAGAGGAATTCTGACAAAAGGTTAGAAGTCAGTAGTTCAAGGGAAAAGGATACATGGTGTATTCTTAAAATGGTGTTCAGGTTATGTGGACTCTCAACACTGGTCTGCGAAACAATTGATGACCCTTGCACTACTTTCAAGGTGGACTTCAAGGAAATTTGGAGTCACTCAATTTCAGAATGTAGAGTGACTTTGAAGCAACTTCCTTTCACATTTTGCTTTGCACTGGGTCAGGAGCTTCAGGAGCTGTTGTTGTCTTTGCCCAAGCACTTCATCTTCCTTGTTTCCTTCCCAAATCAGTAGCAGCCTATCAGCTTTAAAACACAGTTTTCAAGGCCTGTTTTTATTCAAAGCCAAAAACCACCACATGACCCTTTTGTAAACAGTCCATCTGGGTCGAGAGGTTTCCAGCTTCTTTAAAACTGCTTAGCTACCTTTTCCTATAAAATGCTGTTTATTTCCAGAAACAGCAGCAACCAGAGTCCTTGCATTAACCCTTTAAGAAACAGTGATCTTTAAAAAACACAATTTCTTCCAGAATGTTCTTAGTCCTTGAGGATGAACCATTTTTTGTGACTAACGCATTTATTACACTATCCCTATTTTATACTCTAACATTCAGGTTTAATATGAGGCACATTTGAATTAACAAGCAAGCTTTTGTTGAACACAATGCACTACACAACAAATGGCAAATGCAATCAATTCTCAACAACCCACCCAGATGCCAGTAAACACTGCAAGTCAACCACTCTCACCATCTCTCTAATGAGGGGTTCCAGTCTTCAGCTTTGAAGATCTGACCTTGTAATTCTCTCCACAAATCGCTTTGACTTAGACAGCCTCAATAACAACCCACCTCACAGGGTTTCAATCTCATTTCCCAAGATTACGTTCCCTTGGATTCCTGAATGTTCACTTGGGCACCAACTCACAAGCACAACTTCAGCTCTTTGGCCGCACTGAGCAGAGCAGAGCACTACTACGCCAAAGAGGTACTTTCACCTCGGCAGCCCACAGCTTGGTCACCAACCTTCTACTGCCTTCTTGGATCTTCAAGGATTTTCCTGAGCCCTCTTTGATTACAGGGCTTGCCTTGAGCCCTTTTCCTACTTTTTAACTTAATGGGGACTTCTGCCTGTCCCCTCTCCCTGCCCCTTGCCTGGGACACTAATTGCCTAAGGCCCTCTGCTTCCAGTCACATGACATGGGTTTTTGCACCTTTTTTGTCATGCACAGGTGCAGCTGGGCCCGAAGAATGTAAAAATTGCAGAACTGTGCATATGTAGCCCTCAATTCCGCAGTAAATTGAATTTAATGACAGGGTTAATTGGTAAATTTGATCCTTTTGGTTTATGGTTTCTTGAATAGGAATCGTAACAAAATTAACTATTTTTGAGGTGTGGGCATATTTGTCAAGGCCACATTTATTGCCAATCCCTACTTGCACCACTGCTTACTCCCACAATCTTACGTATGGATTGCAAGCATCCTATACTTACAACAGTAAAGGTACACCATTGGCAGAAGAGCTAGATATTGAATTCATTGGCAGTGACAAAAATCATGTGAAAATGCTCTGTCCAGGATTATTCTTAAGTTTTGTCATGGTTGTGTCCATCCAAGTGAGTTGTGTGTATTCCATCATCCACCAGACTTGGCCCTTGTAGATGGTGGAAAGGCTATGATGGTCAAGGAGGTGAACTCAATTTTGCAGAATACCTAGCTCTTTTCCTGCTCTTGCTGCCATAGGGCTCATATGATTGTCCAGTTCAACCTTGCTCCTCCCTACCTCTGTAACCTCCTTTAGCTTTCCAGCCCTTCAAGCTCCTGACATATCTGTGCTCCTACAATTTTGGCCTCTGGCAGATTGCCAATTTTAATCAGTCCACCATCATCGGATATGCCTTCAGCTGCTGAGGGCCTAAATTTGGAATTCCCTTCCTAAACCTCTCCACCCCTTTACTGCTCTTTCCTCCTTTAAAATGGTTCTTAAAACTTACCTCATAGGCCAAACTATTGGTTATCTGCCCTGATATCCCCTTATGTGGCTAGGTGTCCAATTTTGTTTGATAATATTTTGGTGAAGTGTCTTTAGATGTTTTACCATCTTAAAGGTGCTGTACAAGTTGTTGTTGCTATTGGCCAATGATGACCCACAAGTGATGGGGAAACTGAGTTGGATGTGCCATTAACATTCAAGGAGAGATAACTGGAGTTTCTTTGTTCAAGCTTGCAGTTTTGTGGTGTGAATGTTATCTACTGCTTTTCAGCCCAAAGCAGGGTGTTGTGTAAGTCTTGATGTGGCCTTTTATGAAATGCCTCCATATTTTAGGAATTATAAATAGAGTTGAACACTATGGAACGATCGATCAGTGAACAGCTCCAATCCTGATGTAGGGAAGATCATTAATGAAGCAGCTGAAAATAATTCTAGCCTTTTACCTTAAATGACCAGATCTCTTTAATTTTATACTTTGTCGCTGATGCATGAACTTCCACTTGCACCTGGAAAGTGCCAAGTGTTTGGGCCAAATTGAACTAGAAGTTCACTGAAACTATTAAGGCTAAATTGGGCCTTGTAATTTCTGCAGTTGTCTAGTAAGGTAAATCTCATTGAGTCTGCCTCTGTCCGGGACTGTGTGCAAACCCTCAAATTGACCCTGTAATGTTTTATTTCAGAACTTCTTTCAGCTATATTGCAAAACATAATTTTGCCGCTCTTAGTTATTTTCTGCTAAATGCTAATACAAAGAACGTTTTCATTCTTTACGAGATGTGTCATACCTATTTACAAGATGTAGGTGAAGTAGATAAGCTTAACATGACTTAAAGGCAGAATTTTACTATTTGGACGAATGGCCTGACATCAGAAGGAAATGTGGTCACCGGCATGCACGGGCAGCTGGTGGGACTATCTCCTGAATTTTATTCTTTTTCTCTCTTGTGGTTTAAGTGATGTGATAGAACTAACCTTTACAATGCCATTTCACACAGCAGTTCAGAGCCAAATCAAGTTATTGTGGGTCTGGAATTACATGTGCCCATGCCAGGTAAGGATAGCAGATTTCCTTTCCTGAAAGTCTCCTGAATTTTATGGTCAATTAGGTGGCTGCTACTGGGACTGCTGCCCTATTTAGGATGGCAGCCTGCCCCCAGAGCTGTTGGCCCGGTCAGAGATCTGGCAGTTCAGCAGCATCACCAGTAACACCAGTGGCCGCTGGTGAGGCAGGTGGGAAAAAAGGTTAAAAGCTTTAAGGGACCGAGTGCTGGAGGGGAAGCCTCTTTGGGGAAATCATGGGGGCTGCCTTCCCTGGCCGCGTCTCCCTCTTTGTTTCAAAAATCGTTCTTGCCTGGGGTGCCAGTTGGAGGCTGCCTCCATTTAGCTGGCAGCCTCCTCACATGGCAGTGCTTCTTTACACTGCCAGCAAAATGCCAACAGCATGGTTAAAATAGCCCTTAATAGAACCTTTATGTATGTAAATTGAATGCTTGCCTCCTTGAATAAGATTCCCCAATAGTACAACAGGGTCAAGAAGCCTATACAACATGGTCCCCCATGAATTTACCACCTGAGGAGGAGGGGACAGTGAGGTGGGGGAGGTTGGGTTCTGGAGGCCAGCAGGTTAGGCACAAATGGGGGTAACATCTTGGAAGGGTGGGTTTGCCCTATGAACACAGGGCACCCCTGAAAGGAGGTTACACCCCTTTCCTTCGTACCTTTTAGCCCAGATTGTGAAAGAGTGGCCTGGCCTTCTTCATTCCACCCTCCCTAGCTGCATGTATTATTGCAACAGAGGTGGAACCAACCCGTAATTGACCAGTTAAGGGCCTCAATCGGCCTAAGGGCAGTTAGGCTGGCTGATGCCTTATTTGCCTACTTTATTATGGGGGTCAGCTCAGGGGGAGGTGGGAAGCCAATGGGATAGTCACCCATTCTATTTAATGTGCCCCCTGCCTGCAAATATGCTGATAGGGGGGCCATAAAATTCCCCCCACGGTATCGTCATGCAAGAGTGGTTCATTTCTTCAGTCGTTTGTCAGTAAAAGGGTACCAGATATTTTGGACAATAAAACTTAAATGTCCTACAGGCAATTCTTGTTCATTATAGTAAAGTCTGAATTCCTAATAAAAGGCTTTCACAATTTTCAAATTTTAATGCTCTTGGGTGGTTAGGCTTTAGTGTTTGCCTTTCTAGTTACCATAGTGCTATTTGAGCAATGTAAGACCCTGGAGAAGCAATAACTGGTTTTATTTTAAATAAGGCAAACAAATAAAAGTTATAAAGGTCAGCTCAGGCAAATTAGGTTTCTATTCCTGTGTAGTCGTTTTAGGCAATGCACTGTCATATTTGCTTTATCAGTGATTTTTTTTATTGTTCAACGACTACTATCAGAAGGTTTTGATTTAAAATAAACTTTATCAAATAAAATGATTTCTAAAATCCTCAAATGGTATCTTCAGAATGAATTTGACTTCTGATTAAATGTCAAGTGCTGCTTTTCTTCATCAAAATTCTGACAAGGGATTGAAGAAATTTAATAAATTGCACGAAAGAGTATATTATCCCTGTTGATACGAAATTAAAATTCTGCAGATGCCAGAAAGCCGGAATAAAAACAGAAAATGTTGGAAATGCTCAGCTGGTCAGGCAGCATCTGTGGCGGAGAGAAACAGAGTTAACATTTCAGGTCCATCACATTTCATCAGACCCTCTGATGGTGTAGTTGCCTATGTGTCAGTGCAGGAGGACTTCTTATTGGCCCTCAGCCCCAGGAGCTCGCCCTCCACTTCACTGGCCGCCTCTTCAAAAATTGCCCTCTGGGTCCCAATACTGGCCATGGGATTGGTACTCAGAAACAGAAATTCTTTGAGACTACTTAGTATTTGCATGACTGTTTTCCATTTCAAATCATTGTCTGAAAACCTTTGTTTAAAGTCTGATTTAAGAGTCATTTTCTGACTTTCCATTCCCATCAGGAAAACATACTGAAAATTCAGGTATGGATTATGATTTTCTGACCTTATTGCACACACAAATTTCCAGTGCATGTTTTCAACAGGAGAGGTTCATCTGAAACGTAACCCTTGCAACCAGTAATTTTGACTTGGCACATTCTCCTATGAATCAAAAATTGAAAAGATTTCTTCAAACTTCTTACCTGGGGCTTTCAAAATACTGTACTGTTAAATCATTCAAATTTGAGGGCTATGATCCTTTGAAAAAAAAGTCCATAATTAAGGCTGGGGGACTCTACAAATAAGACACTACACCATCAGAAGTTACTGTAGAAGCTTCTTTTGATGAGTGTAAACAGTTCATGCATTACCCCAAAGGGCCACAAGGGTCCAAATTTTAAAACAGCCGCAGAGGCAGAACCGGAAGCGGAAGGGCTTGCAATTTTCCTGCACTGGCCCACCTGCCCTTCTCCTACCATGGTTTTGCCTCTGAGCTATTTTTACTCAGGAAGGAGTTGAGTGGAGGGGGTGTGATAGGTGGTGGCTACCAGCTCAAAAGTGGGTCATTAAGTCACTTTAAGAGCCAATTAAGGCTACTGTCCACACACTGACCTGGGAGAGGGGGGAATGGGGCAGGTCAGCACTCCATTTAGCTAGGGAATAACACCTCTCCCCAACCATAGCCATCATGCTACAGCTGCAACCTTGGCTATGCAGTGGAGGGTTGCCCCTTCACGATGAGTGTCTGATATCCTTTTAGATGTTAATTTATAAAAGCTCTTCAGAAGGCACTCCATCTTGAGGTGCCCCCTCCTCACCTACATTGGCAGCACTCGCCTCAGATAGTGTTTTGGTTCTGGAGGGCCACCTATTCAAAATTGCATAGTTATCATGCATCGGTGTGATGCAGGGATGAGACTAGGAAATGCTCTTAATGTCAGGAGCCTAATCCCAGGACAAATTTCAGCCCTATAAGTCCATTAATAAAATCCTAATTAGCAACCAAACATTTTTTTTTATTCATTCAAGGGATGTGGGCTTCGCTGCCTGGGCCAGCATTTATTGCCCAGTCCTAGTTGTCCTTGAGAAGGTGGTGGCGAGCTGCCTTCTTGAACCGCTGCAGTCCATGTGGTGTAGGTACACCCACAGTGCTGTTAGGAAGGGAGTTCCAGGATTTTGACCCAGTGACAGTGAAGGAACAGTGATATATTTCCAAGTCAGGATGGTGAATGACTTGGAGGGGAACTTCCAGGTGGTGGTGTTCCCAACTATCTGCTGCCCTTGTCCTTCTAGGTGGTAGTGGTTGTGGCTTTGGAAGGTACTGTCTAAGGAGCCTTGGTGAATTCCTGCTGTGCATCTTGTAGATGATACACACTGCTGCTACTGTGCGTTGGTGGAGGAGGGAGTGAATGTTTGTGGATGTGCTGCCAATCCTGGACAGTGTCCAGCTTCTCAGATATATGCCTATCTATAACATTACAGAAAATGCTGGAAATGCTCAGCAAGTCAGGCAACATCTGGAAAGAGTTAAGCAGTTATTAGAGAAATTTAATTCCCAATGATGGACTTGTTTCAGGTGGGACATGAACAAATTAAAAATTTGGAATAGGAATGCCTTGATGCTGCCCACTTTCAGTTTCAACATAGGAAAAGTCAAGAGGTAAATGACCAAGCCTTGTGTGCCTTCATTTTAATAATGGTTCTATTTTAAACCATGGCTCCCTCTCCACCTCTGAGTTCATAGCTAGCCCAAAGTTTCAGGTCAATGAACTTTCATTAGAGGGTTAATTGCTGTATTTACTTCAGAGTTTCAACATCTTCAGTATTTTGATAGCTATTTGCATATTTTCCTAAGTCAGAGGAAATGAATATAAGTTAATTTTATACTTTATCGCATAGCACTTTCTTCCTATTGTTATTTACTGTCCTTCCAAGTGAATCTACTGACATCAGTTCATTATGGTTCAACAGATAAATCTGTCAACTCTGTCTATCTTTACTTCTGCATCCCTTGTACATTGCAGTATATTGCTGCTGTTAGTATGTTAATTCCATGTTTTTATATTTTAACACTGCTGAATATTGCACAATATATTTCTTGTAATTTCCCAAGTGGATGTATAGTTCATGAAATATACAAGTTATCTAAAATAGTTGTCACAGCCTTGGATTAAGTTAACTTGTCGATGGTATTATAGTATAGCCCAGTGCTCATTAAGTACACCAGCACTTTGGTCAAAGGGAGCAAATAAAAATAATCAACTATTTGAGTCAATGTTGAGTTGAAGTTTCTTAATGTGATAATCTAATGTTTAAAAGGATAGTATTTTATCCAGATATTAATCTTGGATTTCGCTATTGATGTAACATCGATATTAGTACCTTGGCTGTTCTTAAGTTAATGCTAAACCTTAGCCAAAAGCAGCACTGTAGCTTGAAGTTTGCTTGTACGACTTCCAATTAGTGGATTCCTGGTCCTTGTAATTGTGGTCATTTATAAAGCTACTTTGGAAAGGGCCATCTCAGACAAAATTCACATTACCCACTGAGTGATGCACAGCAGGCTCCAATGGCATTGGCCAGAATATTCCGGCCCAATTGTTGTCAGGCATCATGGCGAGCAGAGAGAAATGACGTGGCGAGAAGGCCAAAAATCAATAAGTCCCATTGTGAAACCAGTTTGTGATTGTTCGCTCCACCCGTCAATGGCGGGGCTATTCCCGCCGCCGCACATCAGAGACGGCATTTTAATACATTTGCATTTAATTATAAGCCCTGCTCACTGGAATCATCCCCCCACGTCAAATTTACCACCCACGTTGGCGTGACTTCAGAGTGGTGTACTTCACGACTGCCTTTAAAAGGCGTGCACCTGAACTTCGAGCGGAACTGGGAGGTGAGTACACACAACCTTTTGCAGCACTCGTGAGCATTGCCAATAGGTCATTGGGGAAGAGGCGTCATACATTCACGGGGGACATAGGCAAGTTGCTTTTGTCTGGCTGGCTTTCAGGTGGTTCCGGGGCAAGGGCACCAGTGCAGATCAGGCTGGGTGGGGGGAGGGCACAAAGCAACACAGACTGAAGGAAATACTCAAGCACGTGCCGGGGGTGTTGGGGAGGCAAGGCAGTACCAGCCTGAAGGATGTCAGGGACATGCTGGGGGGAGGGTGGATGGGGCTGAGAAGTGAGGAAAGTGGCCAAGCACTTGGAAAAGCTTCTCAAAAGTGAGCGTTCTTCCAAAGCTGAGACCATTCAGCTGCAGCTCCATTGACATGCTCAGAGTCAGGCGATTTCTGCCCACCCAAGCAATGCAAAAGCATGAAAGTGTCACCAAATGCTCCAGAACTTTTCAGCACTCAAGCGCATACTGCAAATTAATGTGTGTTTTAGGGTGCAGCAGACTGACTCGGCAAGTTGTACAATCCCCTTGCGAAAAGTGGCCAAGGCGCAGTCGCTATTGGAGGTGCTAGGAGCCCCTTGCAATGTCTTTATTCAGGTTTGCACCAGTTCAAGCTCATGGTTCAAGCTAACAGCACAGCCTTGCAATGTGGGTTAGGAGAATGCCTGCACCTGAGCTGAGAGCATAGCATGCATTCCAGTGGCTGAAGCTGCCGCTAATCACTCAAGTGGAGTGGGGCGGAAGTGGATGGGGTTTCAGACAGCCAAAAAGCGCATTACGCACTGGCCACCCAACTGGTGGCTAGCACTTTCCTAAATGTGTGAAAGGGCCTTCAGACATAAGCAAGAGAGGTTCTTAAGGCACACATGCTAAACCACACGTCTCCATCTTTAGTCCTGCAGGATGAGAACATCAGGATTATGGAGCCTGGTGATTTAGCAGAATGCCTCATGACTTAGAGACCAGAGATGTAGAAAAAGAGAGCAGTGGAGGCACTTGGGTCGGCAAAGAGAAGAGAACCTCTCTCAAGATGAAGTGGTGGCAGGGCCTGATGCGCACATAGCTGAAGATCCACAATGAGCCATCGCTCATAGGTGCCTTGCTAGACCCAGGGTCGATAGACAGCACTTGTCATTCCTGCAGATGTCTGAGAACCAGTGTCACCGAAAACTGCACATGTCTAGGGAACTGGTCAGTCTCATGTGCCACCTGCTGCAAGATTTGGTGCTACGAGAACATGGAGGGCATCCATTGCCAGTGGCTGTGAAATTGACCGCAGCACTCAATTTTTACTCCTTCCAGCACTCCACAGAGGACCAGTAAGTGATCAAGCAAGCCTCCACGCACATGTCTATCCAGGAGGTCAAGGACGCTATCTTCGCAAACGCACAAAACTTTGTGCATTTCACCCGGGATTAGGAAAGCTTGGAAGCAAGAGCACTGGGTAAAGGGTGCTATCGACTGCACTCAGGTGGCGCTTAGATCTCCATGGCAACAAGCAGTCAACTACATCAACCGCAAGCTGTGCACTCCATATACTGGTGCTGCAACGAGAGGAGGAGATGGAGGAGCGGCACATATCCTGCAATGAGGAGGACAAAGGGGATGATGATGATGAGACCCTTAAAGTTGAGGATGCCAGTGCTGACCACTTCAGGAGCACAGCATCACCGGTCACAGATGCTGAAGAGATGGGGGAGCCAGCCCCACCACAAAGGTGCTGAGAGCACACACACAGAATGATGGAACTCTGTGATGCCTGCCCACGACATTCTGGCAGCAATAACAAGCACCATTGAGGTGCAGGCACCACTGATGTGTTCAGTGAATGTGAAGCCAGACCAGGGTCAAGATTATATGGCCCCTCCCATCCTGTGGGGTATTATGGTCCCGCCAAACTGAATGGAGTTATAAATCGCTCTCCGCATCTGCCGGGGGGAGACGTCACAGCGGGACAGTAAAATCCTGGCCCATTACTTTGGTCTGAAGGTTACACAATGCACAGGGAAGAGGCCCTGGACTGAGACGCCAGCCAACTGGATGACTTTCAAGTCTGTGAGGACCTTGATGTCGGGCATTCCCCCCACCAGTCTGTGACCTCTTCTTTTTGTTGTGTTCCGGCTTGTCCTGCATGAGTACAGGTGAAGAGAGTGTGAGCAGGGCATCTGTCAGGCCAGATATCAAGGATGCCTGGCACATGTGGGTGGCAATTCGTGCCATGGACCGGATGAGGACACAAGCTGCAGGGCAGATCAAGGTGTGTGTGTGAGAAAGAGTAAATGGTGATGTCCCTTGAACTGGCAGTGAGTGAGATCCCTGTGGATGTGTGATGTGTTTGTGAATGTGTGATTTGAGAGTGATGGGAAGAGTGACTTAGCTTGGTGGAATGGAGGAGATTATTCATCCTCTTTTGGCACTAGGTGGCTGTCCTCTTTTCGCAGGGCATTGGCACCGACCACTGCTGCCACCGCCTCCCATGCTGGATTAAAAATCCTGTTTGCTGATGTTCACCCAGAGTTGGGTAAGAGGGCTCAATGGCAGGCCTTTAATGTGTCCTGTAGATGCCCAAGGTAGGTGTCACTAAATTTGGGGGCAGCATTTTTCCTCCCTTTGGCAGCCATGGCTTTGCAGCAGCTTCTGATCCCTTAAAAATAGTGCTAGCTCTGTGCAGGAGCACCCTTTAAATATGGCACCCAGATTACTGAAGACCTGAGATAATGGTGGGGCAGATGAATCAGAGGCCACCCCATCAGTGATCCAGCATGTTTCCCGGGGATACTTATTAATGAGACAGGACGACACTACACAGAAACCCACCATCAAGGCTGATGAGTAAAACATCCTTTTTCCCGCCCACTTTGTGCAAACCTGGGAAATTCAGCCCACTGTGTTCATAGAATTAAGGGTTTGCATGCCAGGGATACGTTAAGTTTATTCAAGCCTAAAGTAAAATGTTAATGGATTAATTAACTTAAAATGCATTCTCCATGAATGAAAACTGCCACTGCATTTCCATGTATATTGGTTCATTGTTCTTCAAAGGAAGTATATTTGTAATCAAAGTTTGTACTTTTTTTGTTGTGCATGGCCCATTCATTTAAGTGTGTGAGTCCTTCAATTTTTTTTTGCAAGACCATGCGTGGTCTGAGGTGTTGACTTGTGCTCAGCCTGTGTGGAAACTCCTGGGATGTTGCATGCTGCACCTTAAAAAGAACATTGCTTGTAATTGTATCAAGTAGCTGCATATTGACCCAAAAATTCAATTTTTGCATTGTGTTTTGGGATTTCTTTACAATAAGTAACATATTAAAATCAGCACCCCAGCGGTTATTTTTCAGCTCACTCCCTGTGTTTGGATGCTGTGGAAACACATATTCTAAAATAATGCAAAACGTAACCAAAACTTATATTGCCAACCTTCCAGATCTTTTTTGCTGACCAACACTTAAGTTCATTACACAGTTGAGAAACAATTCGCTTTCAGTCATCACCATCCTGCTTTGATGATGCTGTTCACTGAACAGGTGGCTCTTGGATTCATAAAGGACAAGTCTTCCTTGTAGGATCCCCTCCAACAGCACTTCTGGAGCTAATTCATTTATCAGACCATTTCTTCTCCTTATCAGGATAACATTCAGGAGACCATCAACCTGTTGCTACTGGATTACCAGCCCTTTGAGTCCTGTGCTGCAGAACTGCAATTTCATGTAAATTATACAAGGTCATGTTTTTGTGCAAGGCAAACTCTCTTGTAGCAAAATTGTTCACAGCCTCTACACCATTGCACCAGAATCACATAAACCATTCCTGTATTTTGTCAATGTATCAGTAATTACATTGTTAAGATCTAATAACAATCTTTTTGTTGACTGGCAATTGCACTGTTAAACAATTACATTATTAAGACAACTGCCTGTTAAAACAGGTGATGGGCATTTGTTCACCTATCAAAATAGTATAAATGGGTAACACTGCAGCTGTAACACTCCAGTGTGGAAGTTATTGGGGAAGTTTGTTATATTGAAGAGCAGTCTTGAGAATAACCCAGCTTGAGATAACAGAGTAACTTTGGACTTATTCTTCCATTACAAGCACTTATTGTGAATAACATATTTTGCTTTCAAGACCTGAGGTTATTAATTCAGTCCAGAAATAGAGGCCGTATCCACACAATGCTGCTGAGTTCTGTATCTGAAACTGGCTGTTCAGGAACAGGAGTCTGTGTATAACATTTGTCTCAAAATTTACACTTTTTATTATAATGACCTCACACCTAAGAGTGTGTCTTAAACTTTCAATTAGCCAGTCATGGTCATTGTC
This sequence comes from Carcharodon carcharias, assembly GCF_017639515.1. Taxonomy (NCBI): domain Eukaryota; kingdom Metazoa; phylum Chordata; class Chondrichthyes; order Lamniformes; family Lamnidae; genus Carcharodon; species Carcharodon carcharias. The sequence continues at coordinate 178,526,881 of NC_054468.1, forward strand.
ATTATCTAGAAATATCAGGGATGAATTACTAAAATGAGGGTCACTTCCTTTAATTATATATCTTCACCTAGCACAGGAGCTGATTTATTAATGATATAATTCCAGTACATTGATATGCAGATATGTTTTCATACTACATTTTCTGTCAATAAAGGGCCATTTTGGGTGTGTTTGCAGTGTCAGAATTGCAGAAAAGGATGGACAACTATTTATTAATTCAATGTTAATGAAATGACCTGGCAGAATTGATCTTACATGGGCATCAGCTGCACTAGAAAAGCAGCTGGAGTGTTTTCTTGCCAAGAGAAAACAAGTGTTTCATTTAAAAAAAAGCTTAGTGGTTTCCTTTTCTCTTTTTTTGTGTTTTGTTTATTTTATTTGCGGCCTCATCAACAAAACTGAAATAGAGCAATGACTTTATTCTGACAATGTTTAGGGGGCAGATCACCATCATTAACCATCCATGACTGAGAGGACTTTCCAGTGAAAGCAATGAGTTACTACTCTCAATATTTCTTTCCTGTTCTACCAATAATAATCTGATTTACATAATAGCAGTTTATGCCAGCAATTTTAATCCTTGAACTCAAAAATTGGTAATGTGACATCAGATATTGCATATGTGGGAGAACGAGGACTCAACTTTCCTTTCTTATGGCTGACATTCCATGCCTTTTCGAGACATTATTTTAGCGGGAACCAGTAAAAGTATTAACAACCTTCTGAGCTGTACAACAACAAAGGCTGCTTTGACTTGCTATTAGCACTAGTGTATGTAGAATAGATAAAATTGGAATTGTCATGATAGTGCCTCGCATTTGAGGATTAGCAAGTTGTGCCATGAACTGATGGAATAATTCCAGGTGTGTTACACTGCCAACTTCAGCTGTATCATGATGAGACCACATGAACAGAGTCCAAGACTTTTCCACAGAGATGGAGAGAAAATTTCAGGTTGCATTATGCCAGATCAGTTTTCGGCAATTAGTTTCAGAGCAGCATGAATGTCAGATGCCCACCTGATTCTTGACCACAACTGATGCATGATACATGAAGGAATATAGGAGTAAAGTACTTCCAAAAGAGATGAAACCTCACCCTAAAAAGAGAAAAATCAAGAGACTTCACTTTCTGCATCTTGCTCTTAATTATTATAATCCCTCATGAATGTTAAACCAATGGTATTCATTTCTCTTTATTTCAGATTCTTTTGACATGTTGGGATTAAGCCAATCTTGCTATGCTCTCAGAAAATTACACTTGGAGCAAAGGGATAAAAATGTTCCCTGCTGCAGTTAGTCAGTGTCACACTTGCATTGTGTAAAGCTGCAGAAGGGTACACCATTGCACTAGTTAGTTTTTCCCATTGAAAATTCCCAAAGGAATTTGTTGCCAGAAGTTTCAGAGAAGGTCTCCTGCTTCTATAGGACTCAGCCTTTTTAGACAGAATACCTCCCTGGAAAAGACCTGGGCTCAAATAAAATGTGTGATATTGGGGTCTACCTAGCATGTCAATTGAGCAGAAGAAAAGGCCAGTAATGCTCACTCTGCAATACTTATAGACTATAATACAGGATAAATTGAAATGATTGTAGTTGGGCAATGCTACCGAATGCTAGTATCTGATTTAGGCAATTATTCATAAAATCCAACCTTCAGTTGAGCTAACCAATATATTAGCGTCTTCCTTCTTTACTTTCACAGTTTTTGAGACTAGCTAGAGGTTGTCTTGGATGCTTTCAGTGATTTTGGGACATCCTGAGATAGCCTGCCTCTCCTGACAACTATCAACTCTTGTGGCAAGATGCAGGTTAGGCTTGATGCTCTCTTTTTCAATGATATGTGTATGATTTTCCTCCCCTTCCTGTTCACTTACTCTGACTCCATAGTGGCTAAAAAGAGCAGAAGCAGGTCATACGGCCTCTCAAGCCTGTTCTGCCATTCAAAATGATCACAGTTGAACTTCCAAATCAACTACCCATTAACTTATGCCCTATATTTCCTGTCTGTCAACCAATCTTCAATTCAGGTGAACTTGTTATCCCTAACCTCATAAGCCCCAATCATATACAGCAACCTTATCAAAAGTCTTCTGGAAATCTAAATATACTACATCCACTGGTTCTCCATTATCTGTTCTGTGAGTTATACTTTCAAAAAGCTCTAATAGATTTATCAAAGTGATTTCCCTTCTATAATCCATGTCAACTCTCCATAATCATATTGTGATTTTCCAACTGTCTTGTTGCCTTGTCCTTGATACATTCTAGCATTTTCTGACTACTGATGTCAGGCTAACTGGCCTTGCATTCCATGTTTTCTCTCTCCATCCTTCCTGAAATAGTGGGGTTACATTTGCTACCATCTAATTGGGACCATCTAGGCAATTCTGGAAGATCAAAATCAGTCTGCCCACAATCACTGCAGCTACTTATTTTACAACTCGAGAATGTAGGTCATCGTGAATTTTTCAGCTTTTAGCCCTATTAATTTCTCCAGTACAATAAAAATTATTAGGTGTTCCCTGAATGGCTCCATACAGTGGAATTTTCAGACCTACATTGCATACAACTTATGCCTGGCAAAAGGGGCTGAATTTTCCTGGGTCCCATGGAAATGGGTTAGGAGCTAGGACTGGGAGCAAAGTTGTAAAATGGCATGTCAGGTCGGTCATCTGACATGTCCCCACCTCCGAATGTTCTTGTCAGAGTTGGGGGAAAATACGGTAGAGGCTACCCACATGGCAGCAGCAGGTAGCCAATTAAGCCCATTAATGGGCCAACTGGGAGAAAAGTGATGACATTGCCAGAATCTTCTCGGTGGCAGACTGGTCTCCCACTGAGGCCAGAATGTGGCATTTATCTGGAAGCAGCTTCCCAGAGGCATACCAAGTGGCCATTGACACCACCTCTCACTCATCCCAGCATGCACCATATAATGGCCACAGCCGCAGCTGCAAGCCATCCTGTGGATAGGTTTCACATCCATAATGATGGCCTGATAGCTGTGACTATACGTGGTTTTATGTTTTTACCAATACTGCGGAGAGTGTCTCCATTTTAATGCATCCTTGAGCCTCCTGCCTGACTTAGCAGCGCATACTGTCCTGGTGGGCTGCTGGCTGGACAACGCTGCCGGCTATCCTTTTGGGCTTCCCACTTTCCTGGTCTGCTTGCTATCCCTAATTATTATTTGGCTGTATCTAGTAACATTATTCCACCACAGTCAGATCCAAACTGGAATTGAGGCCATTATCAGGATTGTGGCCCAACTGGAAAATTCAGCCTATGGAGCTTGGAAGGCACAAAAGTGATGTGAAGGAGTAACTCTAGCATGTAAATATTTCAGCAATAATAAGTGAGATTTCATTCACCATGAATAATCTGCTGCTATATTTTCAAAGTTTTATTTTGGTGGGTAGGAAATTCATGCCAATTCTTATCACAAGTATAGCATAGTCCTTCATAGAACGTATGCTGATTGTGCATGTGGATGACAATTAACTTAGATTTTTGTTGTTTTCTTTTTTCCCTCTGACGCTTTTCTCAGAGTTATTTTGTGCATTCCAGAATCTAACTGATGTTTTAGAATCCCAAAAACATTTTGCATCCTTATTGGGATCTACATCTTTATATTTTAGAATAATGTGGAGCAGAATTTGGTCATCATTGCACCTCTTTTCTAGATGGGAACAAAGGTAAAATTACCAAGGATGCAGGGTGTTATTTACATAGCTTTCAGTGCTTACTGACGTTGAATAATTCCAGGCATATCAGGCAGCTGCCTAAAACAGGTGTTAGGCCCCTTTTTACATGGTTCAGGAGTCCTTGAGGAAATTGGACTAACATGTGCAGAGCTGACATTAATATGACTCGTTTAGCTTTTGCTTGCATGGATGCAATGCTTCCAAAAAAGTAAGTACATTTTTTTAAAAAATTACTGTGGAGCCAGGAGTAGCGGGAGTGGTTCTCCCAGCTCCTTGTTGCTCATGACAGCCATTGTTTGCTGTGATTGGCTCCTCTCCTGCTCTCCTCCCCTCCACTCCTGAGATATAGCTGACACGGCTGCCCAAAACTCAACAACCCAGAGGGGTGAGATACCAGAATATTAGGATGAGCCTGAGTCCTCAGAACTCTCAATTTTTTACTCCAGCGTGTTCATTGTTATTTGTTTGAAACATGCACTAAATTCAAGTTTCACAATAAAAATCAGACTGTATAATCAAAGAAAAGAAAGAATGATTTCCATTTACATGACACATTTTAGCAACTTATTTTTCTTGTAGAAACTTATGTTTCATTTACTTCACTAGCTGTGAAGCTCTTTTTAAAGAGTAGTCACTTTTGTAATGTAGGAAATGGTATTTATAACATCTAACATCTGACATCTTGTGGAGTGAAGCTTATGATGGTTGTGCTGGGATTTAGTTCACTTCATCCTGTAATCTTAGTCAAATTCATTTCTGGAACATGGCAGCTCTGGGCATAATGTATCACTCCAGCAATATACAACTACAGTACACTCCACATGTTGCAGATCCATATTTGCTGCACTGTCAAGCTTAAACAAAATCAATTGTGGCACTTTTGAGTTATGTCATCCAGAATCACTTGTCATATATTTGTCACAATGCGCTTGCTCCCTGTCATTCATCTTCCATATGATCACCATGTCAACTCAGTTCCATATTCTCAATGGCCATTATGCATGTTGATATTTATGCTGTATAAAAAAGAAATTGTCAATTTTGAAAAGTTGTTTTTTGTTGGTATTTGTTTCCACTAACCTGATGATATACATTATTATATAAATCAATTTGAATTTCCTGTTTGTGGCTAAATTAGTATGAATTGTCAGGTAAACTGCAAATTAATGAGATATTCTCAACTCCAATGAACTCCCATTCAAGTGTGTTTTTCTCGTATCACAAGTTTATTTTTTACCAACTCATTTACAAAATTTTAAAAAGTCAATGTTTTACACTATCTGAGAACAATTTATTGCATTGGGGTTGGTGATAGCAGTGATTTGCCAACATAATTCTTGCCCCTGCTTATAAAACATGCACAAAACTATCAATGTCAACAAGTTGGACATTTTAATTAGACTCCAGAACACAAATGTATGCACAATTAGGCATGAGTTTTCTCTTCGCATATATTAAATAAGTAAAACAAGTGATAAAACTTCCTACATTTTCTGTTATTTCCTTTCTTCCACATTACGTTATCAGCGGAATTCTACGGAAATTCAAAGTTAAATGAACACCAGGTTTGCTGAGATGCTCATTCCCATTGCATCATATTGTTTCACCTCATTTTCAAAGGCCTGGGGCAGGATTCTCCGCCCCCCCCAATTGGGGGTGAAGTTGAAGGGCGGATTGCACAAGCGCGTTTCTGATTGGTGCCCCTGATTGGGAGCACAGCGGTATTCTAAGTGGGCGGGCCAATTAAGGCCCGCCCAGTGTAATGTCCGCACAGAAGGGCTCTGCGCTCTCTGTGCAGGCGGGGGGTGGTCAGGGGGGATCCCAAAATCTTTCACCTCAGGGAGAACGGCTCTAAATGTAAAAAGCTAAAAATAGAAAAATATAATTTCCCTAACATGTCCCCTCATGTGACAATGTCACATGAATTGGGACATGTCCATAATTTTTACAATAACTTTAACATTTTTTAAAACCCACATGAAACCTCATCCCGCCCGTGGATGAGGTTTCATGCTTTTTCGAGTTCGCGCCGGGGCTCCAGGCCTGCCCACCAACCTTAAGGTTGGACGTGCAGGTCCTTTAATTACTTAATTGACTCTGTCAATGGCCTCAATTGGCCATTGACAGGTCGGTGGGTGCGCAGCTGATTTTGCTGCATCCCCCGCCTACCTGAAAATTTAAATGGGTCGTGGTGACTTCTGGAGTTCGGCCCAATGTCACCGCGCTTCATTTTACGCGTTGGTGAGCAGGCCCCACCCCCGCTCGCCAACGCATAAAATCCTGCCCCTGAATTTTACATTTCTCCACTACTGTAAGCAGGGATTAAGCCTGAAATAGTGCAGATGGTCTTCCCACTCAGTTTATGACAACACTGATCTCTCAGTAATTTTATGTTGGGGCAGGCGAAGACTCATAGGGGCCGCCCACCACTGCTTCAGTTGAGACCCTTAAGTGGCCAATTATTGACCAATTAAGGGGCGTTCCCCACCCAGCCTCAATTTTTTAGCTGATAGGAGGAGTTCCCAGGTATGGGGCAAGCCCGAAAATAATCAGGTTCAGGCCTTGGGTAGGAAGGGGGATGGGGTACAGGTGTCTCCATCAGAAACCCCCTTTTGACTTTGGGCACCCACTCTTAAGGTCCAGTAACCACTATCCTCCTTCCCCTCCAGCCTCTCGCCCCCACCCCAACACCCCAATCCCTACTGTCCACCCTTCCCATGCCTCTCCTACCCTTCCCACCCTGAGTCCTCCAAAATTTACCTTTTCTTGGAATTCTGGGACTTAGACTTAGGGGACTGTATGCTGTCCCAAACTTGTCCACTGCAGTTTATGGCACTGCAGGGACCAGAGAGCTGCCGGCCAATCTGATTGGCTGGCAGCACTCTTAGTCAGGAATTCCTCCCGAATGAGGGGTGGCAGTCCTGCCTGCAGCCAATTAACGCTCATTGGATGTGTTACGGCCAATTTTTCGAAGGGCGGGACAGGCAACCCCTAAAAATCTTGGCCAAAAAGTCTGTAATCCGAAGTAATGATAGCTGGAGTGAAAGTGAGCTGATGGCAAAAAGGAGGTTTAAAATATTAATGTAATGAACACCTCCTGAGCACTTTGAAACTCACTTTTACCATGTAACTGAACAAAAAAAAACGAGCTAGTCCCACTAACTAGATACTTTAGGATTTTTTTTTATTAAGCTATTGGATCTCCCACAATGCAGATCACCATGAATCAAAGGATGCGTTGTATATGAATTACAACAAATAAAACTGCAAAATATGATTCTTTTCTGTGCAGTTCTGTTAATTTGACACGTCTTATTCAGTTTGCATAGTACAATTGTTGTGCCTTCCTGAGGTCATTTAGAGCTTAATTGTTCTTGGCAGATCCCCAGGACAGTGAGAGGTATCAGATGTTTATGTTTATTTTTATTTCTGTGGTGTGTTTGAAAGATAACCGAAGTTATTTTTGGTGCCTTTTAAAATGATTGGCTTCTTCTGTCTTCTTTTATACATCTTTAAATTGTGACACAAAATGTTTTGTTCTTTACCGTGTGAAGAATAGATGGAAGCTTTTACATGAGCCATGAAAGAAAGCTGATTATTTCAACAGAAAACATACTATTGGTTAAAAAAATCTATCCAACTGATCTCATTTCCTGAGGAAATATTTTGCAAAGTCTCCATGCTAAATTCAAACCAAACGAACCTTCAGGATATTTACATAACTTTACATTTTATGTTATTATTCCATCTGGTTATTTTCCTTAACTCAATGTTTCCATGTTCCTTTGGAACTTCTATACTTCACGCTACATTCAGACATATATAACTGTACTTTCTTTTACTTTTGATCTTATTTCTAATCAGATATTTTCCCAGTTCCTTTTGAAAGGTATTGATCATCACTGCCTTAATGAAGGTCTATTCTTTATATCCAGCGATTCTTTCTAATCCTTCATCTTTCTTAAACTGGACTTCTGTGTTCACACTCTATAAGTTAAACATCCTACTTTTTTAAATTATCCTTCCATGTTAGCATGTAAAAACATCTGTCCCATCAATCTCTTTTATTCTGTAATGAAAAGAACGTTTGTGTTTTCCATTAAATAGCTGGAATATACAAATGAAGAAGATTCTACACTTGAAAGCATTGTTCAGCATTACAATGAGTCCCTGCAGTCCCCTCTTGCCCCACTGTATTTATCCTGCAGTTGAATGGTATTCAACTTGGTAAAGTTTGGGGAGCAAAGGTTATAATCTTGCTTTGTAAAATCGCTTGATTTAATCATGTCTTGTGATTCGCCTAAGTTATTTTGATTAAAATTTAAACATAGCTTTCAACCTATTTTTTTTAAAATGGCATGTTTCTGATTCCTGGTTGGCAGGGGGGAGGGAGGAGGTGGGGGGCGGGGGTGGTTCAGATACTTCTTCAACCCTCTAACCCAGTGTCACTCTTGTGGGTACATTTGGCAACCCATTAGCCAGAAATCCCACTACTTACATTTTCTCATCTCGTAGCAGAATATATTTGTACCCAAAGTCGGTGCACTTTATACACTGTATTCAAACCAGGCAGTGCTGTACCCAAATGGCAATTGATTTGAAAGCAATTGATCACCATTTCAAATTGAGGGCAACTATTAAGGGAATATCCTGGCATAAAATCTTGCCAGATCGGTGGGGATCGCATAATGAGGAGAGGAGAATTTTAATCTGGTGCACTATTCCTGACAGTGGAACAGAAAGTGGGCGCCACTTCCACTTTCTTGCTTTTGGCTGGTTCCCATGTGATTACAATTAAAATTTAAAGTGCTGGCAGCGTGCAAGGGAGACATGTGTGTTCACACACTGGGGGAGCTTTTTAGTGGTGAAATCCACTGTCAGCTGACAAGGCAGCAGATACAGGCAAGCTATAAAAGAGCCTTCTGGACAAACAGGGAGGTTTTTCAACACAGCCACTATTCTGAGATGGTCCTTCTATCTTGGACTCTAGGAGTGGAACTTGGATAGTAGACTGTAGACATACTCTGGTATCTGCTTAACACCCTTTTATTAGTACTACTACTAAACAGGTTATCGAGTAGGCATTTTATTCCTTGGCATGATGTCGCAACATCTTTCTCTCTTGGGAGTTTAATACATGACTGACTGAAGTCAGTAATACATCATCATGTATGTCATATATTTGCATATCCCACCTGTTAACCCTTCATACTACACCTCCCTCCAAGTATACTCTCCTACTTTTAACAACAACATGAAACTATGGCTGGGATTTTCCCGCCCAGTTGTGGCAGCACCTGCTGCGTGAGATTTGGCGGGCCAGCCCAAAGCCCATCGACTTTCAGGGGGACCGAACAATCCTGGCAGTGGGCAGGGTTGGAAAATCCTGCCCCATGTCTTTAACTATTTGCATTGCATTTCTGTAACTCGCTTTTCACTAAGACAGATTCTATCCAAATCCAACTCCTACTCTCCCCCTCCCCAAGTCACAGTCCTGGGGATTCAATCTCCCACTGAATTCTCTGCCCTTAGGCAAGATGTCTTGGAGACATGAGTGCTTTCTTTTTCATCATCTGCAGAATAGGACCACACTTTAGCAGCATTGCTGGGAAGCAGAGTATAGGTGGCAGGATGACTGAATGGTAAGGCCAAAAGACTTTTCAACGACAGAATGATCCAAGAGAGAAGACTGAAGAGCATCTGAGTTTTCTGAGAGGAGAAGAGAAGAACTCAGGACACTCAGGAACTCGAAGCGCACAGGGAACGACCTTCAGAAGAGAATGATCTCCAACTCCATGAAAGACTGTCACAGCCCTGTCATCCACTATTGTATCGATGGCTGAAAAGATATTGAATATACAAGATTTCAATTAACTTAGATGAGGAAGGAAAAAATGACCAAACCCCTGTAAGACTGTCAGGGAAAAAAAAGAAGAGATGGTTTCCCAATGTTGTTTTGGGAGGACTGTCTATTTATTGTAGGCAGTAGTAAGAGAGCCACATTCATCTCTGCATGATGTTGTTGCATTATGGGCAATGGGAAGAATTGCTGAGGATATGGAGACCAGACAGCCTCACCTTCAGTAATGAGATGAATTTCCTGTAGACAATCAACTCTAGGGCAACATTTCTGTACAAGATTCTGCAGCTTCAGAAGCACTAAAGTTCGTGCTGCAGCTTCTGTGCAGACCTCCAGCTTTGGAGGGAAGAAGACTTTCAGCTGGAACTGAAGTATAAGTGTCAAATGACTTTCACCCCCGGAAGGTACCAGCTCTTTAGCAGTGTGATCTTCTATGGATTCTGACATGGACTCAGGCAAGGCATCCTTTCTGGAAAATTCTTCATGGACAACTGAAGATAGGCTAGGCAGCGTATTGGTAGGTTCTAGTTTTAGCTTCTCAGTTACAAATAGTATGGCCCGGATTTTAGCTCCCGGGACACATATGCAGTTGGGATTTTTGATCCGGATAGGAGACGTGCAGAGGTTGCAGGCTGGATTAGAAGTCAGGCCCTCTGCCCCCCGAACACGAATGAGTGGGGAAGCTGCCAAGTATGGAGGTGTGCTGGCTGGATGTCTGCCTCTGTGCACTGACACTGTGTGAAAGATTGAAAAAAAAACAATAAAACATAGAACATCCCTCCAAACCTCATCCCTTACCCCCCCCCCCCCCAACTCCCCCACACACTCCCCATGGCCCGCCCAAGCCACCCCTTATGCTCCTGTACCCAACTCTCCATGGATCTCCATACTCTCAGTGCCACCCTATGCCTCTCTACCCACTCCCCTTAAGCATTCATATCCCCCCTGTCAACCTCTGCCCCTCAGTCATCCCCATGACTATTTTGTGGCCCCTATGCCAATTTCTGCCAACCCATATGCCCCACCCACCACCCTTAGTCCTTACCTCCTCCATATCAACTCACCTAGTAACCAGCATGGGCAAACCTGAAATGCCATGCTGACATAAAATAAAGTTATGCATCTATTGATGACATTATTTTAAAAAGCACTCACTGATTTAAAAAAAAACATTCAATGCATTGAAATTCCATCAGCTGAGCTCTAATAAAAACAAGCATTTCACTTAAGCACTTAATTATTTCCCTTATGCAAATAAACATTTCATTTAAGTACCTAATCTCTTATTAAACCAAACATCTCTATTCTATAACCACTTGGAGCTGTCATTCAAACTGGCCAATTAATAGGCACCCTAATGGGATAATGTTAGGTTGTAAAATCCATCATGCAGCACAAATCCTATAAAAATAACCCTCAGGCTTATGTCAACATACAGAGTGAAATAGCAAGCACTATTTTTTAAACTCCACACTTCTTTAAAATTTAAAGCCCAGCAGAGTTAAATCATGACAGCTTTGACAGTTCCAATGAGCTTTGATAGTTCTTTGACAGCTTGGGCAGTTCCTTGGCAGCTTGGGCAGTTGCAATGAGGTTATGCATTCATGTCCATTTTTAACAATCCTAAAGGACACCTGACCCCTCCCAAAAGGAGCACCTTACCTCTCCCAAAGAGTACCTCAACTCCACCAAAGGAGTACCTTGCTGCTCCCAAAGTTGTTGTGGGACCTTAACCAACGGGGTACCTTAATTGTCCAAAAGGGTACCCTGGCTATCCAATGAATCCACAAGGCTCAGACCTGCCCCAACCAAGCCCAATCTGTGCACTTCGGGTTTCAGACATCTACCTCACAAAAATCACATGAGTGAAAGAAGCTGGTGATTTATGTGGGTGGCTGCCTCCATGAACAACTGATGTGCAATTTAGAACCCCACCCCACTCCCCCCACCACCCCCACCCCATGAAAATGTCAGAGGCTGGCTTCAGGAGTGAAAATTCAGGCAGACGTCATCAAATTTGAAGATGAATCATTGCAAAGAACAAGATGATTAGCAAGATTGTTTTGCTGTTCACTTGCGTGTTAATATGTTATTGCTAATGCGAAGCATGGTAACATTTCATGAGTGATAGATCTACTGTCTATTGTTGATTTAGCACAGGATGGTTGTTCCTGAAATGTTAGCCTAATGCTCTGTTTAACACTTGTGCCCTATTGTTTTTTTATGGTGTAAATCAATTTCTCTTCTTAACAACATAGTTACTTTTCATTGTAACTATTAAGTCAATGATACCTGAGAGACAGCTCTGAGCTCAAATCTGATGTGTTAACATATGATTTCTGGCTCAGTGATTTTTGAGTAAAGGTATTTTATAATAGGAACATTGCAGTGACTAATGGAGCAGATAAATTTAGAGGAATTTATTTCCAATCCGCAAAAGCCCAACAAAAGTGTTAGTGTTGTTACCATGATAATTAGCACAACAGAGTAAAAACTAGTGACAGTAAACATACTCTTTGAAACCTTCAGTTTAATCACAAAATTTAAAATATGCTGTTTGCTGCAGAGTGACCAGTTTCAGCACAACAAATAGTTGGAATGTAAATCAATCAACATGAAGCAAAAAGAGATCAGGAAGTAAGCTGGTATTGAAAGAAAGGCAAGTTGACTTATCAGCATAGTTACTGTGCAGGAAGAATAGGCAGCTTTGAAACAAGGTACAGCATCTTAATGGGTACTGTAAACCGCACAGAGTTAATGAGTCCTGAGAGGCAAATAACTGTAATTAGACTGGCACCAAACTGATAACTTATTTGTTCTTCCTCAGCCAAAAAGATAATGCAGTTTAAATTACCATTTAACAGTTCTGAGCTAGAAATACATTGTGCTATTTTAAAAGGAGAATATTTATGGATAGGTCTTGTGACAAATAGATGGAAATTATGAATAAAATATGGCTTGTTCATGATCAGTTTTCACATAGAAGTACTCTTGATAATGAGAACAGGACAATCAATATTACAGCTGTTAATTCTCCAATTATTGAGATAATAATGGAATTGGATTATGGCTTTGTGTATTTGTAAATAGACTGTTAGTTCAATCAATTGATTAATCATCTCCTGTTTCACATGTAATTTACACACCTTGGAATGGAACATATACAACACTGAAAGTTTTGGCTGTGAAATTCAACTTGGTAAGATTGACAAAGCAATGTGGCTTTTTTGTTCTTTTTAATTTTTCTACATAAAAACACTTTATATTCACCACTAATCCAAACTTAACAATTTAATTGAAATATATGTATCCTTATTTTTCCTCAAAGTTGGAATCAACAAATAATTTTGAATTAAGGGACATAGAATTAAGAGTTCATTATAGATAATACACAGTGGAAGTATTAGACTACCAATTAATTTTGTGACAAATATACTGGCTATTGTTCCTTTATGCATCCTGATCATGTGATAGATGCTGCACTAATTTTGTTTAAAATATGAAACAGAAGTTTATTTGTGTTAAAAACACTATTACAGATATGAAGGGGCTTCAAAGATTTCAGCTTCCAAATGTTGCCCATTGTTTCACTGTCCTGTTGCAGCTAGTTGTCAATTTAAAAAAGCTTCAAGTTATGGTACTCATCAGCCATAGAATTTGGGTGAATATTAAAAGCATGACTCTGCATATAAATCAAACAACTCCTGCATGTTTATGAATTTAATCCTGCACAATAGGCATAGGTGTTATTGCTGTAAAGAGTCTATAGACTGCAAATTTCAACAACAATTGGAGTTTTAGTCGTGATGCTGATACTTGTGTGGAATATAATCCAGGCGATGGGAGTTTAGCCACCTCTGGAGTGCTGGCAAGAGCCCCATCACCTCCTGTCATATCAAGTGCCAGCAGCAAATTTTCCCTGGGATCAAGGACCCCAGGGACAGAAATCCAAAAAGAGAGCAGCAGCTCCTCATTACCATGGACACCACCAAGAGCATGGTAGTATCTGCCTGCAGTGCCTCCACCAGAGCCTAGGATCAGCCAGGGTCCAAGGCCACAGGTGAGTGAGGGGGTCTAGGGTGGGGGTCATTAGCTGGGGGTGGGGGGCAGGCAGCTATGGAAGAAAGGACAGGGTGGTGAGGTGCCCTCAACAGCACCCCCTCCTTCCCGATGCTGGGTCCCTTGAGCAGGCACTGAATACTTGACAACAAGGGACCACCCTGGGAACCCACAAGCAAACATGATATGGTTTGCTTTTTGGGCTTCACACCTGGGGACTGCTTCGCCCACCTCTGATTGAATACCAGTGATGGCGGGATGAGAGCCTTAAATGAGCATTAATTGCCCACTTAAATGCCTCAATTTGTGTCAGAGCGGTGTACATTTAAAAAGGGGGTATTTTGACAACTTTAGATTTGGTTTAATATAACTATGCACTGGCTAATTACTGGATCCCAGATTAAAACTTTAAACTATTTTGGTTTAACAGAGATATAACCATCAGGCAAAGATTCAAACATTGTTTCCAGAGCCAAGAATGGATAATGATGCTTGGCTGAGAGCCCAGACACCCATTACTCTGTTGAAACAGCTGCGCCTTAGCGTAAACATTGCTTGTTTTCCGGCTCTTTTTCTCTGATCTATTCTGTCAATTGCACAATATTTATTTACACATCCTAAAGAGGGTCCAAGTGCTTGCTGTTTCTGCTACTCATACTTTAAAAGGTCTGGATGATTGGCACTTTTGGCGGGCTGTAGCAAAAACAATGAATGGATGACATTTTTAAAACTTTTTTTCACATGTGCTAAGTTACTCTAGTTTCAGTGCTTCTGTATAGAGTGTATGCCGGGTGAATGGACATGGAAGCGCCATAGGTTGGCATGGAGGGTATGGGGGGCCATGGGTGTTAGGTGGAGGAGTATAGGTTTGCATAGAGGGTCTAAGGGGCCATGGGAGTATGTGGAGGGCATCAGGTGGCATGAATTGGATGGGGCATGGGGAGTGTCTGGAGTGTGAGGTGTTGTGAGGGGTAAGGGCTAGAGGGCTCTTAATTGTTTTATTGTAACTAGGAAGGAGTTGCAGAGCACTGAGATGGGTCTTTTAAATAGCCTGCCTCAGCACCCAGCAACCACTGTAGCTGCCTCTGCACTCTTTGTGGGGGTAGCGGGCCTGACTCTAGTTACCACCACCCCTGGAATTAAAATCTCACCTTTACAGGCACTTTCTCCCAAAGCAGACACGCTGAAACAGTAAATTGCCTGACTCCTGCTCCTTGCCTTGAAGATGAAAATCCTGCCCGATATCTTTCCTCCAGGGATAATACTCATATTAGGCAGAATCTATGGTCCTTGCATTTGCAGCATGTAGAATTTTCCGGCTACGTCAGTAACATTTTGTTATCACAAACAAACCAGAGAAAAAATAGAAATCTGGCAAATTCTTGTTCCACCCTTTTAAAGCAATCAAACTGCACTCCAGGAGACCATGATAGCTCACCTCCCATCATCCTCCCATTGACAGTTTTTTTTGTCTTACTAGGAGTGTCCGCTGCACTTTTCTAGATATATTTCAAATCAATTTATTTTAGCATGATTTCACTTTACTCATAAATCCCTCCAATTAATTACAACTTTCCAATAAACAAATTCATCCACTTGTTTCAACTACAGTAATTGCACAGGCATATAATTCCGCTTTACCATTTAATCAATTTAATATATTTCCATAATTTCCAAATCAAAAATTATATCAGCACAAGAACACCTTCTATATTATACAGTATAATCCTCTCCTTATTAAAGGACACCTTGGATAATGCTTTAATGATTAACAATGCAAGTATAAAATTTTGGCTGCAAAATTGGTCAAAAATAGGTCTGGAATCATGATGCGGCATTCACTTTGCATCTGTTGAATCTAATGCAGGCAGCATGCATACTTCATGCTTTCTGCTAATTTAAATAATTGTAATATCTGACCAGCCCTGAGGGCATTGTTGATTGGCTCTATCTGATCAGGAGGTGCAAAATAGGGTTGCCAGCTGTGATTAAACATATTCCTGGAGGTTTCATCACCTGACTTGCCCCCATGCTCTCGCCATTCATCAGCCAACACACCCATCCTTGTGATGTACTGCCTTCCTATGCCAATTGGAAAGCAAAAAAGACTCATTTCCTAATTGGATGATGCTTGATTGTCAGCCAAAAGGCATTTTTGTTCCCTGTTTTCAATATTTTCATATCTGGTAGAGAAATTTTTAAAGAAAATGACAAGCAAAAATACTCTTTAATGTCCCTATGATTTCTCTCCAGGATTGCATGTGGCTATGTCTTGGAGATTAATCTTGAACTCCTGGAGAATCTAGGTAAACCCTGGAGGGTTGGCAACCCTACTGCAAAATTGTGAGAGGCTAGCATGAGTCAAAGCTAGCCTTCACTGTGTAAAGCCATCCTGCACCTCTTAAAGGGGTGATGCGTTGTTGATGAAGCAAGTCTTAGAAGCCATTCCACAACTTATTCTGACCTGGGAAAGACAGAATAATGGCATAAAATGGCAGATCACAAGATCCAAAATTGTTGTAGGTCTTGGTGCAGGAGGAGGAAAGGAAGAGGGATATAATTTATCCACAGGATTGCATTCAAGGGACAGAATTTTCCGGTCAGTGTGTGGGGCAGGCCTGAAACGCTGACGCGTGCAATGACGTGCGATGACATCAGGCATACATCCACGAGCGGGATGAGGTTTCCTGAAGGCTTTATTAAATAATGTGACACAGTCACATGAGGAGACATGTTTAAATAATTTCTTTAATTATTTAATATACATACATTCAATCTCCCTGAGGCAGCTCCATGCCTCAGGGAGATTGCTGCGCTCTTTTGTGCACATGTGCAAAAGAGCGCTGACCCCGACACTCCCTCCTGCCCCTCCCGCCCACCCAGGTAGCGCTGAGTGCTACTAGTTGCATATTATGCTGGGCAGGGCTTAATTGACCCACCTGTGTAAAATGGTGGCGCGGAGCCAGTCGGCTCCACGCCTGCTCCTGCCCAGCCTACCTGCCCAGCCTACCCACCATAGGAAATATCCTGTCCCAGGACCAGTCCTGCTCGAGGAACTGCATGGAGCCGCCTGAGGCTAGGTGGTATTTTCCTTCAATTGCACTAAATGCGGTGGCGGGCGTGAAAAGAGATATTTTTCCCACCAGCTGCAAGAGCAGGTTTTTGTGCTGTATCATCAGCTTTCTGCCTTATTAATTATGCAGTCACAGAAAAAACGCCAAATCGCTGGTGGGTGGCTTCTAAATCGCCAGCCGCACAGTTTCCTCACTCCAGGTGCCATATCTAAACTGCAGCCGCACACAGTTCTGAATCCAGCCCACGACTGCTCAGTAAAGACATAGCCCTGAAAGCCAAGAAGAGTTCAGTGACCCATCATTGGAATGCCGTTTGGAGGCCCACCGTGATGTCCTCTACCCCTGCTCTGGCTGCAGGAGGTTCAGCAATCTCACCAGTCAGGCTTGGGAGGCAGTGGCAGTGGTGGTCAGTGGCAACACTGCACAGAAGAGGTTTGCCATCCAGTGCAGAAAGAAGATGAATGATCTCATCCATGCTGCCAAGGTAAGTCAATCATCTCATCGCTAAACTCACACACTCACAAGCCCTTCACAGACTGACTGGCATCTCACCCCCTGTCAGCTCAAGGGACATCACCTTTAACTCTCTCACACACACACTCTCACACATCCATCTGGCCTCTTCTGCCCTGGAGACTGCCTCCTCAGCCCTCACACTCTTGAGGCCACTTGCACAAATCAATATGTGCTCCCACACAAACCTCCTTCCCCAGTATAGCCCCCACCCAGCAGCCTCTTCCCTTGCCTGAGGCCACTTCTCCCCCGGCCCAAACAAGCCCTAGCCCTGCAGCCATTGAAGAGTCACCCCTGCCTTACCGCTGGTCTGGTAGGTAGACTTGCCCATGAGCCCCCCTAAAAGAGATGTTGTGCTGCCTGTGAAGCCTGGCACTGATGACCGTGAATGCTGCCTGAAGCAAGGTAGACAAACAAACCTCGAATTTCTGAGCGAAGTACAGGTCGCCAGGTGCACATTGCTTTTGCACCACTGTGAAACATGTCCCCCACTGATCACCCAATACACCCCCCACCCCTCATTGACTGACCATCCCCAACACCCCCATCACTGACCACTTGACCCCCCCCCCACCACTGACCACCTGATCGCCCCACTGACCAACACACCCCCTAGCCACTGACCATCAGGTCCCCCTCATTGACCACCCAACCACCCCGCACTGACCACCCCCCCACTGACCACTGACCCCTTAACCCTGCCCCACGTCCCCTGCCACCTGACCCCCCCCTCCCAACCTGACATACTCCAACCCCAATCCTACCCACTTACCTTACACATGTACCTTCTGCCTGGCTTCTCAAATTGGCTGGACCTTTTAAGCCTACCTTCTTTACAGCAGCTAATGACGTAAAAAAGGGCTCATGTCTTCCCTACCCTAGTTTTTCCTGCACTCGACCGAAGGCCTCGGGAACCCATTGCACTGCAGCTTTCTCACCCGACCTGAGATGCATTTCAATGTAAGTAACTAAGAGCAGAGTGGCAAAGCAACTGATTGTGGTGGCCCATAATTTGCTAAAAAAAATGTGGCCACAATTGTGCAACCATCAACAAAAAAGTACTGCTAGCAGTCTCACACTATTTGTTAATATCACAATTGCACTAAGGAATCAGTCATCTTGACAATATATTGAGTAGCATAACATAAAACAATTGATGCTCCAAATCATCATGAGTGACTTCATTAGAGATCTAGTGCAATTTTTTAAAAGTTACCATAGGATCGTTATTTGCATTTGAACAACCTTGTGTAATATTAATTAATAGCACTTTTTTTGATGTGGTCAGAAAGAAATTGGGGGAAAAAAGTCACCAAAAATAAATTGAAAGTTAATATATGCAGTAAATGCATTATATTCTTTGCATTATTTTGCAAGACCTCTTTATTAACCATATATAATTTGCCATGTCATTGCTGACAATTTAAATTTCGGCCACTCTACATATGCTAAGCAACTCTGAAATATTACTATCTCTCTGCTTTTGTTGGTGCTAACTCACAGCGGAATTCTGCAATGAGAGGGCAATCCGCTCCGCCAGATTGCTGCCAAAGCTTGCACTAAAGGCAAATATTCACCCTACGTATATAAACCCAGCATGATTCTTATAAATTCATCAGTAGTTGTCTCAGCAGTTTATCAATCAGTGGACCAAAGTAAATTAAAACCTAATAGGAATCTACTACTTCATTGGCATAATGCAAAGAACTGAAGTGGTAAGGGTGAACATGTTTTCCCTAAGGAAACTGCCTGAAAGCTCAGAGGTGCATATTTTCTAAGGCAAGATTTTCCATTCGGGCTGTTTTGGGATGTGGTAAGTCAGCAGTAGGCTGCTCCCGTTTGCAGTAAAATAGGTGGCCAGTTCAATCATATCAGTTTCCCAATGCATGGGTTAGGTTATCCTATTTCTAGATTCTACGGCCAGAATTTTCCCATTGGCGATTTGGGGGCAGGGTCCGCTCGCCGACAGGAAAATGACATGGGATGATGTCGAGAGGAAAATTTTCAGGAAGGCGGGCGGACAGCGAAATCAGCTGACAGCCTGCTGACCTGTCAATGGCTGGGTAATTAAAGTAATTAAAGGCCCTGCCCGTCCAACCTTAAGGCTGGTTGGCAGGCCAGGAGCCCCAGCGGGCCCCACCCCCACCCGCACAGGAAGCGCATAGCTTCCGCTGGGCAGGCCACTGGGCGGGCCTTAATTGGCCCGGCCACTCAAAATGGTGGTGGGGGTCGGTTGTCCGCCTGCCGCCGAGCCGGTGGGGCCTGCACACCCACCAAAGGCAAAATTCTGCCCTACAAGTCTGTCACTGCTTGTAACCCTGTTAAATTCTACTGATTGACTTGCATCATTTTGGATCCCCAAAATACCAGTGGCAACTTGTTTTTGCATTATTGAATGCTTCTTTCCTTCTAGCAATGTCCTTTGAAACAATTAAAATAAATTTCCAATTTTCCAGAGAATGAACTAAATGGGCCAGTCATTTATAGAAAATATTGCAAATTAGTCATTGTGAGGTAGACAATTTCCTGTGCTTGATCTACATCACTGCATTGTTTCGAGGCAACGTAACATGTGAAATACATCAGTGACTAAGTACTATCCTTTAAACATGACATTAACATGCACCTTTGTAGAAGGATATTCTTTGTTTTATCTGAAGTGGAACAGTTTGTGTGGATGCTAGAATTAATTATTTCTGATGCACTGACACAAGTGTCTTATTTGGCTTAGTGCTTGATATGCTCATTATTTTCTTCTGTCTGAGGATTACAGTGAAAATTATTTGCTCGTAATGGTTGCAATATCTACAGTTTTCTCAAAGAATGAAGCCTTTTTCATAATACTGTAATTGTATCAAAGTGTATTTTGAAAAAAGAAAACAGTTTTTTTTCAAATAATAACTGCAATCATATTTTCATTGGGAATATTTTTTTAATCTTTTGACATTTATGTGTACAATGGGATGGATTAATCATGCGCTGAATAGTGTTTTCAGGGTCTCCACACCATTGAACAAAAGGCAGTAGAGAATGACAGCTAAAGGACAGGCTTTAGAAATAGAACAAAGATATGTGGTTAAGTCATTTTGCAGATGAATAATAGTTGCTGGGCTGGGGCTGTCTATACAATAGACTGAAATATGTCAATGCTTTGAACATTGCTGCTAACAATTCAACCTCTCTAAAGCAACACTGACAGTATTGCACTTGTAATAGGAAAGTGTAAGGCTTTCATATCTTTCATACCAGTTAAAGCTTTTCTTTCCCAAAATACTTGTGTGTTCTGTTTGAACTAACATTGGAAATTCTCAAAATACAATTACAGGCACCCAAGTTGTTTTCTGACTACCAATCATAATGTGATGGAAAGCAGAATCATTCTTAATCAGTGAAAGGTTGTTGGTAGCTTTCAAAACAATATCTGAACAGATCGGATAACAAATTGAAGTGGGACATCACCACGTTAAGCCAGTTTAAGTGTAAAAATGTAGATGTCTGTGTATATAATCTTGTGGCAGTCTCTAGATTTTTATGATGAAATCAAAATTATAACTAGCATTTTATTCTAAATCAGAACTGTTGCTTGAAAATGCAATAGTTCCTATCCGTTGGTATATTATCAAAACTCTTATGAGGAGAAATTTGTTTGCATAGCACAATTTCTAGGGGCAGACTTAAGGTCCAGGGGATCTTTCATGGATATTATCCGAGAATGCCACATGGCCCATGGATACAGTGACCCAAGACACTGCCTGTCCATGTGGAATCAATGTAGTTTGCATTGTGTAGGCGCAGCACAATATGAACAAATTTCTCCCCCTTAACGTGTGTACAACTTGACTTTGTGTTGTCACATTTGTATGAATTTCTTACCCATTATAAGTTGCTATGTCCAAATATGTGATATGTGCTGCATGAACTTTTCACTCCACTTAATTGGGTTCCCAAAGTTCATTCACAATGCTTGATGAAAATGTTTTTCCTTAGTAACTGAAATTTCTGAAGTCCAAAATGAAGGTTAAGCAGAATACAAATGAAAT
The DNA here is from genome assembly GCF_017639515.1 of Carcharodon carcharias. NCBI lineage: Eukaryota > Metazoa > Chordata > Chondrichthyes > Lamniformes > Lamnidae > Carcharodon > Carcharodon carcharias. The sequence goes on from NC_054468.1 coordinate 178,548,133, forward strand.
GAGAAAGTTATGTATTTCATAACAATAATAAAAATTACTCACTTTGATATAGTGCAAATGGATTTTCAAAAGGCATTTGATACAGTGTCACACAACAGACTTGTGAGCAAATTATAGGTCATGGAATAAAAGGGAAAGTAGGCACTTGGATAAGGAATTGGCTGAGTGACAGGAAAAAGAAAGTAGTGATAAATGGTTGTTTTTCAGATTGGAGGAAGGTTTGTCATTGAATTCCCCAGGGGTCAGTGTTGGGACACCTGCTCTTCCTGATACATATTAATAACCTGGACTGTGGTGTTCAGGGCATGATTTCAAAATTTGCAGATGATATGAAGATTAGAAATGTTGTCAGCTGTGATGAGGATAATCTTAAACTTCAAAAGGACATAGACATGTTGGTGGACAGACAAGTGGCAGATGAAGTTCAATGCAGAGAAATATGAACTGATTCATTTTGGCAGGAAGAATATGGAGAGACAGTGTAAAATAAAGGGAGAAACTCTCAAGGAAGTGAGGATTAGAGGGTCCTTGGTGTATATGTACCACTACCATCTAGAAGGACAAGGGTAGCAGACACATGGGAACACCATCACCTGGAAGTTCCCCTCCAAGTTACACACCATCCTCAATTAGATAGATATCACCATTCCTTCACTGTCGCTGAGTCAAAATCCTGGAACTCCCTTCCTAACAGCACTGTGGATGTATCTGCATCACATGGACTGCAGCAGTTCAAGAAAGCAGCTCACCACCACCTTCTCAAGGGCAATTGGGGATGGGCAATAAATGCTGGCCTGGTCAGCGATGCCCACATCCCGCAAATGAATAAAAAAAACCTAAGGCGGAATTTTACGCACTTGTTTGTGGCAGGCATGTTTGGCGGAGTGAGTGGAAAATATCGCGAGATGGCCCTTGTCGCGTTTCCCGGTGATGTAAATCCAACACGTGATTGTCCCCTACCCCAATCAGTGGCAGGCTGCAATTCCTGCCGTCCAATGTTGGGAACATATTTTTAATGCGTTTGCATCTCATTATTGTACCCACACACCAGAAACATACACCCACATCAAGGTTAATTCTCACATCGGCATGACTTCAGAATGGCATGATTTATAACTACCTATAACTGCACCTGGCGAGCTGAACTTTGAGGGGAACTCGGAGTTGAGTGTACAACACCTTGTGCTGTGTTCTCAGGGATCGCCTGTAGGAAATCAAGGAAGAGGTGTCATGCATTAATTGGGGGGCAGAGGCAAGTCACTTTTTCCCAACTAGCTTTCAGTGTGGTGCTGGGACAAGGGCTCCAGTGCAGGTGGGACCAGGGGCAGGCAAGGCAGCACAGACTGGTGGAAAACTTGGATAAGTTTGTCAAAAGTGAGCATTCTTCTGCAACTAAGACCGTTCACCAGCAGCTCCATTGACATACTTAGAGTCGGGCCTCTGAAGCATTTCTGTCCACCCAAGCAATGCAAAAACAATGGTGTGCCAACAAATGCTCCAGAGCTTTTCACCCCTCAGGCACAGACTATAAATTAATGTGAGTTTTATGGGGCTGCAACACAATTGGATGACTGGGCAAATTGTGGAATCCATTTGCAAAAGGTGGACATGGAACAGTCACTGATGGAGGTGCTCAGCGCCCCTTGCAGTGTATTTATTCAGATTTGGACCAGTAACCCCCATGGTTCAAGCTAACAGTGCAGTCTTGCAATGCAGGTGAGGAAAATGCCTGCACCTTAGCCAAGAACACAACATGCAGTTGAGTGGCCAAAGCTGCTGCCAGTTAGCCAAGTGGAGTGGGACGGAGGTAGGTAGGGTTTTGGACAGCTATGAATGCACTAAATAATGGCCATCCAAGTGGAGACCAGCACTGCCTGGCATGCGTGAAGGGGCCTTGAGATGCAACCGGAGCTGAAGACCTAACCAAGGGTGGTCCTTAGGAGGCATATGCTCACCCTTGAGTCTCTCTCTTTGATGCTGCAGGAGGAGAACATAGGAATCATGGAGCCTGGTGATCTAGTTGTATGCCTCATGGATTACAGGGAGCAGAGAAGAAGGAGAAGAATATGACGGAGGTGCCTGGCTCACCAAAGGGAGGAGCATCTTCCGGATGCAGCTGAAGACCCAGAGCGAGCCGTCACTTGTAGGTGCCTCGGTAGACCCAGGGTCCAAACATGGCGCTTGTCATTCCTGCAGATGAGCAAGAACCAGTGTTGCCAAAGACTGTGCACGTCCAGGGAATGGGCAGTCACATGTGCCATCTTCTGCAGGATTTGGTGTCACTGGGACTTGGAGGGCATCTACTGCTAGTGGTAGTGAAAGTGACCTTGGCACTTAATTTTTCCACCAGTGGCTACTTCCAGGCCTCCACAGGTGACCTGAGTTGGATCTCATGAGCCTCCACCCACAAGTACATCCAGGAGGTCACGGACGCCAACTCCGCAAAGGCACGGAACTTTGTGCATTTCAACTGGGATCAGACATGCCAGGAAGCAAGAGTGCTGGGATTTGCAGAGATCTGTGGTTTTAGAGCGCTTAGAGCTCCATGGCAACAAGCAGTCCAGTACATTATCCACAAGGGCTTCTGCTCGCTGAATGTTGAGCTGGCCTGCGACCACAACAAATACATCATGCAGGTCTGCGCACAATATCCCAGAGGTGTCCATGACTCCTAGACCCTCAGCAGGTCTCAGATTCCTATCATCTTCCAGGGTCCACAGAGGCTGCAGGGCTGGCTCCTTGGAGGCAAGGGCTACCCACAGAGGACGTGGCTGATGATGCCTGTGCAGCGGCCTCAGACAGCAGCAGAAAGACAGTATAACAAGGCTCATGCTGCAACCCAGACCTTGGTGGATCACACGATTGGCACCTTGAAAATGAAGTACCAGTGCCTCGACAGGTCTAGTGGAACACTCCGATAAAGTCCCCAGAGGGTATCATACATCATCGTAGCTTGCTGCATGCTGCACAACATGGCACTTCAATGGGGGTAGGACCTGGCTGAGGAGGAGATGGAAGAGCTGCATGTCTCCTTCAATGAGGAGGACCTCAAAGGGGATCAGGGTGATGAGGTACTGGAAGATGAGGATGTTGCTGATGAGGCCATCACACTGGCCAGGCCAGGCAGGTGCACTCATAAGGTTCTAATAGCTGCAAGTTTCATGGAGGATGATGAGCTGCAGTGAGAACACTCCTGACATCCTCACATTGCATCTGTGAATGTCTAACACCTGTCTAGATGATGGCAGTGCATGTACCCTCTGTGATCAGGCTCATGTCATGGAGACTCAGTGGAGGCCCTAATAATCACAGCGTTCCAGAAGGATGATGACGTGCAGTGAGGACACTCCATAGATCTTCACATTGCATCTGTGAGCGTCTGACTCATGTCTGGCTGAGGGTGGCTCGCTTGCGCTCTGTAATCAGGGTCATATCATGGAGACGCAGCAGTGATGCTTTAACATCACCTGCTCCTTTGGCAGCTTTCATTACTTGTCCCCTTCAGGAGCACTCCATCACCAGACACAGATGCTGAAGAGATGGGGCAAGCCCCACCTCAAAGATGCTGAGAGCACACAGAGAGAATAACGGAACACTGTGACGCCTGCCAATGACACTCTGGCAGTAATGACAAGCCACATTGAGGTGCATGCATGACTGATGTGTTGAGTAACTGTGAAGCCAGTCAATTACTTTGCTCTGAAGGTTACACAATGCACAGGGAAGTGGCCCTAGTGAGACACCTGACTTTTATCTTGTGCAGGAACCAAGGTTTCACATCTGAATGACATGAACACTGCTTATTATAACAAGGAGCCATGGATAAGGAAACATTTTATGGGCGATTATTTACAATGTGAACATTATGTACAAATGATTAACACCCATGTTCATACTGTGCAACTGCATCTTCGTAACTTTACTAACCCTGTCACTATAGTGCTCTCCCGATACCCACAGTATAGGTGGAGGCAGCCTGCTGACTGCAATGCCCTGTCTGTGATGACCTTGGTGGGTGTCCTCTGCAGGGCTGAGACCTGGAGGGCCCTGGCTTGCTTTCAGGGTATTGCTGTGTGACAGTGGCACCCTACTCAGCCTGTGGAGCTGGAGCTGCTGGGGTCAGAGGTAGAGGGGATTTGGATGGGCCGGGCAATCTAGGAGTCACCTGGATAGATGACCCCGGGATGTGGTCATGCTGATCCTCCTCCCTGTGAATGCCCAAGGGCCCCTGGCTGACTCCTTGAGAGAAAGGGGCAGCTGGAATGAGTTTGAGATGCCTCACCCCCTTCTTATATTGACACTGATGGATGCCAGCATGTGCCTCAGTGATGGACTGCAGCTTCTGCAGCAATGCAGGACCAATGTCCTGGATCAATGTCCCCATGGCAGCCGCCATCCTACCAGTGTTGACCTCGGTGCATTGGCATGCTGGCGTTACCACCTCAGACTGAAAGTACATGGACTCTTCTATCATGCCTTGCAATTTTAAGGAGTGCAGCGGACAGCCCTTGCTGATGTTCCTGAGCTTGACTTTGTAGCTGCAGCAACTGAGGCAGAACTGCGTCCAGAGGCTCGCTATCTGACTCAGATTCAGCAGATTCATGGCCTCCAGCTGTCCTCCAAGTGCCGGCTTGCTTGGATTTCTCTGCCTCTGCCTGCTGTAGATCAGACAGTTCAGTGTGCACACCAGATTGTGACCCCGAGGCTAATATGGAACTAGGTCTCACCGAGGTGTATGTCTCTTGTTACGACCACAGCCAATGTTATTCGCTGAGCAAGCCAAATCCCAGAGGGAAACTTGTCTTATTGATCATAACTATTTTGAAAACGAGAGGAAAACTATTGATCCCAGAAGCAAAGAATCCCAGTAACACTTCTAGGATTTTAAAATTGAAAGGTTTTTTAACAAGAAGAAAAAAACTTAAGCACACAAGATTAAAATTACACAGTTAGAACAGTCTTACAAAATATTCCCCAGAAAAGCCCACTTTGTAAGAACACACAAGTAAATTACCTTTATGGACTTTTAACCATAAATATCCAGTAATATTACCCAGGGCAAAAACTGCTGTTACTTTAGTAAAGTATACCATACAACTTCTCACTGTCTTCCAAGGAAGTACAGAAACAAACTTCTTTCTGAAAAGAAAGACTTTTCTGGCATGAAACTGAATGACTTCTACAAATTCACAACTTCTTTCAGTATAGAGCTCGTCTCAGAACATCTCCCTCCATCCCAGCCAACACAACTCAACTAAACATCCTTCCTTAAATCTATATATATATTTAGATTTATTAATCTATATATATATATATATTCCTTTCATCTCAGACTCCATTGTTCTCAACACCTCTTTGAACTCAACTTTTCCAAAATATAAAAATCTTTCATGTTTTCCTATTGCCTCCACTTTCGGGTCAAATAAAATTTAATAACCTTCCCTTGTTTACTTATGAAACCTTAGAAGTTGTACAAGCCCCTTGTCAGTTCTGAACTACCTTTTGAAATTTAACAGCTTAAAAGTCAAGTTCCTACCTCTCACCTAATGCAAATTTTAAAACCCAACCTATTTACTTGTTAATCCACTCCACCAGACCCCTCATTACAAATGCATGCATCTAACTCCTTTACCTTTCAGCTCTCAGTTCCCACAGACAACCTTCCCCAAGTTTAATTAATCATGGACACGCACACAGCTGCCATTATAGAATACAAATATTTTAAAAAGATAACACCCAGCTTCGCATCTGCACTGGTGGAGGGTGTGGGTGAGCACTGTGACTGGTCTTCCATTGGTGTGTCTGCGGATTCTTCTTCTGAGGTGCCCTCAGCGCTGGATTCAATGACCTGGCTCGTGGCCACCCTCGGCTGCTTCCTGGAGGTGCCTGCAAGATAAGAGAGAGATTGGGTGTCCTCGGGCTGGCATGGACAAGATGGGCCGAATGGCCTCCTTCTGTGCTGTAACTTTTCTATGGTTCTGTAATTAGTGCGTGGTGGGGACTGTAAAACAGGAGACATCACTCACAATATGGTTGCCTGGTGGATTTTGCAGTGCAGGATCCTCACATGATTGAGTGCTGCCGACCTCACTGTCTGCACAGGAATGGTCCACATCCTTGCCTGCCAGCTGGATGGCTCTATTTTCAAAGGCCATGAGGACCTTCAGCTCAGGTATGCCTCACCCAGTCTGAGACGCCTCTCTCTTGTTGCGGGCTAGCTTATCCTGCATGGAGACAGAGGGAGAGAGTGTAAGCAAGGTGCTTGCCAGGCCAGATGAGAAAGATGCCTGGCATGTGTGGAGTGTAAGTGGTGCCATGGACGACATGAGGACACAATTGGCAAGGGAGATGAGGGTGAGTGGTGATGTCCCTTGAGCTGGCAATGAGTGCGAACTCTTTGGATATGTTTTTCCAGGTAATTCTGTTTTTGTCTTTGGATATGTGATGGATTTATGAATGAGTGAGTTGTGAGTGAAGAGAAGAATGACTTACCCTGGAGGAACAGAGGAGATCATTCATCCTCTTGCTGCACTGGGTGGCTGGCCTCTTTTGGAGAGCGTTGGCACTCGCCACCACCTCCTGTGCTAGATTGGTGAACTTGGTGGCTGGTCTTCACCCAGAGCAGGGGTAGGGGAGCTTGTGGTGAGTTCCCACTGCGTCCAGTAGACGCCCCAGAGAGGCATCACTAGACTTGTGAGCTACCGTCCTCTTTGCTTTCGGGGCTATTTGTCGCCTGGAGCAGTCCTGGTCTTTAGGCATGAAGTAAGGTGCACTCTGGTGTGTTTTAATAAGGTGCCCAGAGCAAGGAAGCACTGAGGTCAGAGCTTGGTGTGAAAATCCAAGCCCGTCTGCCAGCGATCCAGCGTGTTTCCCGTGCATGCTTTATTAATGAGGCGGGATGCACCGGGAAGTAGATGATACGGTGCAAAAACCTGCCCTTCAAGTCAGGCAGAAAAACATCTTTTTTCACGCCTGCCACCCCACTTAGTGCAATACAGGGTAAATTTCAGCCCTTGTATTCACCATTTGGGCAGACCTCAGAAGCCATGCTGAGATGAAACGAAACAGTTAAAGATATCTATTACTGGAGTTCAGGATATAAAAAAATCCAATTCACAAAAGTCAATTCAGTAGATTTAGATCCCCTCAAATACCTGATCCCTTATATAAACAAACATTTGTATTGTTAGGGAAAAATTAAAAATGCCCAAAGAGAACACTAAGAATTTACTGAAAAATCCCAAAATCTCCAGGTAGACATGGATGCTGAACATAATGACTACTGAGGGTAAGCAGATTGGCATTGCACACAAAGGAGCTTTGAGTTTGGTGTAATTTACAAAGTTTCAAGAGATGAGCTAATATCTAGGCACAGACAGAACCATTCAAGTGGTAAAATGGTGCGTTGAAGCCTTGAGAGCTGGAATGGAGATAAAACATAACAAAGTTAGTTTATACTCCTCTCTCAGATAGGGAAGGGGCAGATGGTTTTAGCTTAGATATAGGAAAACATGCAATGGACAGAGGGGTCATGGATGAAACACCAGCAGTCTTGAGTTGTGAGAACCAAGGTCTTGCGTATGTGTTTTAATTTTGATTGGATAATATAATTATGTATACACCCTTTAGAATAGTTGGTTAGCAGAATCGCATGTTTATGTACTCAATAGGATAGTTTTAACATGGCACCTGTGTGTCGGTTACCGAGTGGATATATTCAAATGTATTCAAATGTATTGTGATAAGAAAAAGTATATAAGTTATGAGACTTTGTAATTATGGCAGAGAGCCCCTTGATGGACTAAGAGGCTGCTCTCCCTGCGTATGCTTATACAAGCTTGAATAAACTGTCTTGTTCAAGAATCCAAACAATGGACGTCCTGAGTTATTTGTCCTGACCTGAGACCTGGTCTGAGCCACAGTTAAGAGGGCAGCTGCCCCACGCAAAAGCCAGATCAACCCGTGGTCTTAGGGAAGGAGGTTGAATCCCGCCTGCAGTATTGTGTTTGTCTTTGCACTGACCCTAACCTAAACCCCACATCAAAGACTTTAATGATATCGTTAAACTGTCAATCAAATGGTGAATTTACAATCCCCACTGACTATGATAATGTTAGATTGTGGAAAGCACTTAGGGCTATGTCAACAAACATCTATTGAAACTGCTGGAATAGATTATTTTTCAATTCTCACAGACACAGGCAGGCAGTTTTTTTTTTCAATTTTTAAAGGGCTGGCCATTTAAATAACTTGACAGTGTGGAGGCTCTACAGATCTTATCTACCCTTCAAGAGCATTTACAACTGAAATGTGTGACTTGTACATTGCTGGTTAAGGCCCTGTCTACAGTGAAAATTGGTCTGTTAGAACTTAGCACTGAGTTAAAATGGCCCTGCTAAGTTCAGACTTCCATCAAGTGTGAGTCAAACCTAGCACCTTTCCCCTATTGATGAAAATTAGATCTGTCCGAAATGGGGACATGAATTCCAGATCTTGGTCCTGCCCACCATTTTTAAAGATCCCTGTAGTTTCCACGACTCCATTACAATCTGGGCCAGAAAGAGAGAGAGAGGCAAAGGCAACAAGACGGCTGCGGAGTATTTTCCCTTAACTTTAAAGCAGAAACATGAATGTGTTATTTTTTTCAGAGTTCTGATCGTCAAATGTTTTATTGATATTTAGTTTTCTCATAGTGCTATCGGGGTGTGTGTGTGTGTGTGTGTGTCTGTATGTGTGTGTGTGGGTGGATGTGTGAATTTTATGGACTCCCTCATGGCATGTTTGGGAGGGCATTTAATCAGGTGTGAAGGTGGCGTGCGAGCACACTATCACCTTCCCACATCTGCAATCCGGGGCTGGACATTCCATGGTTGGACTTCCCACCGTGCTGCTGATTGAGGCCCTTAAGTAGCCAATTAACACCCACTTACAGCCCACCTGCCACTGCCGCTAGCATTAACCCAGTGGCGAGTGGGCCTGTCATCTCGTGGAGAGCATATCAGCAAACCTGTGTATGCTGCTTGTGGTCTCCCAGTAAGGGGGTCCCTTATTCAAAGGTACTCGGTGCCTGATCAAAGGACGCAACATTAGGAAGGAGAGGCTCCCACTGAGAACTGCCCTTGCTGCTCCCCTCACTGGCAAGTGCAAGGGAACATCACCCTCCACCCCCCCACCCCCCCCCACCCGGCGCCATCCCATCACCCCAGTTGTACTGAACTCTGGTTTGCCATCTACAGTTCTGCCAAGTCTTAGGTTCTTCCTTCAAACTGATAATCAATCAAAGAAACCCCAACGCTGCCAAACACCTGCAGGCTCACTGAAGTACAGTACTCAAAGACTCCCAATCCCGGTCTTCCAAAATCCAGGTCAGTCCACAGTGCTCCCAAAACACAGCATCATGCTCTATGATACAAAAGTGCAGAATAGCCCCAAAGTGCAGCTAAGCCCCTGCTGCATCTCACCAATACTGCTAAATATGAGGATCCTGAAATGCTGTATGCTTCTCACAATCTACCACCATAATTTAAGCAGAAAAATGTAGAATTCAAGAGATATAATATAATAGACATAAAAACAGGCATAACCATTTAGCAATTTTTGTAGACAGCTTTCTTTGTGGTCAGCAGCTAGCACTGTTGCTTCACCACTAACCACAAAATGACTGAAAGATGTAGCGATCTCTGGTGCACCTATTCTGATGTTATTTTGATTCTGCTGTCTGTTCAAGAGATCTCTGGCATCCAGCAACAGTGATGTCATCAAGCAGGCTAGGCAGCCAATCATGTTGACAAATTGTCACGGATAGTAAACCAGGAAATAAAAGGTATTGATAATCCTTCGCTTTTAAATCAATTCACAGATAGCAAAATAAAAATTGGACCATACATTTGGTATTAAGGTAGAAACTGAAATAAAATAAAGAAGCTTCTAAAAAAATGATAATTTTAAAAATTGTTTTTTTAACATAATGGAGGAATATGACATTCCACAAATATAAAACTAATTTTCTCAAGTTCAGAGAGTTGTTCAAATGGAATTATGAATTTAGTATGTCAAATAAAGCCCAGTTACATCTCATTCAATGAAGTGTAACTTTTTAATCTTGCAAGATAATTATAGCATGGCAGGTTTACAAAGCCAGGCATTATAAATGTGGACATGGGAATTTATAAAGAAAAAGTTGGTAATAAATATACACAAATGTATGATTTTTAGCACATTGAAGAAAATATTAAATCAAATATTACCAAAAATAAGGATATAACATTACGATCTTAAAATGGAACAGTATTATGTCTGTATCTCCATGTCCAATTATCCCCCATTCTTTAATTTCAGTTCACCTGAAGGCTACAGTTTGTCTTGACCTCTAAAGTGCAATGGCAAAGTTAATTGATTCGTGATATATTAACAATGTTATATCTGTTCAAATTCAACTATTCCCCAAATCTGTGGACCCATATACGTTTTTTTTGGGAAACCATCATTCATTCAATGTAACATGCAGAAATCCTCTAAGCTGCCACAGAAATATGTAGGGTGAAGTAGAAGTAAATAAAAATATTATCAATAAAAGCAACTGGATCAGTAATATTGTGACCATGACAGAAATTGCATCCTGTAAATAAAAATGACTAGATGAAGAGGGACGGAAGCCAAGAGGCCACTGAAACATAAAGGGACAAAGGAAGGGAGGGAGGGAAGATGGAATGGCTACCAAGGTCGAACAAATATTGGGATATGTGCTTACTGCCATGTAGTCAAATGTTGCAGGCTGCATCGGTCCACCCACCCCATTCCCCCATCCACCCTGCTCCCCAACACCCTTTACAAAAAAGGTGGTGATTGAATTCCGTCTCAACTTGTTGTAAGGATGCAAATTTGACCAGGTGGTCTACCTTTGCATTGGCATTTGGTGCAAAATAAGGCAGATAAATGGAGCATGCAAAGATATGAATCAGTGCACAGGACAAAAGTAGAGATTTAACTTGTGTGAAGGAAAAAGAATAAAAACAATAAAACACAATATAAATATAACAGTGAACAAATAATAGAACTAAGAAGTGCAAGATAAACAATGGGAAAAGACCGGCAACAACAAATAAATGAGAAAGGCAATTTATGAGATAAGTGAGAGATTGGAGAGAAGCATGCAATAGTGGATACATATGATGATTGGTAGAGAAAATAATAGGAAAGAAGAAAATGAGCTAAACTTAAATTGTTAAAGAGAAGAGACAGTGGAAGAATTAGAAAATGCCTCCAATTTCATTACAAACAATAAAAAATGCGACACACAAGCCTCTCACTGGCATTAATCCAGCTTGTTCTGCAGTGACTGTCTCACTTATGAAACCACTGTATTTTTGCAGTTACAAAGTTTTCATCACTTAGCAATATTTTTCTACCAAAAACCAGTTTTATGCATTAAAATTATGGATCAAAAGTAGATAATTTAAAGGATTCCCCCTGTTCTTTATCATAGGTTGTTGTAAGTGAGAATACCATTTTGCCTATGCCTGAATATGCTTTCCTTTCCTGATCTAAAAGTGTATAAGGCTTGCTTTAACAATGAGCTGTAGGTAATCTTGCAAACATTATCCTCTTTTCAGCCATCTCCAATTCCTCTGGAATCATTGGGCAAAATCTTCATCCCTCTCTAGTGGCATGTTTGGAGCTGGGAAGGGCAATTAATCAGGCAGGAGGGTGGCAGGTGAGTACACCGCCACCTTCCCACCTCCACCCCAATTAAGTCCAGGACAGGGAGGTACAAAGTCGACCTTCCCGCCCATCACCAAATGAGGACCTTAAATGGACAATTAATGGCCACTTACGGTCCTCATTCTGGGTATTAACCCAGAGGCAAGCAGGCCTGTCGCCATGCAGCGTTTGTGACAGTTAAAACTGTGCGGGTTGCTTGTGGTCCACCAGGATGGGTGTGGGCAGGGTGGTCTGTCCTTCAAGAAACCTGGCATTAGAAAGGGGAGCCTGCTGAGAGCCGCACCGCTGCCCTACCTGCCAACATCCCCTACACACACTTGCAACCCCTACCCCATGACCCCCACCCCATGAAACTCATCCTGCCATTATCTACTTGTGGCCTGGGTCACTCCGCGATCCTGGGCCTCCAGTGGGTGTCTTTCCTGCAGCAGCTATCATCTCTCTTGTGGCTCAGCTGATCAACCGAGATGCTGACCTCTGGTTGGCCAGCAGCCTTCAGTAGTTTGCCATTGTGAGATTTGAACTCTTGATCTTGGGGTTACAAACCCAGTACCATAACCACTTGGCTATTTAGGCCAAGCAGCAGCCTTCAGTAGGGAGGACCTCTGTCCCAGGGGTTCTGACTCCTGGGAAAGGTCCACCACCTGCCTCTTCACTGCCTGATTAGCTTGTGATTTGGTGGGCCTTCCCCAAAGGAGGCAACCCTGGTCTCTTGCTGGCTGTCGAGCCGGCAGGTGAGGCCCTTGTTCCCTCCACAAGATTTCGCCCATTGATTCAGTTATATACTCACATAATTAAGACTGCCCTATTTTCCTTGTCTCAATGCACTTATCTCTCAGGTTGGCTTTACTTATACATCTCTGCTGACTTCCTTGCCTGTCCTGCATTTTACATGTTTCTCACTGGACTTTAAATGCTGAAACTATCAGTTGTAGTTTGTACTGTAGGGAGTCTGACATGGACATCTGATGTATGTGGCAACTAACCATTGTATTGGGTAGCACATAGCTACACTCTATAGAGAAGAGTGAAAATTAATTGTCAATGAAGGGATGGCATATTTGGTAAAATATGGTACCCTTAAAGCACAGCAACAATAAAGACAGACAAGAAAGCTTGGATCAAAGCCGAGGCTGGGATTTTCTGGCCCCGCCCGCTGCCAGGATCGTCGAGTTCCGCCGAAAGTCAGTGAATGTTTGGCTGGCCCACAGCATCCCCCTACTGCAGGTCCTGCCACGGTGGGTCAGAAAATCCTGACCCAAGTCTCACTGCTCCCTGGCTGGACTACAGTTCCTGTGGGTAGTGTTCACCATTTCACTAACATTGTCCCATTGTTTAAAAAGGGAGGAACGGTTAACCCAAGTAATTACAGGCCAGTCAGCCTAATCTGAGTGGTGGACAAATTATTGGAAATTTTTCTGAAAGATGATAAAAATCGTCATTTAAGAAGGCACAGATGAATCAAAGATAGTCAGCATGGATTTGTTAAGGGGTTGGGTGGGGGCTCATGTCTGTTTAATTTGTCCAGAAGGAAAAAAACTGTTCAGACCAGTATTCTTATTTCCCAGTTTTTAATGTTTTCCCTTCTGGGAAAAAGAAGGAAATCTTTTGAGGAAGAAACAAGGAGGGTCAATGAGGGTAACACATTTGATGTAGTCTGTAAGGATTTTAGTGAGGCTTTTGACAAGGTCCCACATGGCAGATTGACTGGGATTCGCGGAAAGTTGATAAGTTGGATACAAAATTGGCTCAGATGGGTGTTGTTATGACTCAGATGCTGTTTCTAGAAAGGTTCTACAGGACTCAGTACTGGGTGCCTTGCTGCTCATGGTATAAATCAATGATTTAGACTTAAATTTGGAAGAGATGATTAAGAACTTTGCAGATGACACTAAAATTGCCTTGTGGTTGTTAGTGAGAAAAAAAGCTGCAGACTACAGATAAATACTAATGGACTGATCAGGTGGGCAGAAAAATGGCAAATGAAATTAAATCTGGAGAAATGTGAGGTAATTGGGGAGATTAGATCAGATAAGGGAATACACAGCAATTCATAGAATTCTGAAAAGTTTAGAAGACCAGAGGAATCTTGAAGCGTATGCCTACAGATCCCTGAGGGTAGCAGGACAAATGATAAGATGGTCAAGATGGCATACGGGATAGCTTCCCTTGTTGGCCGAGGCCTAGAGTATATGAGCAGAGAGGTTATGTTAGAACTGTATGAAACACTAGTTAGATCATTTTTAGAGTACTGTGTATAGTTATGGTCATGCATTACAGGAAGGATGCAATCACACCAGAGGCGATACAGAAGAGATTGACGAGAATGAAGCCAGGACAGAAGGATTAGCTATGAGCAAACATTGGACAGATTGGGTTTCTTTGCTTTGCAACAGAGGAGGCTGTGGGGGCATTTAGTTGAGGTGTAAACAACTATGGGGGGCCAAGATAGGGTTGGTAGGAAGGACCTATTACCATTAGCAGAGAGGTCAATAACCAAAGAGCATATCGAAACATAGAAACTAGGAGCAGAGGTAGGCCATTCGGCCCTTTGCGCCTGCTCCACCATTCATTATGATCATGGCTGATCATCCAACTCAATAGCCTGCTCCCGCTTTCTCCCAATACCCTTTGATCCCTTTTGCCCCAAGAGATATATCTAACTCCTTCTTGAAAACATCGTGTTTTGGTCTCAACTACTTTCTGTGGTAACGAATTCCACAGGCTCGCCACTCTCTGGGTGAAGAAATTTCTCCTCATCTCAGTCCTAAATGGTCTACCCCATATCCTCAGACTGTGATCCCTGGTTCTGGACTCCCCCACCATCAGGAACATCCTGCCTGCATCTACTCTGTCTAGTCCTGTTAGCATTTTATAGATTCTTCTATTCCCCTCATTCTTCTGAACTTCAGCGAATATAATCCAAATCAACTCAATCTCTCCTCATATGTCAGTCCCGCCATCCCAGGAATCAGTCAGGTAAACCTTTGCTGCACTCCTTCTATAGCAAGAACATCCTTCCTCAGATAAGGAGACCAAAACTGCACCTAATATTCCAGGTGTAGTCTCACCAAGGCCCTGTACAATTGCAGCAAGACATCCCTGTTCCTGTGCTCGAAGGCCAACATATCATTTGCCTTCTTTACCGCCTGCTGCACCTGCATGCTTACCTTCAGCAACTGGTGTACAAGGACACCCAGGTTTCGTTGCACATTCCCCTCTCTCAATTTATAGCCACTCAGATAATAATCTGCCTTCCTGTTTTTGCTACCAAAATGGATAACCTCACGTTTATCCACATTATACTGCATCTGCCATGCATTTTCCCACTCACTCAGCTTATCCAAATCACACTGAAGCATCTCTGTATCCTCCTCACAGCTCACCTTCCCATCCAGCTTTGTCATCTGCAGATTTGGAGATATTACATTTAATTCCCTCATCTAAATCATTAAAATATATTGTGAATAAATGGGGTCCCAGCACCGATCCCTGTGGTACCCTACTAGTCACTGCCTGCCATTCGAAAAAAGACCCATTTATTCCTACTCTGCTTCCTGTCTTCCAACCAGTTTTCTATCCATCTCAATACACTACCCCCAATCCCATGTGCTTTAATTTTACATGCCAATCTCTTATGTGGGACTTTGTCGAAAGCCTTCTGAAAGTCCAAATAAACGACATCCACTGGTTCCCCCTCATCAACTCTACTAGTTACATCCTCGAAAAATTCTAGTAGATTTGTCAAGCATGATTTCCCTTTCATAAATCCATGCCAACTCTGTCCGATTCTGCCACTGTTTTCCACATGCTCAGCTATTAAATCTTTTATAATGGACTCTAGAATTTTCCCCACTACCGACGTCAGGCTGACTGGTCTATAATTCCCCGTTTTCTATCTGCCTCTCTTTTTAAATAGTGGGGTTATATTAGCTACCTTCCAATCTGTAGGAACTGTTCCAGAGTCTATAGAATCTCAGAAGATGACCACCAATGCATCCAGTATTTCTAGGCCCAGTTCCTTAAGTACTCTGGGATGTAGATTATCAGGCCCTGGGGATTTATCGGCCTTCAATCCCATCAACTTCCCCAACACCATTTCCCTACTAATACTGATTTATTTCTGCTTCTCCCTCTCACTAAACCACGTGTTCCCCCAACATTTCTGGTATGTTATTTGTGTCCACCTTTGTGAAGACAGAACCAAAATATGTATTTAGTTGGTCAGCCATTTCTTTGTTCCTCATTATAAATTCCCCTGTTTCTGACTGTAAGAGACCTACATTTGTCTTCACCAATCTTTTTCTTTCACATACCTATAGTAGCTTTTACAGTCAGTTTTTATGTTCCCTGCAAGCTTATTCTTGTACTCTATTTTCCCCTTCTTAATCAATCCCTTGGTCCTCCTTTGCTGAATTCTATACTGCTCCCAATCCTCAGGTCTGTTGTTTTTTCTGGCCAATTTGTATGCCTCTTCTTTGCATCTAATACTATCTCTAATATCCCTTGTAAGCCACGGTTTGGCCACCTTTCCTGTTTTATTTTTGCACCAGACAGAAATAAACAATTGTTGCAGTTCACCCATGTGCTGTTTGAATGTTTGCCATTGCCTATCCACCGTCATCCCTTTAAGTAATATTTCCTAATCCATCATAGCCCACTCGCGCCTCATACTGTCGTAGTTTCCTTTATTAAGATTCAGGACGCTAGTCTCAGAATCAACTACATCACTCTCCATCTTGATAAAGAATTCTATCATGTTATGGTCGCTCATCCCCAAGGGGCCTCACACAACTAGATTGCTAATTACTCCTTTCTCATTACACAATACCCAGTCGAGGATGGCCTGTTCTCTAGTTGGTTCCTCAATGTATTGGTGCAGAAAAACATCCCATATACACTCCAGGAATTCCTCCTCCACGGTATTGTTACTGATTTGATTTGCCCAATCTATGTGCATATTAAAGTCACCCATAATTACAGATGTTCCTATATTACATGTGTCTCTAATTTCCTGTTTAATGCCATTCCCAACATCACCCCAACAGTTTGGGGGTCGAAAAACAAGCCCCAGTAATGTTTTTTGCTCCTTAGTGTTTTTCAGCTCTACTCTTACAGATTCCACATCATCGGAGCTAATATCTTTCCTCACTATTGCGTTAATTTCCTGTTTAACCAGTAATGCAACTCCACCACCTTTTCCTTTTTGTCTGTCCTTCCTAAATACTGAATAGCCCTGAATGTTCAGTTCCCATCCCTGGTCACCCTATAGCCATGTCTCCATTATCCCGACCATATCATACATTTATTTGTGCGGTTAATTCATCCACTTTATTGCGAATTCTCCTCATGTTAAGGCACAAAGCCTTAAGTCTTGTCTTTTTAACATTACTTGTCCCATTCCCACTATTTTTCACTGAGGCCCTGTTTGATTCTTGCCTTTGATTTCTCTGACTATCACTTTTCTTATTCCACTTTCTGTCTTTTGTTCTTATCTTTGATTTCCTTTCCTCTGACTCCTTGCATAGGTTCCCTTCCCCTGCCATTTTAGTTTCAACCCTCCCCAACCACTCTAGCAAATGTTCCCCATGGGACAGTCCCTGTCTTGCCAGGTGTAACCCGTCCAGTTTGTACTGGTCCCACCTCCCCCAGAACCGGTCCTAATGCTCCAGGAATCTAAAACCATTCCATTCACACCATGTCTTCAGTCACGTATTCATCCAATATATCCTGCTATTTCTACTCTGACTGGCATGTGGCAGTGGTAGTAATCCTGAGGTTACTCCTTTGAGGTCCTACTTTTCAACTTACTTCCTAACTCCCTATATTCTGCTTTTATGATCTCATCCCTTTTTTTTTAACTATGTTGTTTGTACCAATGTGTACCACGACCGCTGGCTGTTCACCCTCCCCTTCAGAATGCCCTGTAGCTGCTCTGAGACATCCTTGACCCTAGCACCAGGGAGGCAACATACCATCCTGGAGTCCCGTTTGCAACCACAGAAATGCCTATCTATCCCTCTTACAATTGAATCCCCTATAACTATTGCATTCCCACCCTTTTTACTCCTCCCCTGTGCAGCAGAACCAACCGTGGTGCAACGAATTTGGCTGTTGCTGCTTTCTCCTGAGAGGCCATTTCCCCCAACAGTATCCAAAGTGGTATAGCTGTTTTGCAGGGGAATAGCCACAGGAGATTCCTGCACTGCCTGCCTGGTCCTCTTGCTTTGCCTGGTGGTCACCCATTCCATTTCTGCCTGTGGACTCTTAGCCTGCGGTGTGACCACCTCTCTATACGTGCTATCCACGATACTCTCTGCCTTGTAGATGCTCCACAGTGTCCCCAACCGCCGCACCAGCTCCAAACCCCGGGCTTCCAGGAGCTGCAGCTGGAGACACTTCCCACACACATGCTGGCCCTGGGTACTGGAAATGTTCCCGGCTTTCCACATCGAGCAGGAGGAGCATGCCACGGCTTTGAGCTTTCCTGCCAGGACTTACCATGATTTTAAGTTATTAGTGGGAATGATTAGAAGGGAGTTGAACAGCAATCTTTTCATCCAGAGGATGGTAGGGGTCTGAAATTCACTGCCTCAAAGGGCGATAGAGGCAGAAACCCTCAATACATTTGAAAAACACTCAGATATGGACTTGAGGTGCCATAACCTATAGCACTTTGGATCAGGAACTGAAAGGTGACAATAGACTGGATTGCTCTTTCCCAGCCAGCATGGACATGATGGGCCAAATGGGCTCCTTCTGTGTTGTAAATCTTTCTATGTTTTTATGAATTCAACTTGTGTATAATGCTTATCCTTCATTTCCTGTTTAATTCTTTTTTTTAAGAACTGCTGTGGCCCTTTCTCTGAAAAATAAAAGTAACATAAATGTTTTCCTCAATTATATATCTTTGTGTTTATAAAGAATTTCATTGCTGAAAATCTAGAAACAGGTTGATGCCGAGAGTATATGGGGAGAAATTAGGATTTTAAAAAACGTTGACTAAGTACTGTGTTGGGCACGGAGAGGTAATCAATCGAAGGTTTATGCTTCAACATTATTCCTGTATATTAAAACATAAGAAAAAATACTTCTGTTGTTTTACTTTAAAAACTCATGCAATTTTAAAAGATGCATTCAGTATCTCCAATGAAACTTAATGAAGAATTCGTAAACCATTTTATTAAAATATGAAGTGAAGTAAATAATTCAGACTGTAGCCAAAACTGCCATTTTTAAAATTAATTCATGAGATGTGGGTGGTGCTGGAAAAGCCTGCAATTATTGCCCGCCCCTAATGTCCCTTGAGAAGGTAGTGGTGAGTTGCCTTCTTGTCCATTTGGTGTAAGCAAACCAACAGTGCTGTTTAGTAAGGAAGATCAGGACTTTTACCCAGCAATAGTGAAGGATTGGCAAAATAGTTCCAGGTCAGGATAATGTACGACTTTGAAGGGAACTTGTAACTAAGGAGTTCCCATGCACCTGCTGCCATTGTTGAAGCCTTGACATGTTACTGCAGTCCATTTTGTAGGTGGTACACATTGCAGTCAAAGTGCACCACTGATGGGGGGAGTAAATGTTTAAGGAGGATGGGTTGCCAATCAAGTGGGCTGCATTTTCCTGAATGTTGTTGAACTTCATGAGTGTTGTTGGAGCTGCACTCATCCAAGCAAGTGGAAAGTATTCCATCACACACCAGATGGAGTCAGGAGGTGAGTTACTGGTCACAGAATATCCAGTCTCTGCCCTGCTGTGATAGCACAACGTATGGCTGGTCTAGTTAAGTTTCTGATCAATGTTGACGCCAAAAATGTTGATGGTGAGTGATTCAGCGATTGTAACACCGTTGAATTTCAAGGGGAGATGGCAGGGTTCTCTCTTCTTAGAGATGGTCATTGACTGGCACTTGTGTGATGCAAATGTTGCTTATCAGCTCAAGTCTAAATATTATCCAGGTCTTGTTGCATATGGATACAGACTGCCTCAGTATCTGAGGAGTTGTGAATGAAGTGGAACATATGTAATCATTAGTGAACATCCCCACTTCTCACCCAATGATGGAGGGAAAGTCATTGATGAAACAGGTGAAGATGCCTAGTGCACTGCCCTGAGGGACTCCTGCAGTGATATCCTGTGGCTGAGATGATTAACTTCCAACAACATAACCATTTTTCTTTGTACTAGGTATGAATCTAGCCATTGGAGGGTTTTCTCCCAGATTTCCACTGACTTCAGTTTTTATTAGGACTCCTTGATACCACACTCAGTCAAGTGCTGTCTTGGGGTTAAGGACAGTCATTCTCACCTCTCCTCTGAGATTTAGCTTTTTTTTTCTATGGCTTGGACCAAGGGTCCAATGAAGCTTGGAGCTGAGTGGTCTTGCTGGCACCCAAACTGAACGTCTATGAGTAAATGCCATTGATTGCACTGTCAATCATACCTTCCATCACTTTGCTCATGATTGAGAGTGGATTGTTGGGAGGATAATTGTCTGGATTCAATTTACCTTGTTTTCTCATGGACAGGATATGCCTGGGTGGTTTTCGACTTTCAGGTAAATGCTAGTGTTGTAACTATACGAAAACAGCTTGGCTAGAGGCGCAGCTGTGTTTGGAGCATGAGGCCAGAATTTTATGCTGCCCACATAGGGCAGGGTCAAAATAAAGTGGCATGACAGGGGTGCTATCTCACCTACCAGCCTCCTCTGCAATATTGCCAGTGGTAGGGTGGGCGTTATGTGGCCCACCTACCCTTGGGCCAATTGAGGCCACATATGGACCTCTTCCCCTTTGCTACTAGAATTTTACCAGCTTGCCCATGCCACGTGGCGCCTGGCTGCAGATTTAGTGAGTGGGGACCCTCAGGCTGCCCCCAACAGTGATTGCTGCCCCCACTTTTTCCCTCCCACCTCACTGCCCCTACTTTCCCCTCCCTACTACCCCCTGACCCCTCACCTCTCCTCCTGATAACCTCCCACTACCGCCTTTACAGCAGCCTGCCTGACTGGTCCTTGTGAAACTGGCCCACTTAGTTTGCAGTCTGGCCTCCTGCACTGGCCACCATTCTGATTGGCCAGCAGCTCTAAAAGACAGGCCATCATTCTAGATGGGCCAGAAGCCATGGCCAGCGACATCTAACAACCTGCCAGCTATAAAATCAGGTTGTGCCTCCCCAGCTCTGCAGACATCGTCTCACCCCCAATTTTTCAGTTGGGGTGTGACGCCAGTACCTCAGCGAAAATTTCCAACTCATTTTCGGCACTACTGCAAGAATGTTGTCAGGGCCGCATTTTTTGCTGTGTCCTGCGCACTCAGCCATTTCTGGATATCACTTGGAGTAAAACACATTGGCTGGAGACCAGCTTCTGTGATGATAGGTCCTCAAGCGGAAGTCAAGATGAATCATCCACTCAGGACTTCTGGCTGAAGACAGTTCCAAGCACTGCAGCCTTCTTTTGTTTTGACTTGCTGGGCTTCACCATTGTTGAAATGCCTCCAAAATTGTCAGTCGTTTAAATTGTCCACCTTTTTTTCAGATCTGTTGGTTGTGGGGAAATATTATCTTGTTAAAATTGCAAAGGGAATTGCCCCTCAAAATTCAATATTTGCAACTCAGAATCTCTTTCTTTGTCTTTCATTCAGCTAATTAACTTATCTTAAATGTTGCTAGGTCTCTTGCCTCTGCTATTTCTGGTAGTGTTGTAGTGTTGTCCACAGCTTCACAACCCTTGGTGTATAAAAGGTTTCTGCCATTCATCAAGTTAAATCTCTCACAATTAACCTTTTCTTTGTGCCCTTAATCCAGGCCATTTAAGTAATGGAAACATCTGTGTCTATTTACTATTCTGTTATTGTTTCTGTTTACTTTGTTTCCTTTATAATTTTAAACTCTTCTATCAAATCACCCTTAATCTCATCTGTTGTCACAAAAACCAACCTTTTTTTTCTGGGAAAGATATTTCCAGTGAGCAGCTGGCAGTGACACATTCTTGTGGATAAGCTCCTTCACTCTCTGTTGTAATATTTATGATTCTACTCATTGTCATTTCTTTCAAAAGTACATTTATGAAATCAAATGTTAATGGATTGATGTTGAAATTATATCCAGATATCTGGTTGATTGTGCACGGTGGTAGTCTTCCAAAGGTATTGGTTTTATTTAATGTATTACATTTCTTGCTTAAGGACCCAGACCTGTTATAGAACAGTCTTGCCAAATGGCTGCTGTTGTTTCTAAGGTGCAGCAAAAAATAGGAGAGGCAAGAGGCAAAGCTTTCAAGGCAATTAACACTTGTTTGTACTTTGTGAGTCTATCACGATTTGCTATATTACCATATAATAAAATTTTTGTCAGCTCAGCAGTGATGGTGGGCTTCCATGAATTCATTCAGCTTTGGTTTCTGTGAAAAGTCACTCTTGACATTGTACTAGAGTTCCTTTAGTTTTCCTTGGCTTCTTGTTTCGTGTGCAGATCAATTTTATCTGTGATGTAAATGCTGTTCATAATGTAATTTTTCTGAAAAATAGGTTTTTAACCTGTTTAATTTATGAATTGTTTAGATTAAATTTGAGCAGTTTCAAAACAACAAACTGTCAATTTGCGTATTTAATCCCCTAAGTGCTGCTTAACCAAAAGACATAAAAATGTTTTACTTTAATTTTTGTAGTTCAAAGCACTTTTACACAACACTACTCAAACTGGGCAGCATCTAAATTAAAAATATATGCATAAATTATACATGATTTACATAGCTTACTTCTTCACTCAACAGATGAAATCTAACAATAGCTTATTATTTTGGAAGATTTTTATTTTGCTTTACCCAGTGTCGCTACAGTAACAGTAATCACAGGTGCAATGCAGACCTTCTATGACCATGGGTACCAGAACAAATGGTTCAGGGTTCACATGGCAGAGTTGTTATTACTGACCACCTGTTACAGTTAGGATCAATTCCATTGATTTTTTTTTCTCCCTTGGGTGCTATGTGGGGAAACTATCCTCCTTTTCCTTGCAACTCTAGTAAAACATCTTAACAAGAGGGGAAAAACTTTGTTAAAAATATTAGGGTTAATATTGCAAGTGCCATGACTGGTAGTTTCAGTGCAAACCACACTGACAGGTCAGAAAACCAGGTAGTTATCCAGATAAAAACAAAAAACTGTGGATGCTGGAAATCCAAAACAAAAACAGAATTACCTGGAAAAACTCAGCAGGTCTGGCAGCATTGGAGGAGAAGAAAAGAGTTGACATTTTGAGTCCTCATGACTCTTCGGTAGAACTGGGTGAATCCAAGGAGAGGGGTCATGAGGACTCAAAACGTCAACTCTTTTCTTCTCCGCCGATGCTGCCAGACCTGCTGAGTTTTTACAGGTAGTTATCCATATTGTTTCGGTTTTATCATTTTTCTATCGTATGTGACCTTCCAGCTGGCATTTTAAGCCAATCTGAATTGCCCTGCATAAATTAGTCAATGGCTTCATTAAAATGTTATAATTTATTTAATGCAAGCATAGTCTGAAAATTATTTTGGATGAAATTCTGTTGTGCACCCCTTCCACCCATCTCTCGTCAGTCTAAAGGAAGCTCTGTGCACAGTCGAACTCTTAAAGGATGGAACTTTTCAATTTGCAATTTTACAGTACAATTAAGTATGATTTTAAAATTTTTATTAAATATAATTTTGTTTTTCATCTCCTTTGGAGAATGTTGACCTGGATTTTCATCCCTGATATGGGTAGTGGGAGTTGGGAAAATTCCCAGCGTGGCCCTCTGCCTCAGGAGCAACTATCGCCAAAGGCAGGGTTTTGTTTGTGGGGTGGGTGTGGCTGGAGTCAGGCCAGCCGACCCAGAAAAAGTTTGGAGGTAGCCACAGGCTGCAGGGTGCTTTTTAAAAGACCTGCCTTGGGGCTCTGGGACTACATCACAGTTAAAATAAAAACAGAAAGGCCTTCCAGTCTTCAGTCTTACACCCCCTCACCTGTCACACACTCCCCATACGCCATCCATGCCACCTCATGACCCACCCAGTAACCACCATGGCCCCCATGCCAAGGTGTTCCCCCACCTGCCCCTCCTGCCACCAATGTCAAGGTATGCCCCGCTAAACCACCCTATGCCATGCTTTGGCACTTTCATGCCCATTCACCCACTATATACTGTATAGAAGTAATGAGTCCTATAGTGACAGCAGGATGTGTAAAGATGCAATTTTACAAAAGTCATTCATTGATAACTTTCCATTTTCATTCAAAAAAATCTCCTGTTTACTACAGGGTAATAAAATGTCAATCATCCAGGTGGTTTAAAGTTTCAATAACTGAAATTGCAGGAATTTGAAATCTCTTAATCTGGTGTAAATAAGCATTGTGAAATTTACAGCAGAGCTCAGAGAGCTGGAGCTGTTAATCAAGCAAGTTTCAGCTATTGAAACTTTCAAGGCTTGAATCTTCTGGTCGGTGTGCGGGGGCGGGTCCCACTTGCCGACGCGTAGAATGACACGTGGTGATGTCAGACATGCGTCCCAACGTCACCGCGCATCATTCCGATCTTCAGTCAGCTATGCGCCCGCCGAACTGTCACAGGCCTAATAAGGCCATTTAAAAACTAATTGAAATAACTAACAGGGCTGCCCATCCAACCTTAAGGTTGGTGGGCAGGCGAAGAGCCCAGGCGGCCTTCGCATTTTTCATGGAACCTCATCCATGAGGTTTTATAAAGGGTTTATAACTGTAATAAAATTTTTTAGTAAAATCCATTGACATGTCCCAGCTCATGTGACACTGTCACATGAGGGGACATGTCTGAACAATGTTTTTAATTTTTTTTTCAAGTTTTCCAAATCAAATTAATCTCCCTGAGGCAGCTCTGTGCCTCAGGGAGATTTCTGCGCTCTTTCCTGCATTTTCTTAAAAAAAACTCATTTTTAATACAACCCAATAAAAGTGTCAATCATCCAGGCACTTGGGGGAGAATTTTCTTCCTGTTGGGCAGGCAGTTCGGGAGCAGGCGCAGGTGGGTGCATAGCCGATTGTATTAAGAAAATGGAAATTTATCAATGAAAGACTTTTTTAAAGCTTTTATTTAAACATCCTATGGTCACTGTAGGGTTCATTGCTTCTATATAGTGTATCGTAAGTGAATGGGCATGGAAGTGCCATACCCTGGCATGAGGGGCCCATAGAGGTTTTTTGGGGGACCTTACCTTGTTATTGAGGGCATGAGGGGCCAGAGGGATTGTTTGCAGGCATACCTTGGCATGGGTGGGGGGGGGGTCATCATGAAGGGCCATTGGGGGGGTGGGTGAGAGCATATTTTGGCATAGGGGCATGAAGAGACCCATTTGAACTTACCTTGTAAAAGGTTCCCTCAGGCAACTATAGTTCACAACTCCTCTGAAGTGCTATGAACCATGACTCATTATAAACTTGGCCCAACTCCATGAAAATTGCAGAGGACTAGGACATGCCTATCCCTACAATGGAGCCAGCCAGGCTGGGAGTGTAGGTGCAGGATTTTCACCTGAACCAGCCCGCACCCTTTAAAGGCCCTGTTGCAAATTGGAAACCCCAGGAATGGTGTTGGGAATCCTGGAATCAGGTCCCGGCAGCCATTTTTAAAGGGCTCCCAAGTCATCCTGACTTAATAACAATCTAGGCCATTGTTTTATGCAATACAGTGTTCCCTGCTAGAATCAGTGCTATAGCGTTGTTCTCGAACCCAAAAAATGAGAGTAATTCTTGATTCTTGCAAATCTGTTTGTAATTGAAGTATTTAGAAGATTAGGAAGAGCTGAAAAAAACAGGCTATGTAAGAGAGGTCCTTTCAGTTCACTAACTTGAAATGGACCCCAGGGAGTCATAAGGCATCTGACTGCAAACGAGACAACTGGTAAAGGTGGCAGTGGTATTTTGGAACCAGAGCAGGAGCTGCTGAGGAAATTTTTGCGATGGGTGTGAATGCATTAAATTTAAAATTGTGCAGCTGAAAGTGAATTAATGATTAGCATGCGTGATCAGTAATCACTTTTTCATCATTGTCTCCTAAGTGCAAGGGTAAGGCAGATTTTGGAAAGGGGCAGAGAGAGTTACATGAGTTAAAATCTCCCCCATTATTTATTCAGTCCAGATCTAAATATTTGAAAAAATATTTCACTGGAAAAAATTCAGCTGATGAATAGGAATCAGAAGGGAACAATAATTGATGTGAATAGAATAATTGTATCACTATTTCCAAATTTGACTTTGCATCTTGATTAGCTTTCCCACTGCCAAAACCAGTAATTTTGAATTGGATCTTTCACTGCCCAGGAACAAAATCTACCCATAATGTCTGAAACAAAGAGGTTAATTTTAAGCCAACCTGCCATTGGTCAACTGATGGGATCAGGTGCCTATTTTACAACCTGCCCCAATATTATTCTTCTTTGACTCAATTTAGAGTCAAACCAACATTTCCTCAGTCCTGCATTTTTCCTACCTGGCGACTTTGGTTAGAATTGCTAAAGTAATATGGTGATCTTTTCCAATCAGGAATGTCTTTTAGTGCTCTCGTACGATTGCTCATGCACAGAGTCTCTTTCTATGATTTTCTTTTCCTTAAGGGTGGCTTCATGATATTTTAGGAGCTAATGGTTGTAGCTACACAACAAATGACTGAAATCAATCAAACTGTATATCTTAATAATCGTCAATAAAGTTACATTTATCACCACTCCAAGGGCTGAATTCAGTCCCCTGTTCGCAGCGATAACATATATTATTTTCCCTGAACAGAATCAATGGTTCTATATTTTCAGCATGATCGATTACTATGTCTGTTAATAATCTCCCCCCATTCCCCAACCCCTTAAGGCTTCATTGTATTAACTCCCAAACAGTACAAGGCACATGGTTAGAAAGAACATCTTTTTAGATAAACGTTCAACAGTTATTCCCACTGAATCTTCATGCTGCCTCTTCTGCTAACTGTGATATAATACTGACCTAACTTCTTAAAAGGATTTGGTCGTCAGTTGTGGGATCAGCAATATATACTGCATATTGGTGGAGGATGGATGCACACATTCATGTGTAGTGATACATGCATGCAATGATATGTAATTTATCAAGTTTCACTCATTTGGAGTGGCAGAGATCCAATGAAATTAAGGGCTGAACTGAGTTTTAAAAATTAGCTTATTTTGATATACTTCACTCTTGATAGTAATTGAAGATTCGTTTGTTTAAATGGGTTTTCAACCTTTCATTCTTTTTGATTGCTTTGTCACTTCCAACACTACTGAAATTTTGAAAGCTGTAATTGACGCTTTATAATTTCCCATATCCTTATTCTGAGTCAAAGGGCATTATTGAGACATTAATTTAAGCTACAAGTATAACAAACAAAAATAAAAAACAGATTTTCCCTGCAAGCTTTGGAACCTTGCGGTCTTGGTCAATGGGGATCACTCTATGGGAAGCAATCCCCCCAACTGAATTTTGCAGTTGGTGACCAGAAAGTGAGCTCATGGTGGGCAGGCTGTTATAGCTGGAGAATCAGCCCTCCAACACTGAAGAAGCTGCAGGCAAGTGAGGGAGAGAGTGTAAAGATGGGGGCTTCTTTTCTCCAACATTTTTAATCTAAACTTTAAAAAATAGCCTCAGTAGCTAGGCCACCATTATGAATGGGGAGCCCCGCCATAGGGTTGCCTCTGGTTATAGCTACAGCCAGGCGAGCAAGGAGGATCTCTAAGCCTGCCTGGAGTGCTGGCTTGCCCCAGTCTGCCACAGGGAGGCCATCTCCAGGCAGCTACCCTGTTGCAAGATGCCTCCAGGATTCTGGAAACTGACTGGAATTTTCCATCCAGCTCTGACAATAGGCCTTAACAGGCCTTTAATGACCTCAATTGATTACTTGCTGCCTGCAGGCTGGTAGCCCTGCTGTCCCCCTGAACACCTGAAAATGGCCAGGAGGCAGCATGGAGCCATGGAAGTGGTATGCCAGCTAGCAGTGTGAATTTGCGCACCCAACCACCTCCTTGCTTGTCTCCACTGGGGCCTAATAATTAAGCTCATGTAGGAAGAATCTACAAGTTGTGAGACCTGCCTTGTTATATCGTGCAGAAACTTGGGCAACATCAAGAAGAGAGGGACAATGACAAGATAGTAATGTGATGTGGATACTGAGATAGATGTGTGAAGCAATGAGAAAGGACAAAATCAGAAATAAGCACATCGTGCTTAATGAAGATTGTGGGAGCACCGAAGAAAGTAGCCAAGAAGAGATTGAAATGGTATGGTCATGTGTTGCAGAGAAAAAGAGGAAATGAGGTGGAGTGAGTAACGGAGATGGGCCTGCCGGGATGAAGAGGAAGGCCTAAGACCAGATGGAAAGATGCAGTGGTGAGAGACTTAAATACAGTGGGACTGGAAGAGGAAGGGGTGACTTACAAAAGGAGATGGGGAAGGGTAATTAGCCAGCATTATGGTGACCCCACCAAGTAAAATGGGCAATGTCAAAAGATGAAGAACTATTATCATGTTTTTTTAACATATCATAAGATGTTTTACAACAAAAGTAAAGAAAGATAAAACTTCAATTTCTAACATGTTCAGGTGAAAAATCAACTGGTGGTGGAAGGGAGGATAATATGATGATAAAGATCGCACAGATGAAGGATGCTGTTTATTACATTCTGTTCAGCCTTTAAATGTGAGCTACATTTGTCAGTGTCAGTAATTGAAGATGGAAACCTTATGGGAAATTTTCTTTTAAACCTCAGTTGACAACAGGACCTTGGACTATAAGGAACTTAGTTACCACTGGTCCTGATTTTAAACTAGTAACTCTTGTGTATTACTTTTTCTGGATATTTAAACACATTGGAGTTCTGGTCAGGCTAAATAGGAATCACTTCATAGACAGAATAGGCAATCATGATCAGTATGCTTCAATAGAAATCTGGGAATAGGCTTTTGCAGTCTCACAGTAATATTGAGTCCAGGTGTGGAAACTGACTTTCAGTTCGATCATTTGTAACTCAGTCTCAGGAACAAAACACCGAGATGGGAATACAATGGAAATACTGAGGATTCGTAATAAAGCAGATGGAAAAAATAATCTATACAAGTGATATGTTAAAAAGGTGGTCAGAACAAACCAGGCACTGGCGTTCATCTTTTGAGGAATAGAATTGAAAAGCAGAGAAGTTATGTTCAAGTTATACAAAACCTTGGTGAGACCACACATAGAGTACTGCGTACAGTTGTGGGGCCAGATTTTTGTCTGGTGATGGTGGAGGAATGGGTTCGGGAATGACAAAAATCTAGGGAAGAATTTTCTCCCTGTCGGGGAGTGTTGGACGGGAGCAGGCACAGGCAGGCATGCAGCCAATCGCCACCCACAATCGGCTGCACGCCGCCATTTTACATGGGCGGGCCAATTAAGGCCAGTCCACCGTAACATGCACCCAGAACTGCTCAGCGCTCCCTGTATGGGCACAGAGCTGCCTCAGAGAAGTTAGTTTGATTTTTTAAAAATTCAATAAAGGGAAAAAAAAAATTTAAAGACAAGTCCCTGCATGTGACAATGTCACATGAGCTGGGACATGGCTATGAATCTTCTTAAAAATTTCTATTAATATTTTAAAACTTTCTTGAAACCTTTTCTTGCCTGTGGATGAAATTTTGTGATAAATGCAAAGGCTGCCTGGGCTCTTCACTTGCCTGCCAACCTTAAGGTCGAACGGACAGCTCAGTTAATTATTTCAGTTGGAATTTAAGTGGCCTTAATAGGCCTTTCAGAGTCCGGCGAGCGCGCAGCCGACTCTGGTTCACGCCCACCAAACTGAACATCTAAATGATGCACAGTGATGTCAGGATGGCCCCCCCCCCCAACGTTACCGTGCGTCATGTTACACGTTGGCGGGCAGGACCTGTTCCCACTCGCCAACCCGAAAATTCTGCTCCTAAAGTTGGATTTTGGCTACCAATTTGGGTAGCTCCAGTCAGATAATTTCCTAACTGTCTGGACCTGCCTTGGTAAAAGAACCAAGGATTGCAAATTTTCGGTCTGGCGGGCGAGGATTGAGCCAGGTTCCTAGGGGGATGTGTTGGAGGGCAATTCCTGAGGCCCACCTTAGTTCTCTGGAACATTGTCCGAGTTGTTTTAGAATATTTTAGGCGCCCTAGCCCCACCCCTCACACCCCACCCATCCCCCGTTGTCCCTCATACTTCCATGCTAACTCATTGCCACCCACCCACCCCAGTGGTTGCTCATACCCTCCATGCCAACTCACTGCCACCTACTACCCCCATGTCCCCTCATACCTTATATGCCAACTCATGCTCTCCACCCACCCCTCCATGGCCTCTCAAACCATTGTTGCCAGCTGATTGCAAACTTATGCATTTGGACCCCACCTGCCATTTTTAAAGGTCTGTGAAAATCCAGTTCATATTTCTTGACTTTGGCATAGTCTTGGAATTAATGCCAACCGACATGATAATGTGTGTGTAATTTTCGCTGAATCTAGATTTTTTTTTTCATCCATATGTTAGAACAGTCCCACACTTTCCAAAGGGCTGATTTTAAAGTGGGAACTGGGGTTAATTAGACAGGGAAAGGGAGAGGGCAATATTTACATCATTTTCCTTCCTTCCACCAGTTTTGCCCACCTGAATTCAAATCCAGGAAGGTGGCCCGCCCCAGAGGATCATGAGTCCAATTTAATTGCCAGTGTCATGTCCGAATGGGCCAGAGCACCCACCTTTCCTGATAGCAACTTTTATTCTTGCCTACCAACAGTCAAGGGCATTCCACCAGCTTCAGGTAGGACTAGGGTCCAAATTTGGACAGCCTGTCCACTGTCATGGTGCAAATGGCAGACAAGCCGAAAATCCTAAGCCCTGCCCCCCAAATATGGCACTTCCTATTTTTGTGGGGGTGGAAATGAAGTCAGTCTGGGGTTCATGTGTGCACGGTTTACGGAGATTGCTGGACATTTAAATAACCAGCTGCCTCTACTGAAGTTTGATAGGCCAGGAGTGTGAAACCCAAAGTGTGCGGATTAGACCAGATAAGAACTGGTTTGAACTTGGTGGATTCGTTCGGAAAGCCATGGTACCCCTTTGGAGAGGTAAGGTACCTCTTTGGATATGGTCCTGGGAAACCTTTGGGAGAGGCAAAACACCCAATGGGATTGTTAAAAGAAAACATGATTGAGTGTAAAAAGTGCATAAACTCATTGGAACTGTCAAAGAATTGTCAAAGCTGTCAAAGGATATTAGGTGAGTCAGCATTGAGGAGGTGAGGTATGTGGGGGGCACGGGTTGTCATGTGTTGGCACTAAGTTAGCTATGGGGCTATAATCGACAATGGGGATGTGTCAGGCAGGCGGGTATGAGGGACAATGGTGGGGGCATGAGGTGGCATAGGTTGGCATGAATGGGGCATAGAAAGTGTGTGGGGGTGAAGGTGGGAGGGCTGTTTGTTGTTTCAAACTTTTTAAATTTATTTCAGTGAAGTGCTGGAGCACAGAGGCAGGCATTCTGCCCAGCCCACCTCTACACTCTTTCCAGGGGGGGTGGAGGGTCTGACTTCTAAAACAGCCCACAGCCCCCAGAACAAAAATCAGAACTGCGGGTGGCCATTTTTAATGGTCAGAGCTGAGAATTCTCTGTGCACCTGACCCGACAGTGAAAATCTGGGCCTAAGTGTCAGTACATGTAAACAAGACACCTAAAATCTCCCTGGCTTCACTCTCCAGGGTGGTTCTCCTTTGGTTCCCACACCCATGATCACACACTAAGATTAATCTAACCCTCAAGATTCTGATCTTGGTAAAAATGGTTTATTATTTTGTCATTTTATTGGCCACTTCACCTTGTTTGTTTTACGTTTCAACACTATACTCAGGTGCAGCCTTGTTCACAAACCCTAACGGGCGATGTCAATTTATAAACAACAGAATTTGTGATGTATGGCTGAGCACCTAGGAAACATGTTTCCTTGCAGACTAATAGTATTAAATACCAGCCTCACTTGGGATTGGAACCTAATCCTTCAATAGGAGAGTTTGGGATTTATTCATGGGGCAGAATTTTTACCTTGGCGGGCGCGTGCCCAACCCACTTGAGTGTAAAATGACAAGTGTTGATATCGGGCAAGCATCCTGATGTCGATGTGCAGTCGCGCAATATTTCGGTTGGCGGGTGTGTGCCAGAGTTGGGAGCATATCCGCCAACAATTAAAAGGCCTATTAAGGCCATAAATAAGGCCATTGAAACAAACTTTTCATTGCCCAACCAACTTTGCGGTTAGCGGGCAGACGTAATGGCCAAGCGGCCTTTGTATTTTTTTGGAAACCTCATCCATGGGCGGGATGAGGTTTCCAACATCAAATAAAAATAAATTTTTTAAAATTTCATTTATAATATGTCCCTACTCGTGTGACAAAGTCACATGAAGGGACATGTTTTATAACATTTTTTAAATCTTTATTTCTAATTTTTGGAACTGTTCATCCCCCTGAGGCAGCTCTGTGCCTCAGGGAGATTTTCAAGTGTGCACTCGCATGAATGTATAAACTTCGTGCCTGCCCTCCTCCCTCGCCCACACAGGCAGCACTGAGCACTGGCGCTTGTGTTTCACATTGGGCAGACCTTAATCGGCCTGCCAGTGTGAAATCGAGGTCTAGCCGCAATCACAGGCTTCCTGACCGGCCCTGCCCGGCTTCACCAAGCCCATCCGACAAGGGCAAAATTCTGCCCATGCTATTACTTTTTCATCATTAATTATTTTTAATCTTCCAGAATTAGTTCTGGAATTCTGCTCCTAAACCTATCTAACTCTCTATCCTCATTCAAGATCCTCCTTCAAGCCAAGCTCTTTGACCAAGCTTTTGGTCATCTATCCTTGTATCTCAATATATGGCTCAGTGTCAATTTTTGTTTGATAACGCTCCTGTGAAACACCTTGGGATATTTTCCTGCAGTAAAGGATCAATGTATCATTACGAAGGAGGCCATTCAAATCATCGAGTCCATGCTGGATCTCTGCAGAGCAATCCACTTGGTTTTCTTCCCCACCCTATCCCTTTTAGCCCTGCAAGCCCGAAAGTGCCCATGCAAATTCCTTCTGAAATTATTGATCATCTTTGTTTCCATCACCTTGGTAGACAGCTTCCAGATCATTATCATGTGCTGTGTAAAAAATGTTCTTCCTCACAGCCTCCCTGCATCTGTTGCCCAAAATCTTAAATTTGTCTCCCCCAGTCCTTGTATCATCAGCTACTGGGAACAACTTTTCTCTGCCCACCTTATGTAAACTTTTCATTATCTTTTACATCTCTGTTAGATTTCCCCTTACTCTCCATTGCTCCAAGGAGAACAACCCAGCTTCTCCAATCTAACTTTGTAGCTAAGATCCCTCAATCCTGGTAAATTTCCTTTGCTTCCCCCTCAAGGATCCTCACATGTTCCCAAAAGTGTGGTGACTAGAAGTGGATGCAGTATCCTGGTTGTGGCCCAACCAGAGCTTTATAAAGCATAACCTGCTTGTTTTTGTACTCAATACCCCTATTTATGGAACCCAAGATTCCATATGCTTTGCAAATGAATCTCTCAATTTGTGCTGCAACCATCAAAGATTTATGCATAAACCTCTGTCCCTGCACACTTTTTAGAACTGTGTTATTAAGTCTATATTGCCAGCCCCGTTTTTCTGCCAAAATGCATCACCTCACACTTTCCTATAAAATGCTCGAACTCAAGTTCTGTCGAAGGGTCATGAGGACTCGAAACGTCAACTCTTTTCTTCTCCGCCGATGCTGCCAGACCTGCTGAGTTTTTCCAGGTAATTCTGTTTTTGCCATCTGTCACTTGTCTGCCCATTTTGATTATCTATATTCTGTTGCAGTTGATTGGTATCATCCTCACTGCTACACCTCCAAGTTGGTAACATTAGCAGATTTACAAATTTTACTCTGAATTCCAATATCGGGCCAGATTTTTGCAGTCATGGAGACTTCAAAAATGATGCACGGGACCTGATTTCGGGATTCCCACCCCTCTTTCCAACATCCCCAATTTTTGTTAGTGCGGGAGAAGGGTGAGGGCAACAAGCCCACTCACTGCATTCCTGAACTGGCCACCTCTATTGTGATGAAAGGCATCCTTCATGCATGGTGAGTCTTGGCTGAGAGCCGAAGCTTTCATAAAGTCTTTCTTTGTTAAGACAAACATTGCTTGATTGATAGCTTTGCATTTTTTTTCTCTGTGATTTATTTTGTTACTGTCTTCATGTTTATTTACACAAGATAAATATGTGTCAAGTGCTTATAGTTTCTATTGATTGACACTTTTATGGGGTTGGTGCAGCAGCAGTTTTTTAGAAAGTTATGAATGTTTGGTTTGTTAAGCATTTCCATTCATGCCATTGTTATTATGGGGTTCTTTGTTTCAGTACAGTGTATACTGGGTGAACGGGCATGGAAATGCTATGAATTGGCATGGAGGTTATGAAGGGGCATTGGCAGCAGGTGAGGGGCATAGGTTAGCATGAGATGACATGGGTGAGGCATGGGGAGTGGGAGGAGGGGTGAGGGGATGTGAGGACTAGAGGGCCTAAGATTTAACAAAACAATTGGGATGAAGTCCGAGAGAACGCTGTGGTCCTTCGAAACAGCCTGCCTTGCCACTCAGCAGCCGATTTTACAGTATCCGATCTGCATCTGGGGGCAACGGACCCAACTCTGTCCTGCACTGCTTCCCACCATTGGAGAAAAATTACACAATTCGGAGCACTTTTTCCCAAGGCAGGTATGCCAAGCCAGGAAACTTTCCAAGCTACTCGCCTTGATGGTGAAAATCCAACCCATCATGTCACTTTTATATAAAAAAATAGCAGTGGTCCGAGCAATGACCCTTGGAGAACACCACTGTCTACCATCCTCCAGGCATGAAAAACAACCATTGACCACGACTTTCTGTCTTCTGTTCTTAAGCTAATTGTTTATCGAAGTTGGCACTGACCTTGCTTTTCCAATTTTGCTGACCAGACTTTTACGTGGTACTTTGACAAACTCTTTTTTAAAAACCATATAGACAACATCCATTCCCTGCATCAGCATTCGCTGTTACTTCATCAAAAAAAATTCAATTAGATTTATCAAGCATGATCTACCTTTTGCAAATCTCTCCTTAATTAAGCCAAATCTCTTCAAGTGTTTGTTAATTTTTTTTCCTTGGTTATTGCTCTAGAATCTTACCCACCACTGGTGTTAAAGTGACTGGCCTGAAGCTTTTAGGAATGTCCTAACTTCCTTCTTTGAATGAGGGTGTCACATTCGCCAGCGTCTAATCCTCTGGCACCTCCTCCTATGTAAGGAAGATTGGACGATTATGCCTAGCCCTTCTGCTATCTCCACCTCACTTCCTTTAGAGATCCGGATCAGATGACTTATCCACTCTAAACATGGTGAGCCTTTCCAGTACACCTTGCCTAACAATTTTCACCCCACCCATTACCTCTACCATCTCCTGTTCTACTGATATTTTGTCAGCATCTTTTTCCTTAAGAAACACCGATAGAAAGAACTCACTAAGTATTCTAGCCTTACCCTGCATCTCGAAGCATATATCACCTTATTTGTCCCTAATAGATTCATGCTACCCATTACTATTTACTTGCCAGTAGAAGATCTCTGGGTTACTTTTTATATTAACTGTCATTCTATTCTTACATTCCCGCTTTGCCAGTATTATTTTCCTCTTCACGTCCCCTCTCCACTTAATGTATTTGATGAGGTTCTCACTTGAAGGCCGGCCCCGCCTGTGGCGGGAACAGAGTATTTGGAGAAGCAGCCAAAAGTCCATAGACTTTCAGTAGGACCGGAAAATCCCGTCCTAATATTCACCTGATATGCATCATACGCCCACTTTTTTTGTTTCTCAGGGATGGTACTGTGACAGTGGGGTCAGTGGTGTCAACTATGGGGGCCAAGGGAGTTTACTCAGGGTCCTGGTGATAGGAGGGAACAGTCACAGTCAGAGGAGGGATTGGGATCCGGTAGGGTGGCAGGCCCAAGGTGAGACTTGATTGTTGAAGATCTCATTGGGGAGGTCATGGAAGGGTGGCTTGGATAACAGGAGGGGGTAGGGTCAGGGTGGGCATGGGGACGCTAACGGGTGTTGGCTCTGAGGGAAGGGAAGGCATGTGGAGGTGGATCATGACAGGGTCCAGGGTAATGGGGAGAGATTCAAGGGTGACAGAGGGGAGAAAAATGGTAATATTGGGTGGGTCACGGGTAATGGGGGCAAGTTGGTGAATAACAGGGGAGGGTAGAAGGTAGTGGACTGAGTTTGGAAGGTGATGTAAACAATTTTTCAAGTCTGACCTTGACCATACAGTTAGTCAGTCAGTGAGATCCCTTGAAGTGGGAGGAGGATCTTATCGGGTGGGTAGAGTTCAAGGTCAGCACAAGTGGCCAACTAAACCGACATCCTAATAATTATGAGGCAACTGGATATCAACCCATGTTCAGTTGTGTTCTTTCTATGGTGAAGCCCGCATTGCAGCAGGTTTGTTCTCATCTCCTGGGTCTCATAGCATTGCGATCCCAGGAAAGTGTGGAGTTGCCGTTCACTCTGTGCCATTTGCCATTGGCTGCAGTCAGGTGCAGGGATAAAAGGAGGGAGGGAGGTGGATGTCTCCAAGGGGCACAGCTCATGGATGGAAGCCAACTTGCGACTCCAAACCTCAATCCGCCCGTTTAAAAGGTCATGGCTGACAAGGGCTCATGTGGTTAGTCTTTACATGCTGCCAAGGCAATGGTCTCTCTATAGAGGCTAGAGGGTAATGGAAGCAAGTGGGATAGTGTCAGAGGGAGTCTTCTTGAACATGGCTTGCATCACCCTGGTCAAAGTGCAAAGCCTCTATGCACAGTCATGTCTGAACAGGAGGAACACCCATCTCTGATCCTCCAGGATGTCCTTCATATGGAACGGGTGGTGGGGGGTGGTTGGGGATGCCATGTTTAGGCAGAGGCCAGGTGAAGGGCTTAGCACTGACCTTCTGGCTTTGAGATGGAGGGAAACCTGTAAAGGACATGCACATTAAATGTATCACTTCGATTCGTTCAGATACCAACTGAGGCGTCAATAATGCAGGCTGCAGGTAATCCTGCATGGTAAAGGCTCTCACCCAGATGAGGAGGAGGGCCAATCCCTGGTTGGCCAAGGGCCAGGAGGAGCAAACGCCTGAGCAGCTGTGGGCAGCAGGGCCTCTAGAAGGTCAAGATGCTGG
The DNA here is from genome assembly GCF_017639515.1 of Carcharodon carcharias. Lineage (NCBI taxonomy): Eukaryota > Metazoa > Chordata > Chondrichthyes > Lamniformes > Lamnidae > Carcharodon > Carcharodon carcharias. Next base: position 178,585,139 of record NC_054468.1, read on the forward strand.
TGAACATGGACCACTCAGTGGCACACAATGGCCTGACCAATGGTGTATTGCTGGCAGTGCTCTTATCTAGAGATGAGCAAAAGACAAAGCCAAAGGCACCTTTGTATATCCCGGGTTGTGGTTGGTCATATCTGCAAGCTTCTCCAGTACGAGCTGCGGCTGCAAGGTCTCTGGAGGAGTAATGCAGAGCTCCTGGCCTACGTTAAGTGAATGGTTGTCTGGGTGCCCTTTAAATATGGTGCCAAGAATTTGGACCCTGTGACATAAGGGAGGAGCAGTGACTTCCTGTCTGCCCCTCCATGAGGTTTGCCAAGTCCTCGTGGATGTATAATTAATGAGCTGAAAAGCAGACGGTCGTGCATGTTCAGCTGTTCCGCCGCCCAGCAAGAATCAGCTGACTTTCCCGCCTGCCACCGCACTTGGCCTCCAGAATAGAAAATTCGCCCAATATTGTATTTTCTTTACTTTTGCTTTTTCGCCCACCTCCTACCTCCCTCTGCTTCACCCCAACCCCACCCGCCCACTTGTTATGCAAGATGCCCAGGTTTTGGTTCCGCTACCTTTCTCCTTTGTTGGAATGTACCAAGTCTGTACTAAAATATCTCCTGAAAGATCATGATTGGGCAGAAATTAGTTGAGCCTGGCGGAGTTGGCGTGATGGCTGGAGGCCCAGGAGACTCAGGCAGGAGTACCTGCATCAGATTCCCAGCAACAGGAAACTGTCCCTAATTAAGTTGGGTTGGGAAGGGCCTGACACAGGAATTTTGCCCACTGGCAATGAAAATGACAATTAGGCTCATTAATGAGCCACTTGGCACCAACTATCCCTGAGCCCCCTGGAAATCAGCCAAGGCTCAGAGACTAATAGGACTCGCACAACTTTCCCAAATTTCTCTAAGGCCATCAAAAAAATCCTGTTCGGTTTGCCCATGGCCTCATGGGTAGAAGGGTACTTTGGTGTCAGGCACTCAGTGCCCAATCAAGGGACCCAACATTGAAAGCCATTCTCCTGCGCTTGCCTCTGACTGCCCTGATCCACCGATCCCTTCCCTACTTCTCCCATCACACCCCAACCAACTGTGTCCAGAGATCCAGAGGCGATCCAACCATGTTGGTAAGGAACATTATCAACAACAGCCAGCGCTCCCAGTGGCACTGCCAGCAATGGGGAGCTGATGGCCTCTGATTCGCTGATGATTCTCAGGATGGGATTTCTGACACACTGGAGATTTGGAAGGCCCAGCCCTGGCCAGTTAAGTGCCTCCGGTCATTAAAATGAGCTTCCCCCATGGCAGCTATGCGGTGCTCCCACCAGTTCTCCAACCGGTGGGATGGAGCTCATTGCTAGTCCTAAATATGGCCATTGTTCCATTTCAGTTCTTCCTGTCCATCTTTGGCTCCATTTTACCATGGCTTAATGTCCTCTCATCCCATTGAAGTTAGGCCCTTTTCAATTTAGAACATAAGAACATAAATAGGAGCAGGAGTAGGCCATTCGCCCCCTTAAGCCTGCCTTGCCATTCAATAAGATCATGGTGGATCTGCCTCAGGCCTCAACTGTTCTTTAATGCCAGCTCCTCATAGCCCTCAACTCCCTGATATTAAAAAAAACTACCTCTCTTCAGAAGTTCCACTATTGGTGCTATATAAATTAAAGTTGTAGTCATTGTTAAACTTTTGCTTTTTGTGACATTTTTTTTCAAAATGCTGCCTGTTGCAAAATAAAAATTATGCCAGCGATGCAATAAATTATTCACTTTGTACTTTTGAAACAAAGGAAAACTATATAATGTAATAGCTGTTCTGCAATAAGGTAAATAGGAATAAACGGAAAGCAGATGGATTGTTAATAATTTAATAGAACATATAAACATAAACTAGGTGTACAACAGCGCACAATAGGACATTGTGGGTAATAAAATTATCCTGAGACATCCTTGGAGTTATACACATTCTTCAAAAACTATGTAAAAGAATAAAACAAACCTCTTTCTAATAGTTTTTTCTGTGGCTGGTAATATTATATGCATGATCTGATATAATATTTCTCATTGAAGTACAAAGATTTTGCTGATTGTGTTGTGCTGATTATTGTGGTATAAATTATTAATCAATGCAAGTTTTTACAAGCAAATAATTCAGTAATTGGGTAATCATAAGTTACTTGCATACATTTAATATTATTTGTTCAAATGTATTGTCGTGAAACTTATTTTCTGTAACAGAATATTGAAATGTGAAATGTAGAGTCATAGAGGTCTACAGCACAGAAAAAGGCCCTTCGGCCCATTGAGTCAGTGCCGGTCAAACAAATACCTAACTATTCTAATCCCATTTTCCAGCACGAGGCTCATAACCTTGTATGCCTTGGCATCGCAAGTGCACATCCAAATACTTCTTTAATGTTATGAGAGTATCATGCCTCTACTACCCTTTCAGGCAGTGAGTTCCAGATTTCCACAGCCCTCTGGGTGAAAAAATTCTTCCTCACATCCCCTCTAAACGTCCTGCCCCTTACCTGAAATTTATGCCCCCTGAAGCGAGGAAGTGCTGAGGTCACAGCACTGCAGGCAAATCTGAGCCCGCACGCCACTGTGTTCCCCATGAATGCATAATTAATGAGGTGGGATGTGCAGGGAATGCGATGGCATGTTGTAAAAAGTGGCCGGTTGGTAAAATGTCCTTTTTCCCACCCGTTACTGTACTTTGTGCAAATCTGGGATGACTCCATCCTATGTCGCTAGCTGATGAGATCCAGTTCACAACTGCAATTCATACTTGATGGGGTCACTGTTGATGTAATTAATGCCCTATATGCACCCAGTTTACAGACTGTAATATGGGAAATATAATTTCCAAGGTGGGGTATTCCTGGCCATTACTCGCATGGGCTTTGCCAATTGGCATGTTGTTGAAGGCGATAGTGCAGCCACTGTGAATGTGCACTGGAAGTCTGCAGAGGAGGCAGATTGTAACATTAGACAGCATTTGACACCCAACCTACGATTTTGGACCTTGCTGCCAAAGTTAACATCATCTTTTAAACACAGAGAGCTGAACATGTGTTCAGCTGCAAGAGGAACTATCCCACCAGTGCTATTTAAATGCATCACAATCCAACTTGTAGGTTAGCTGCTTATTTATAGCTACTTCCTTTTTCAGAGTTTCTAGGTGCATGGTGGTGTTAGAAGACTTCAGAAAAGGTGGTAAAGTGTGCTGAATTTTGGGAAGGCATTGGTTGTCACCAGGAGGCCTCTGAACATCACTTCTTTCTAGACTTGGGGCTATATTTACCAAACCCCTTTGCCTATAGCATCAAGGGGAGATAGAGCAGAAGCAGTGGACAGGCTGCTCATGAAGGCATGAGGAGAAGGTCTCTTGGAGGGATGCCTTGCCCATCTAATACCCTCAGGGAGCATTTTTGTTATCTGCATCTAATCCAGAAGCAATGTGTTTAGTGACTGAACTTCATCAAAAGCAAACTGGTTACTGAACTGTGCCACCTCTTGGAACCAAATCTGCAGCCACAGAGTGAGGACTCTGCCAGTGACCATCAAGGTGACTGTGGCCAGCGGATCCTTCGAGGTGAGCATTGCAATCTCTCAGTTCACTATCCATTCCTGAATTCAGGAGGTCATAGAGGCTTTATATAGAAGGAGTGGTAACTTCATTGTCTTCTCCTTAAACAGAGAGGAGCAGTAGGAATGCATGGTTTAGCTAGGACAGTGGGCTTTCCCGTTGTGCAGGATGCCATTGACTGCATGCATTTGGCTTTGTGGGTGCCACATCTCAAAGGTGATATGTACCATAACATTAAAAGTTATCATTTAACATGCAGTTGATGCATGACTGTGCCCAACACATCAAGCTGGTGAATTCCCTCCAGACCAGCAGGAATCATAGGTTCCCATTGCAGCCATCCACTGTGCGAGAAATCTTCCAGCTATCAGAGCAAACAAGAAAGTGGTTGCTCAGTGACAAGAGCATGTGTCCTAATTTGTGGTGGCCTATTACATCCTGCACAAATTTGCTATCATGAGGTCTTGGTGTTTGGCAACAACCTCAAGAGGAGGAAGAGAAGCTGAGGAAGAAGAGGAGGAAAGCAGGAGACAATCATCATGGCAATGTTCAAGACAGATTGTACATAAGCACATTATCATACCTGAATGAAGCCCCAGATAACCATTTTAAAGGGCTTCACCTTACCCCCATTCCCCTGTTATGGACCATCACAGTGTCCTCTTGGCCATAATCCTGAAGTAAAAAACACCACAAAACAACCGTTCCATACCATGGGGGAGACAGATGCCATTGGAGGTATCTGACTGTGAATTAAGTGGGAGGACAAAAGAACAAACACATGCATTCTCCAGGACACAAATCTGCCAAGGCCACGATAATCTCACATCAGCTGAGATAGTTGGGACATGTCGTCAGAATGTCCAACTCAAGACTGCCCAAACAGGTGCTCAACTCAGAGCTACGCCAGGGAGTCTGCTTACATGGGAACCAAAGGAAACATCTCAAAGGCAATACCTCCTTGAAGCAGGTGCCCATTTGCAATCAAATTAGCAATCTATCATCAAAAATGGTCCCAAGATCTTCCAAATAATGGCCACTAAGAGAGAACAGAGAGACTGAACAATAATCCTCTACCGCCTCTACTGGCCAACAACCAATGTCCTCACCTTTGGAAAACCTGCAAGGCTGGGATGGAGCTTATAAGCCATCTGCAATCCCACAGCCAATACTGACATCTCACCTCCACCCAACTACCTGCAAGGAAGAATCATCCTTGACACACAGGATTGTCTAAGGTGATGATGACATCTTTGAGAGCAGTGAAAAATGGTTCTGGTTACACTGTTATTAGTGGAACAGGAGTAGTTTGGTGACACATTCATTTATTTTATTGCTTTATTTTAAGTGTTCTTATAGGGCACAGAGACTTTTGGCTGAACCTTAACTCCCAAAAAGAGGTGCATTGGGGACATGTCAGATATTAAGATCTATCTTCTCCTGCACCACCTCCTGCCAGCAATCAGGATCCATTCCCCCCAAAAAAACTATCAGCCATTAGCCATCACTGACTGTAATCCCCCTCACCTATCCTGTAATTGGAAACCCCTACAATTGGGATACTTCGCACTTGCAATCCAGACACCCTCCCCGGATCCAGATTACTCCATAGTTTAGAGACTTCCCACAATCTCTTTCACTCCGCCACCACACTTAACTGCTCTTGTAGACTTTGGCCTTATGAAGCAGGCCTCCAGCCTGCCAACCAGGCTGCTGTGAGCAGGAACCCCAGAGAGAAAAAAAATTAAAGCAGCCCTGCAGTTAAGTTCTGCAGGACATTCAGAAAACCTGTTCTACCCATTTTATTAACCTCTCAGCAGGCCTTCCCACGCATAATTCATCTTTGGACTAAAATACAGACTTCTTTAAGTAAAACGATGTGAAAGTAGAGTATTGTTTTTATTATACTCTTTTTTTAGCATTTCCATTGTTTCCACTGTATTCTTCTTGTCCATGTTGTTTACCTCTGTGGGAGAGTGGGCTTTGCAAATGGCACACTGTATGCTCAATACTTTCCATTGCTAACACAAGTTGCATGCTGAGCTGGCAGGAAGTAAGCTTTCAGGTGTGAAGATGAGCAGAGCTATGTTTTCCTTCCAATGATCAGTGAAATAGATCATACAAGTGAATAGGTTGGAATGTTCCCTAAGCAGGATGCTTCACAGGTCATTTAGGAGAAGAGTGTAGTAACTGTGTAAGATATTCTAAGCATACATTGAAACAGAAATATTATAATTGAAAATTAATGTTGAACATGACCCTGATGATTACTGGAGGTAACCTATTTTACTTCAACTGTGAGTTGAAATAAAAGACAAAAATAATGTCAAGGTTCATCCATATGCCAATTTAATATTTAAATTTTAATAGCTTGAAGGCAACACAAAGAAAATATTGCAAAGACTACATGGGTATAAACTACAATTAAAAAGCTGAGCATATTATTTTATAGTAATCAAATAGTACTTTTACTAGAAAATCTGACCATAATTGTGTGTGGAATGGTATTGCTTTTGATTTAGCTTATATTTCAAAACTGTTGACCATCAACATAGTGAATATATTGAAGTTGTGTGTGTCAACTGTAATAGTTCATTGTTCTGTCTGGGTTGAGCTTATCAGAGGCTGAGGTGAATTTTCACTTTTACTATTGGACAGAGAAAGGGCAAGAGCTAACAACAGCTTGCTTTACACATTACCCGGTGTTTGTTCATAACTAGAAAGATGACAGAAGAGAGGTATAAGTGGCTATCCAATCTGCTTCTGCCTGTTTTCTGCCCAATATAAAACTGAAAACTTACCCATTGTTTCCATCCGAAGCTCTTGTAGTCACTGCTAGGTTTGCGGTATATCTGGCTTCACTGTAGGCCATTGCATTCAACTTTGCAGCTTAAAGTGGAAGGATTTTCCTTTGCATTTCCACCTATATCTTAACGCTTTTGGGGGGTAAGAACTGTCTGCTTAGTGATGTCCTTTAGTCCTTTCCAGGTTTTTTGCATTAAAACTGCTGAACACAGAAGTAACCTGAGAGCAGACATTTTCTATAGAGCTTCTTCCGCTGTGATACAGTTAAGTTTTGCTGCATTGAGATGAATTGAGAGTGCTGCCCACAACCCTCTATCCTCCACCAACTTAGTGCTGGTGTAACTGCCAAAAAGAAAACTTAAGTCAACATCTGTTGCAGGTGCAAACAGCTGATGGCGGAGGGGTTTCCTACACTCTAAAGAAAAAGTATTGCATGGTTCACGTGGGTTCTCTCCTTGATATTTTTTGTAGCTAATTTGCACAGAGTAAACTTTGGCAGATGATTTTACACACGTACAGGCATTGTGCTACATTGTGTACACATACAATCTGGAGGGATTGCTTCTTTACCCCACCTTCAGAGCCACCTAAACTCAAATTAAGTGATGATATTGGGGGGAGGGGCTTATGGGTGGAGTTTTACCTCCTTTTTAAGGTGGGGCGACAGAGTCAATAAAGCAGGTCACCTGCCTTTTGGCATCCCACCTCAATCCGGCTGCTAGCGCAAAGTGCTGACACTTGAGCCAGCAGGGGTCCTCTTTAAAAATGCGCATTTAAATATGACATCTTTAGGGCCTGATTGCAATACTAACCTGAAGTGCCTGTGAGGAAATCAAGGTGGTTTCTGCACCAGGCCACATCTGTAGATCCGGGTCAGAAGACATCCAGAAATGAAATTGATGATAAATTGAGAGAGGGGAATGTGCAACAAGACCTGGGTGTCCTTGTACACCAGTCGCTGAAGGTAAGCATGCAGGTGCAGCAAGCGATAAAGAAGGCAAATGGTATGTTGGCCTTCATAGCAAAAGGATTCGAGCACGGGAGCAGGGATGTCTTGCTGCAATTATACAGGGCCTTGATGAGACCACACCTGGAATATTGTGTGCAGTTTTGGTCTCCTTCTCTGAGGAAGGATAATCTTGCAATAGAGGGAGTGCAGCGAAGGTTTACCAGACTGATTCCTGGGATGGCGGGACTGACATATGAGGAGATTGAGTCATTTAGGATTATATTCGCTAGGGTTCAGAAGAATGAGGGGGGATCTCATAGAAACCTATAAAATTCTAACAGGACTAGACAGGGTAGATGCAGGAAGGATGTTCCCGATGATGGAGGAGTCCAGAACCAGGGGTCACAATGTGAGAATATGGGGTAGACCATTTAGGACTGAGATGAAGAGAAATTTCCTCACCCAGAGAGTGGTGAGCCTGTGGAATTCATTACCACAGAAAGTAGTTGAAACCAAAACATTGTATGTTTTCAAGAAGGATTTAGATATAAATCTTGGGGTGAAAGGGATCAAAGGGTATCGGGAGAAAGCAGGAGCAAGCTATTGAGTTGGATGATCAGCCATGATCATAATGAATGACGAGCAGGCTTGAAGGACCAAATGGCCTACTCCTCCCATTTTCTATGTTTCTGTGAAAGTGATTTTAAATCTTGCATAGTTTGCTAGTGGGTGACACTGAGTAGAAATGCTTCTTGGTCCCTCAAGTAAACCTTGGAACTCCTTACTCTGTGTTTGTCCTCAACCCCAAACACCTGCCTCCAGCTCCCTACCACTATCTCCTTTTGAACACCCTCGTGATCACTTAATAACATAAGAAATAGTAGACAAATGTGGCCCCTCAAACCTGCCTCCTCAACTTCATGGCTGACCTTTGACCTGACCTGAATTCCACTTTCCCATTCGATCCCCTATCTCTTGATTTCTTGAGAGTCTAAAAATCAATATATCTCAGTCTTGAATATACTCAATGACTGACAACCCACAGCCCTCGGGGAAGAGAATTCCAAAGATTCCCAATCGTCTGGATGAAAAAGTTCCTCCTCATCTCAGACTTAAATGATCACACCTTTATCGTGAGACAAGCGGCTGCCAAGCTTGCCCGGACCCCGATGTCAGGGTCAATTCTAGGTCAGGAACCAAGAAGTGGTTATAGCAGGATGTCACAAGCAATCCACCTAAGGGCAACTGATTAAGAAGCTGCCTTCCGGGTCCCTGTCTACTTAAGGACTGTGGACAGACCTGTGAAGTGGAAGGCCCAATTAGAGGGCCCACTGTGATGCCTAGCCAGTAGCCTCACCGGGGTAGCTGACCATTGTTGAGGAAGGGGAGGACTTCTCAAAATGGAGTTGCACACTGCAGAATTGTAAAAAGTTAAAAATACCTCATGGCCAGGCCTCAGTAAAGAGGGTGAAGACCTCCACAGGATAGCCTTTGGCAGCAGCTGTAGTTATCGCACCCCTTTGGGTGCGTACTGGGCTGAGTGAAAACATGCACTGATTGTTCCCCGTCCTGCTGCAAGGAGGATGCCTCCAGTTTAGTGCCAGGCTCTGGCCTCATGGGACTTGGTTGTCATTGGGAAGATCATGATGCCAGTGGCACCGCTCAGGTAATTGGCCCAATAAGCGAAAAGATCGCACAGAGGCACAACCAACCCAACATGCTATTTTCCCGTTTTACTCCTGGTCCCAGCTCCTACCCTGTCTCTGAGGGTATGGTAAAATTTATCCCTATGTCTCTTTGATTCCAGCCAAAGGAAACAAAGGACGGAATTTTCCATGCCCATTGGCATCGAGTGCCATGGCGGGCGTGAGTAGACAATATGGCAGGAAGGCCAAAAATCGGTTTCACGCAAACCAGTTTGCAATCATCCACACTGTTCATTAATGGTGAGCGCCTTTCCCACTGCCAGAGGCCGGGAACTTCATTTCAATACATCTGCATATCATGATAAGCCCTGCTCACTGGAATCGTCCCCCTCCCAATGTCAAATTTACTTCCCACATTGGCGGGAAAGCACACCAGCCCAGAACACATCTTGACAAATGTGACTTGCAGAAGTCAGCACTTATTGTCAGGGGCTTGTTCCCATCGCGGACACCTGAGGAGCAGAAGATGCTGGAGCTGTACTGTAACTGGAACCTGGAGGAACGTCCATCGCATGCTGGGTGGATTCATATAGACATGGCTCTGCTGTGAAGTAGCTCATGGAAGGTGGAAGGTTGTGGAGTTGTGGGTCTCCTTCAGGACATAAGTGTTTTGGCCATGGTCTGCTATGGACAATCATTGAGGTGGAGGAGAGGAAGGTGTACCGGCAGGAATGATGGTGTCGGGGGAGTGGTGAGATTGAGAGGGGGGGGAAACAATGATGCAATGATGTCAGGGAGGATTGAGGTTGGGGGGGGGAGGAAGTGGGGAGAGGAAGGTGTAATGGCGGAGAATGCGGCAATTGGTAGGTGTAAGGGGGCAGGAGGGTGTAAGGAAAGGAGTTCAGAGGAGGGAAGGACTTCAGGTGGAGGAAGGAATTCGTCAGGGAATGAGTCCAGGGGGAGAAAGGAATCACAGGGGGGCAGGAGTTCAGGAGGAGGAAGGAGTCCGGGGTTGGTGGGTGCGGGGGGTGACGAAGGAGTGAGGGTGGAGGAAGGAGGTAAGCAGAGGGGGATGTCCAGATAAACATGCAAGGGAGGGGTCTATGGAGTCGATGACTGCCTCCTAGGAAGTGAAATGAGGATGGGCGTAGTAGGAGAGAATGGTGAGAACGAGAGAGGGCAGAGTGAGCTGGTAGGGTGGGAGGGTGAGGGTGCAATGGTAGCGGTAGAAAGGACAGCAAAGGCAGTTGCTTTGGCCTCAGAGACAGCCATGGACCCTAGGGATGCAAAGGAGGAGGTTGAGGAGATGAATCTGGATGGGGGTGGGAATTTCAGGAAGGGAGGGAACGTGCACATTCACCTGGACATCCGGGAAAGAAAAGGATTCTGGCTGGTAGGTGATGGTGGGCATGTGGAAGGTGATGCCAGCAGGATCAAAGGTGATGGGGTGATGGACATAGGTGACTGCTTGAGGGGAAAGGACAAGGGAGATGAAGACATACTTCAGTACCATCTTGTAAAATCGAAAGAGAAAGGAGCCTCATTTTGGGTTGGAACAGGTGCTGTATGGGAGTGCGATCAGTGGGTGGACAGAGATGCAAGTCAGTTTAGATAGAAAACTGAAAAAGAACCCCAGCAGGCAGCATTGAGAGTGCAAGGAACATGCGATTAGTCTGATCGAGGAAGGATCCACATGCATGGGAGGGTGCTTGCATGTGGCTCTGAAAGGCCCTGCCCCACACACACTTCTTCCAGAAACACTTTTGAGCCAGCTGAACTGCCAGTGTGGGGCTTGCGGGGAGGGGGGTGGGGGTGGGGGCTGTAGGATGCAGGGGGAGAACTCGCAAAGCTATAAATGAAGCTGAATGACGCCATTACATGATATTCAGTGAAAGTGAATATATTTTCAGATTATGAAATGACAAAATGTGTTCACCTGTGCAACCACTTGTGATCAGAAATTCTTAACATTTCTCGGCCTCCAACTTCTTCTAAGTGCTGCCTTGACATCGGCAGCGGGTATGGAGACAGCCTGCGCAATAGTTCTCCCTGTTGCCTCTGATGACCATGGCATGGGTCCTCAGGAGAGCCGAGGCCTTGAGAGCTCCAGCTTGCTTTGGCTGTCCTCCTGTGGGACTAGGATTGAGGGAGTCACAGGCAAAGGGGACTTGGAGGGAGTGGACAGCTTCTGAGATTCCTGAGTGGATGACCCAGGGTGTCCAGCTGCCGATCCTACTCCCTTCAGGTGCTCAAGAGCCCCAGCCTGATTCCTTGAGGGGAAGGAGCACCTGGAGTGACCTTGAGGTGCCTCATTTCCCCTTCGCGTTGCGATTGCAGGAACACTCCCATGGCTTCTGCAATAGAGTGCGGTTCTGCATACGTCTCCATTTTCTGCTGGGCCAGGATCTCCATTGCTTCTGCCATCCTTCCCATGGAGACCTCCATACATCCACATGTGGGCATCAGACAGCAACGACACACTCCTCCGACTCCCTTGCCATTCTGTTGAGGGCTTCCAACAGCTCTACATGGTGTTCCCTTACTATTTGCTGATTCTCCACGATAAGTTGGAAGGCCGAATCCAGAGGCTTGTCATCTGACTTAGACTTCACAGATGTCTCTTCCACAGCAGGCTTCTGAGTGCCAGGGAGTGTGTCTGAACCTCCCTCCTCCTACATTGGACATTTGACTGTGCAGTGACCACCAGATTGTGAACCTGAGCCTGCTCTAGATCTAGGTCCCACCGAGGTGTGTGGATCTGCACTGGTGGAGGGTGTGGGTAAGCACTGTGACAGGTCTTGTAGGCTGCTTATTTCCAGCTCTTCACTGGAAAAGGTGTCTTCTTGGCTGGAGGTGAGGATGTGGATGGAGCTGAGGGACTGGCTGGCTAAGAGTGTTGGCTGCTTGGCAGAGCTCCTGTGGACCAAAGCAGAGATGATGAGTGCATAGCAGCAGAGTGAAAAGCAGGAGAGAGAGCACACACAAGTTACGTCAAGAGAGGGATGATGTGGTGCAGGATCCGCACGTGGGTGTTTGCTGTTGACCTCACCGTCATGCAGACATGATCCACATCCTCACCATTCAGCATGATGGCATGCACCTCAAAGTGAGCGAGGGGCCTAATGTGGCCCACTCCACCCCTGGCCTGGGACCTCTCCCTGCTACAGTGAGCCAGCTTCTCCTGCAGGAAAACAGATGGAGAGAGTGTAAATAGGGCACACGGCACTGCATGGAATGTTTGCGTGGTGAGCGGAGCCATGAGTGGGATGAGGACATGAACTTAAGAGGATATGAGCGTTATGGAGATGTGAGGGTGTGTGCGAGAGTTATTGGTGTTGTCCCATGAGCTGTGAGATCCCTGTGGATGTGTGATGGGTTTGTGATTGTGTGAGTTGAGAATGCTGAGAAGAGTGACTCACCCAGGTGGAACAGATGAAGCCATTCATCCTCTTTCTGCACTGGGTGGCTGTCCCTTTTGCAGGGCATTGGCGCTGACCCATGCAGCATTGGTGACCTTGCTTGCTGGCCTTCGCCCGGAGCTGGGGTAGAGGACATTGCGTCAGTCCTCCATGACATCCAAAAGGCATTCCAGGGATGCATCACTGAATCAGGGGGCTTCAGCCTTCTTGCCTTACAGGGCTGATGTCTTCTGTGCAGCAGTCCTGGACTGGAAGTACTGAGAAGTGTGCGCGCGGCTGCACTTTAAGTATGGCATCCGGCATGAGGAAGCGGCGCAGAGATGCCATGGTGGGTGAGTTGGAGGCTGCCCACCAGCGAAATGGCGTGTTCCCTGGGAATGCATGATTAATGAGGTGGGTTTGGGATGATATGAAACAAAACCCTGCCATTGTGCCCAGCAGGTAAACCATCCTTTTTCCCACCTGCTACCAGCAAATCTGGGATGGTTCAGCCCAAACATTTACGCTGTCAAGTTCCCTCAGAATCTTAGATGTTTCAATGAGATTATCACTTATTCTTCTATACTCAAGGGAATTTAGGCTCAGCTTACTCATCCTGTCATCAGTGGAATCAATGAAATGAACCTTTGTTGTACCAGCTGCAAGTCAAGTATATCCTTCCTTAGTTAAGGAGACCAAAGCTGTGCACAGTACTTTACACTCATCTTAATGCGGGGGATCATTTCTTCCAGTTTTTGCCTGCTGTCTGCAGTGACATGACTTAAGCTGAGCAGGCATTCCCGGCGACCTCGCAATCACTTTACTCGGGACACCCGTGGCACGTTAATGAGGATTGACCATTAAAAACAATGTTGCTCCTAATTGGGGTAGACACTTGGAGGTCTGCATTCCCGCCAGGAAATTAAAATCATCCTCACTATATGTCACAGCATGTACAAGAACATTGACTGTAATACAAACTTGAGAGATGAGTTATTTTAGTGCATATTGTAAGTTGTAGCCTTTTTTACTGAATTGCAGCAATATTTAACTCTGTGAAGTGTTGGCTTTTATTACTGGTATTGTGATAAAGAGTAGCATTTTCCCCATGGGATTCAGGACCCCAAAGTCAAAGTGAAATGGGGGTCAGAAGTCTGCACTTTGAGGGGAACAGCCACCGAGCTGTGATTTTCCTCAAATTGGCTAATTAATGGCCAGAAGGCAGGCTCACTCTTCAATTAAGGATGGTGAGGGGCTCTCAGAACTGTAGAGCCGGTAAGAGGGCCTCCGTGAAGAAGGGGCAGGCTGCCTTTTAAAGTTGAAAAGAGATGATGCCTCAAGATGTAGTCACCCTCGCTCAATGTTCAACTGAGGCACCTTGTGGTGAGGTAACCCCCCCCAACCCCCAAGGAAAAATTAGTTGGAGCCAGTTGGGAAAATCAACCAGTCATAACTGATCTCCACCAAAATAACAGGTGACAACCAGTTAAACTAGAATAACTGGAGATTATAACTGGACACCAGTGGGTATCCCTAGTTGTCCAAGTGGAGTTAACAGGGACATTGGAATCTTACTGAACTAAGTTGAATTGTTTACTAGTTCCACTGTATACAACTTGATCAATTGGCTCTTACAATGGGAAACCACTTGTGATTCCACTTGTCCAGTTGACTTCAACTGTAACCATTTGAATCTTACTGGGACCAGCTGACTTCTGCTGGAACAAGTTGACAGGCAAACATGAGCCAGTTGCCATGTAGCTGCTTCAGTGATTCTTTGAACTGGAAACTGTACCAGTTGAAGCCAACTGGGTTGATTTAAGTCAAAAGACTGCCTGAGTAAGGCAAAAAGTTTTCACATCAAGTTTGCAATGTGTTACAAAGAGCACAATAATAACCTCACCTGTCTGCATGCGTTACACAGATACAAGTTTATTAATGGTGTGCATTTGACTATTTCAAGATTTTTGATTGTTTTTGAGTACAGTCAGACACAAAGTGAAACTATTATATCAAGAACTTTTCAGGATATGAAAATAACATCAAAGATTTTTTTCTCAATGAGAAACACAAAAAATGTCCTTATAGGAGTAACCATTGCCATAAGTACCTTAGTTGGCATGATGTAGTGTCAGTCATAATGCAGTGGTTAGCATTCCTTACACCCAAAATGATTAAAAATAACCTCACATTCTCTGATAGCCTCTGTCAAGAGTGGATATTAGTAAAACCTACGTGGACATCAATTAAGATCATGAGTTGAAAAAGTGGCAGATATAAATGGAACAAAACTCAAAAAAAATACAAATACAAGAACTGAGCATAAGAAGTAAACAAGTGCAAGTGTTGAACATAAGAAATGATGAACACTATAAATAAACGTACCAATATGCTGGGAGAAGATAACCCCTTGATGCCCTTTCTCTCTGCATAGAGCAGGCAGGTGGGGAGGGCCTCAAAGCTAGGCCATTCCTCAATATCTCCATGGGCCTAAAGGCCAAATGGCAAACTGCAGATGGTATCTGACAGTAGGTCTTAAATGGCTCTTAATTAGCTCACTTGGCTATCCATCACTTGTGGGCAGGTAGTCCTGATGCCTGCCCAACCTCCTCTGACAAGATTGCCCAGTGATAGGATGCAGCCTGTACAGTGGCTGGTGGTGCAAAATTCCACAATTGCCTATCTCCATGCTCAGTCCCTTGGCGTTCCAAAGATCCAACCCAAAGTATTCAAGTGCTCAAAGTGCTTCTACTGAAAGATCTCTCTTTTGCAATTTTATTTTCCCATAAGCCTGATTCTGCTACAAATGTAGAAAATAAGATTCCATTTCTTTCCTGTTCAGCAGTGCATCTCTGGTAATTGATCTGCAGCATGAATGCAAACATAAACTTTTAATTGCTTATTGCCTTCGATTGTTTGTAGAAATATAGGCTGCTTACATTAATATGCTGGCAGGACTTGTGTGTCTTTCATAAATGCAATATGAAAATCATTAGCCACATTCATTGTTAATGAGTATTATCTGTATTTGACTTAGAATCAAATTTTCAATAAATATAATTGACAAAAATTTCAGAGAGTTGGAGAGAATTCAAAATAGAATCATAGTGGTTACAGCACAGAAGGAGACCATTTGACTTGTTAAGTCCATGCTGATACTCTGTAGAGCAATTCTATCAGTTCCAATCCCTCCCTCTGCCTGTAGCCTTACACTTTATTTCCCTCAGGTGCCTTTCCAATTTCCTTTTGAAATCATTGATCACCTCCGGTTCCACCATCCCTATCAACCGCGAGTTCCAGGTTGCGATGTAAATAAATTCTTCCCCACTTCCCCACTGTATCTCCTGGCTAAAACCTTAAATCTGGGTCCCCTAGCCCTGATTTCATCAACTATTGGAACAGTTTTGTTTTGCCTATCTTATCCGAAGCTGTCATAATCTTGTATACCTTTATTAGCTCTCCCTTTAATCTTCTTTGCTCCAAGGAGAATAACTCCAGCCTCTTGGATTGAATCTCCCAATTAAATTTCTTCATCACTGGAACCATTCTGGTAAATCTCCTCCGTAACCCACAGAAGGAGATTCACGCGCTTCCTAAAGTGTGATGACCAGAACTGGACGCAATACTCTAGTTGTGGCCCATTGAAAGCTTTAGCATAACTTTGCTCAATATTTCCTGACATCTTCAAAGATCAATGCACATGAACGTCCAAGATCCTCTGTTCCTGCAAACTCTTTACAACTGTGCCATTAAGATTATATTGCCTCTCTATCCCTTCTGCCAAAATGCATCACCTCACAATTTTCTGTATTAAATTCCAGCTGCCATGTCTACACATTCTGCTGGCCTCTCTGTGTTTCCTTACAGTCAATTGGTATCATCTTCACTGTTTGCCACACCCCCAAGTTTGCTATCATCAGCAAATTTTGAACATATTCCATTTTCCAAGCCACTTATGCAGATATTTTCTGTCCTTATGCCATTTTTCTATTTTTGCTGGCTCTGATTCTCCTATTCCATGAGCCTCAATTTTGTTAACCAGCCTTTTATGTAGTACTTTCTCAAGCACTTTCTTAAAATCCGTGCACTATTTTGTGCATTATCCATAATGTTGCTAATTGGTGAAGAAGAAAAACAATCTATAAAGTTGTGGATATTTTATTTGACAATTCTACTGAAGAAGCATCCTTTGGAATATCAGTTAAATTGCTACATACCAGTCATTGTGATATTTCATACCCGAAACTGCAGAATATTGAGGTACCTTGTTAATTTACTCCTTTAGGAAAATAGTTTAGCTTCAAAGATTTTGGAATGATTTCCTAAAAAAGGACAGACGATAGATATAAGATCTCTTTAGCCATTCATAGTGTAAAATATACGTGTTGAACAAGTAGTTTGGTTGCATTCACTGAGCTATTGTGAATTTGTAATTGTGTTACTGAAAAGAAGCGAGTCACATTGAGCAGCAACTCACCCTGCGTAGATGTGAGGGATTCAGGGGGTGGGAGGTGTGGATGATAATGTTAGGTCATATATTCTAGGAGTGGGCGTTAATTAACACACATCAGTGTGGATTTAAATCCAAAAGTGGTTTCATGGCACAACTCATGCATAGACCTTTTTAAAATAGTCAAGCACCTCTTAAAGGGAGATTGAATACCCTCCCGGAAGACTGCTGCAATGTATATGCTGTCAAATTAGTTGGAAGCAGATGTTCAGGTTCTCTGTGGCCTCAGTGGACAGGCTACTTGAGTGGGGAAGGCAAGGAGGGGAATTCTCTTTCTTATGAATGGGAGGAAGATTCACATGTTTTGTTTTCATCGGGCCTGGAGAGAGGTGGCTGCGATCATCAGCTCTCAGACCTGAGTGTCTGCAGCTGTGTGCCTCTAAGTCATGCTTGCAGTCAACAAGTCAGTCAGTTCTTGAAGCCAATCACATGAGGTTTTACTCAGTGGGTTGGGATTAAGTATGTGTCAAGGTACTGCTATCAAAGGAACTCAGTTTACACGCATTCGTGAGGCAGCTGCATGCTTCCAGTGGTTACCTTGCCACCTGAATGACATCCAGATTTAAATGGCAGCCAAAATGAATGGGCTGGTCAGTCAAATTGATTGGTTTTGATGACCCACTTATCCACTTCCTGCCAGTTGTGGTGGATCAGGGCCGACATTAGAAACGTGCAATCTGGACGATTCTATAGGATAATGAGACAGTTAAGGGCCCCAAACAGATCCAGTGTCAGTGCATCACCATTCTGGAAGATATTGAGCGAATTTTGCCATGAGTCTCAGGAACCTGGTGTCAGAATAATTTTCACGTCATGAAGCTTTTTGAGGTGGCAGCATACCTTCTATGAGCCTGTCAATTAGTAGGTTGATATTCACTGTCCAATCCGGGTTGATGAACAGGTTATGGAGCCAGGCACTGCAGACAGCATGGCCCACTTCAAGGAAGGCCAGCAGCCCATGCTTTGAGCAGAATTTAATCCAGGCAATGGGGGTCTCGCCTGCCAGCTGGAGAGCTAACAAGAGCCCCGTGTCACCTCCTTGAGGGAAGGCCTGCTGTAGTGAGTGCCAGTTAAGTAGCTAGCATCAGGCCTTCTCCAGGTTCAAGGAACCTGGAGATGGAAATTCCACCACCGAGAGCTGCCGGTCAATCAAACGCTGTCAGCGCCTCTGCCATCAGCACCACTGGGGGAGTGGTGAGCTGCTGGCAAAGCACCCACCAGAGGCCCAGGATCAATGGACGACCCAGGCTACAGTTGAGTGAGGGCAGCATAAGCATCGCAGGGAGGGAGTCGTTGGCTGGGGAGGCAGGTGGAATGGAAGAACTGGCATGTGGTAGCTCTCAGTGGGACTCCTCTTCCCAATGGCTGGTTCCTGGATCATTGTGTGCCTGACAATAAAGGGGACCCGCTCTTTCTTCCCCCCATCCTCGTTCCCCCCACCTCCCGAAGCTCAAAATTTTGGGCTTCCTGCATGGTGCGACTCCACTTGCCATTGGGTCAATACCAGCAGCAGCAGGATGAAGCCTCTAAATTGACATTAAGCGAAGGCCACCCATGAGTCCTTCTGTCACAGACTTAATTGGGGCAGAGGCAGAAAGGTGGCAGAGTCCCTACTCTCCATCTTTCCACTCGATTAAATGCCTCCCAAGCCACCAAACCTGCCGGTGGGGGGATTAAATTCAGTCCACTGTTTGACAGTATTAAGAATTGTTATTTCACAGCCCCATGTGGATTTCAATGCAGAGTCTATTTTTGAGTTACCAGTGGAGCAAAGCTTGCTGTGGAGTGTGGCAAATCGGATAGCGATTTCTGCATTTAACTGTGCTTGTGTGGGAACTCTGGAAGTTGCTGTCTGATTTACTGCATAACGGATGCTGATAGCTTCACTGTTATTCTTAACACAAAACTGGGGCCAATATCTCTGAAAACCTCATTTGTATCATGGTGGTCTGTGAGGGAAGCAGACCAGCTAAAGTTGTTTTTTGATAAAATAGGAGAGTGGATAAAGTTACATTAAGATAGTGAAAAGCATTGAACAAATGCTTATGAAAAGACTTGTGCAGATATTTTTTACGATGCTGTTTCTGTATAAAAAGTAGTATATATAATAATGCAGAAAGCAAAAACGCAGCAGGATGGAATTAGTATTCAGGAAATGGGTGTGAAAATCAGGAATGCACTGATAAAAATCATGCCTGTTTGCTGATTTGCGACTTCTCATTTGGACACCATATGATAAAGGAAATGCATGGCCACCATCAACTTTTTAATGCTAACATCATGCCACAGGGTGGTTAAACAGGGAATGAAAACAGCCACCCTCTAGTGTTCCTAGCAATATGAGATGTCCCACTGTGATCAGGGTTTTCTACTTGGGGTATACAAGAAAATCAAAGACTCAGATCTTGATCTCCTCAGAAGCAGATCAAAATTCCGTTGGTTTACGAATAGCCAGGGTAGGCACGGGAGTGGCATTTGGACTTCTTTGTTTTGGAGTGGTTGACGAGTACATTATATATGTTTCCCATACAGCAAGCAATGTTCCTTATGTCAGAATACCCAAAATTCTGTGGCTCGATTGCAAAAAACCATGGGGTGAATTTCCTCTACCAGCATATTTGAAGGTGGGGGGGCACATAAAGCAGGTTCCAGCCTGCCTTCTTCCTGCCCACCCCTGATCTGTGCCCCATATTAAGGTTAAGTGTCAGCCCACACACCCACCCTTAAACCTAATGAGGCCCTTAAGTGGGCAATTAACCTAAGGGGCTAATTCCATCTCTGCCGTAATTTTGCAGCCTACAGGGAAAGGTGGCTTGGCCTAAATAGCCAAGTGGTTATGGTACTGGGTTTGTAACCCCAAGATCAAGAGTTCAAATCTCACAATGGCAAACTATGAAACAATGTAACTTCATCTGAAAAAAAAAATTTGTAAGTTTCCTTTAAACTTTGTTCTTGGTTTTACAGCTGACCTGAATTAGGGGCTGTGCCTGATTTATCCCAATTTTGTTGATTTGGTTTTCATTTAAAAGATTATCAAGAGTTCAAATCTCACAATGGCAAACTATGAAACAATGTAACTTCATCTGAAAAAACAGATGGAAAACGTGTTTGTACTCGAAAGAGTTACAGGGGAAGGTGGCTTGGCCTAAATAGCCAAGTGGTTATGATACTGGGTTTGTAACCCCAAGATCAAGAGTTCAAATCTCAAGGCTTGGCCTAAATAGCCAAGTGGTTATGGTACTGGGTTTGTAACCCCAAAATCAAGAGTTCAAATCTCACAATGGCAAACTATGAAACAATGTAACTTCCATCTGAAACAGATGGAAACATGTTTGTACTCGAAAGCGTTACAGGGGAAGGTGGCTTGGCCTAAATAGCCAAGTGGTTATGGTACTGGGTTTGTAACCCCAAGATCAAGAGTTCAAATCTCACAATGGCAAACTATGAAACAATATAACTTCATCTGAAACAGATGGAAACGTGTTTGTACTCGAAAGAGTTACAGGGGAAGGTGGGGGCATGGCGAACAGAATCAGAGTGCAGAAGAGGCCCTTCAGCCCATCGAGTCTGCACCAACATGTGAGAAACACCTGACCTACCTACTTAATCCCATTTACCAGCACTTGACTCATAGCCTTGAATGTTATGACATGCCAAGTGCTCATCCAGATACTTTTTAAAGGATGTGAGGCAACCTGCCTCCACCACCCTCCCAGGCAGTGCATTCCAGACCGTCATCACCCTCTGGGTAAATACGTTTTTCCTCACATCCCCCCTAAATCTCCTGCCCCTCACCTTGAAGTTATGTCCCCTCATGACTGACCCTTCAACTGAGGGGAATGGCTGCTCCCTATCCACCCTGTCCATGCCGCTCATAATCTTGTACACCTCAATCAGGTCGCCCCTCAGTCTTCTCTGCTCCAACGGAAACAACCCAAGTCTATCCAACCTCTCTTCATAACTGAAATGTTTCATCCCAGGCAAAATCCTGGTAAATTTCATCTGCACCCCCTCCAGCGCAATCACATCCTTCCTATAATGTGGCGACCAGAACTGCACACAGTACAGCCCCACAGCTTTCACTTCACAAGCTGCTGATGGGCAGGAAGAGGGTCACCTTTTAAGAGGTCCACTGTGGCCATCCAGATGCTACCCCCTTTTGTCACTGCCCCCCCCCCCGACTTCCTAACCTGACTCACACCACCCCCCCCCCCAGCCCCTCGCTGGCATCTCCCAATCTCCCAGCTGTGCCTGCCAAAGATCCCCTGAGTTACCTAAGTGCTGCATCCATCTCCATTTCTTCCTCAGGACTACTTGGAGGGCCACTACTCTCTTCTGATGCTGCTTGGACTACAGAGATGCTTGTCAATCAAGTTGACTGGCAGCTCTAGGGCAGGACTTCCTTTCCCCGAGGGGCAGAAGTCCACCCTGATCCAATTAAGGCTGCACCCAGTGTATTATCGCTGCGGGGCAGCAGGATTTCTGGTTGGATGGAATTTTCAGGTGGGTGCTGTGGGTAATACATCGTCCCATAAAATCCACCTTTTTGTGTGAACTGGAATTTTTATTAGTCTCTGTAAAAGATCTTGGCTTTGAAATTGATTTAAGCATTAGACTTTGACTATGTTCTATTATGAGATTGCAGATAGGCATTGATACATTTTTATAGACTGCATTGCTTTTCATCAGCGACGTTTTTGGGTAATAAGAATAATTATATTACTTTTTGCATGTATTTGCTTTTTAATATTTGTTAAAAAAAACTGCTGTATTGTTGTAACCATTTTTGATCCCTTTTTCTGTTTTTCAGGGAGAGAAGAATATGTTGCAACATTTAAAGGATCAGAATACTTCTGCTATGACTTGTCACAGAACCCAATCCAGAGTAGCAGTGATGAAATAACATTATCATTCAGAACCCTTCAAAGGAATGGTCTGATGCTTCATACAGGGAAATCTGCAGATTATGTAAATCTGGCTTTGAAAGATGGTGCTGTCTCACTGGTCATTAATTTGGGGTCAGGAGCCTTTGAAGCTTTGGTGGAACCTGTGAATGGAAAATTTAATGACAATGCCTGGCATGATGTGAAAGTAACCCGGAACCTCCGTCAGGTAACAGTACAAAGGGTGATGTGGAAAATGTGGGACCTGTTCTTATCGTGTATGGAAAAAAAAGAATTTTAATGCACACATTTACAAATGAATCGTTGCAAACTAAATATATTTAAATTATTTCCTTTTGAGTTGGAAATAAATTGGATGTGACAAATCCAAGTTAATTATATTGCTTTATAATACCTGAGCAAATGCAGATCTAGAGCAATGTTTTAGGGTTAGGGCATCAGTGGGTTTTGTCAAAATAATTTGCATCATAGCTAGTAATGAGATCCATTACATTTACATATATTTGATGTTTAAAGTTTTGGCTATCTATCTGTAAAACAGAAAAAAAATGCATAAAATCACTTCCATTTAACAATAGCTTCAAATGCATGTTTTTGATCAATGATATCAGACTGATGGACCTAGGTCTTTATCATTTAGTTTATGATCATGGATAAAATTATCCTGTTAGAGGAACAATGAACATGTTGTGAAATTTAAGCAAATTACCAGCCAGTGTACTGTAATAAATACAAAGAAGCAATTATAACTATACCTGCCTGGTGGAAATCAGGGCAGTACAATACATAACTAACTTACCCAGCTACTGGATGTTAACCATTCCAAATGCAGATTACAAGGACACCAGCTCTAAGTTGACAAGGTTCTTCTTCACATTATGCATGCTGAGTGCCAATGACATCATTGGAACCTAACTGCAATTTTAACTGGATGGTCTGAGTGAGAAAGTGACTGAAGACAACTAGCAGAGAAGAAAGAACCTCAAGAGACCCAAACAGGTAAGTTTGGATCTGTACTTGCGGGACCAGGAGAAGCGGCAGTGCTCTTCCAGGTCCCATAAAGAAAGTCTAGCCTTCCCTGCCCTGAAAAGGAGTCCGTGCTCATGGCATTTTTGATCCCACCAACCATGGATAAGCTTTTCTTTCAAATCTTGAGCAAAGTCATTGTCCTGCACTGATATGTTTTACACCAATGCCCTGATGGACTAGCTGGTCTTTTCCTGCCTTTCAACTAGGTATGTAAGGCAGGCCTTAACAAATTATGCAAACATATTGGGCAGGATTTTCTGCCCTGCCATTGGCAGGCATAGTCATAGAAATTGGCATCATCAGGAAAATACCAGCCATTGTTGACAAGGATGCTGCATATTGGATGTTGGTTCAGTCTCTCAGTCCATTGAACTTATGACCTTGGTTAGATACCTTTTTAAGAGTTGGTTGAGAGTGGTATTGGTATAAATCCTGGAAAACCTAACAGGCCCATATTGGCAGCTATAGTTTCAATGGGAAAGAAAATTGAAAGCTGTCAAGAAAAATAATTTGAATTGACTGTTCCTAATGTGACTAAGACAAGAGAGGTAAAATTTTGGGGAAAAACCGTTTGACATTCTATTAACTCAAATATGGCCACAAGAGCATCTGCACTTCACATTCAGAATTAAATCACTTTCACTAAAGCAGCCTGAGACAGAGCAGATCAGATGGCAAGTCAAGATTTCTGACAGTGAAGTTCCTAAAAAAAACCAGAAATATCAAGCTCTTATCATAAAAGCACCTCAAGAGGGGCAAATTATGATGTTAATGTCTGAAGAACAAGACCTGAAGCTCTCTTAAAAAAAGAGAAAAAGAAAGAACTTGCATTTATGTCATGCCTTTCTCAACCTCAGGATATCCAAAATCACTTTATAGCCAATGAATCACTTTGGAAGTGTTGTTACTGTTGTAGTATATTAAATTTATGGTAGATTGACAAATGGGAACCATATTTGTGGTGGTCAGCAAGAGAGATATAAAGACAGCTTAAAAGCAACTCAGAAACAGTGGAAAATAGATGCCAGTAAGTGGAAACAACTTACCTAAGATCAGAAAGTATGGTGAGACGCCAGCCTCGAAGTTCTCATTGCAAGACGTGTTACATAGCTGTTGCTGAATGTTATCATGAGATGAGGAAGTTTCACTTGAAAAGTCAAAATTCCCAATCAGGATCCACTGCTCAATCTGTGGACAATCATTCTGAACAAAGCTAGATCTCATCAATCATTAAATAACTCACTGCTAAAAATAAGGTGAAAAGCTGGCTGTCTTTTCCAATACTGAAAGATGGTCAATCAATTCTGCACAAACACACTAGTTTAACTGCATTTAAAATACAAACTAAGGCCCAGATATTTTGCTCCCGGGTTGGGAGAAGGCAGAATTCCTTGCTCTGTGAACCCAACCTCTCAACTTGGCTGCCCAGTTGTTGGATTTTCGGTCTGGGATGGGCGAGCTGGATTAGAAGTCGGGGTGAGTGACCTGGGAAGAACTGAGGAGGATGCCAAGCGTGGAGACGGACTGGGCGGAAGGTGTGCCTGGGAGTTCTGGCCCCATTTCCAAAGTCTACAAATAAAGATTAAAACATGAAGCATCCTCCAGCCCTCACCCCTCATTCCCCCAAACACTCCTGTGCCCCATCCATACCAACACATGCCACCTCATGCTACCCACTGACCGCTCCATAACCCATCATACCTTCAATGCCAACCTTTGTCCCCCACCCATACCATCGCCTTTTACAGCCCATTTACCACATATTTCCATCCAATCACCCCTCTGCCAACTTGGTGCCAACATGGCAGCAGTGTGTACCATCTACAAGATGCACTGCAGAAACTCACTGAGGAATGTTTCCTCTTGGGAGCAGGTGTTCTATTATTTTAGTGGCTGTCTGGGCTTTCAGCCAAGTCTCATTATGTACACTTGGCTGGGAGCTCAGAAAGCTATTAAAATAGAGAACACCTTTACCCCCAGTGAAAACATTGTTTGATTGACAGCTCAGGCTCTCTGATCTCTGCCATCAATTTCACAATGTGTATTGACACAAATTAAGTGGTTTCAAGAGTTTGTGACTTTTGAAACCACAAAGAGCCTGGGTGATTGACACTTTTATTAGCTTGGTCCAAATTTTGTTACGTTAAGAAAAAGTTATAAATGAATTACATTTTTCAAAGATTTTTATACTCTCCCTCATACACTGCGGTGTCCTTTTGTCCTAGAAAGTGGGTCAATGGGCATAGAAGTACCAGAGCTTGGCATAGGGGGCATGAGAGGAGCTAGGGGACATGGGGGAACTGGAGTAAGTTGGGGGCATGAGGTGGCATGAATGGGGCATTGGGAGTGTTTGAAGGGTGACGGGGGTGTGAGGGGTGAGGGCTGGAGGGCCTTTGTGTTTATTTTCACTGGGACAAAGTCACACGGCACCAAGGCGGGCCTTTTAAACAGCTTACCTCTGCACCTGGCAGCCTCCACACTTCTTCCCAGGTTGGCTGACCCAACTCCAGATCACACCCATCCCTTTGTGGTCATTTTTTCCCGAGGTGAGCAGGCCGAGCCAGGAGCTTTTCCGACTCCCCCTACCCACCTCAAGGATGAAAATCCGGCCTGCCAGTTTAGTTAAAATCCTCTCCAATGGCACTAGCAAAATGCTCATAAGGAACTCAGTCCTGGTTCTATTTATCCCATACATCTATCCCATCCAGCCCATGCAGGTCCCATCATTCTAAGAGCTCACCCAATGCCCCAAAAATCAGAAGCCCTCCCTTCTGTCACACCTTTCCAGCCACACATTCACCTGCTTTATCCTCCTATTTTTATACTTTCTTGCACGTGAAACTGGGAGTAATCCGGAGATTAATGATTTAGAGGTCTTACTTGCTAGTTCCCAACCTGGCCCCCTAAATTTTGACTGAAGGACCATATCCCTCTTTCTGCATAGGTCATTCATGCCAATGTACATGGTGACTGCTGGATGTTCAGCCTCCCCACTCAGGGTGTTCCGCAGCTTTTCAATGACATCCTTGACCTGGCACCAAGGATGTAACACACCATTCTGGATGCACATCTGCTGCGCAGAAACACATACCCATTCACCTTACATTAGTGAGAAAGGATCGTAAATTAGAAGAACATTAGTGGGAAAGGATCTTAGGTCAAAAGATCAAGATGTAGAATTAGTTTGGGTGGAGCTAAAAAACAGCAAGGGGCAGTAAACATTGGTAGGAGTAGTTTATAGGCCACCAAACAGTAGTGGTGATGTGGGGTACGGTATGAATCAGGGAATTAGAGGTGCATGTAACAAGGGTAATACAGGAATCATGGGGGACTTCAATTTACATCTAGACTGGGTAAGGAAACCTAATTACCACTAATGCTGTGGAGGACAAATTTCTGGAATGTATATGAGATGGTTTTCTAGAACAGTATGTTGAAGAACTATCTAGAGAATGGAGTGTTTTAGATTTAGCACTGTGTTCAATGAGAAAGGGCTAAGTAATAATCTCATTGCTTTGCAAAATTTTACATTAAGTTTGAAAGTGATGTAGTTCAATCTGAAGCTGGGGTGTTAAATCTAAACATAGGAAACTGAAGTTGTGAGGGGCACATTGGCTGTGGCAGATTGGGAAACTGCATTAAAAGTTATGATGGCAGGCAATGGCTAGTGTTTAAAAGATTAATACATGGTTTATATTCCATTGGGGCACAAAAACCCAGCAGAAAAGATGACCCAATCATGGCCAACAAAGAAGAGTGAAAGATTGTATTAGATCAAGGGAAGAGGCTTATGAAGTTGCCAAAAAAAAGTAGTAAGCCAGAGGATTGGAAGCATTTTAGAATTCACCAAATGAGGACCAAGAAACTGATAAAGAGGAAATAGAATGTGAAAGTAATTGAGCGAGAAACATGAAAAAGGATTGTAAAAGCTCCTATAAGTATGCAAAAGGAAAAGATTGGCAAAGACAAATGCGGGCCCATTACAGGCAAATACAGGAGAATTTATAATGAGAATAAGGAAATGGCAGAGAAATTGAACAAATACTTTGGGCTGAATTTTACGCTCATTGGTCAGGCGCACGTCCGACTCGATCGGGTTTGAAATTGCACAAGGTGATGTCGGGCAAGCGTCCCAGCGTCATCCCGTGCTCGCGTGATATTTTGTTTGGCGGGTGCACACAAAAGCCGGGAGCACGCCTGCTGACAATTAAGAGGGCAATTAAGTCCATTAATGGTGCAATTATCTGTCATTTTATGTAGTCCGTCCAACCTTACGGTTGGCATACGGGTGAATCGGCCAAGTGGCCATTACATTTTTCATCAAACCTCATCCAAGGGCAGGATGAGGTTTCTATTGCTATATAAAATAAAAATAGAAATGTGTGGAGAATATTTTTTATAATCTATAGGTTCGGGTGCCTGATTGTGATGCTTGGACATTTTTTCCTGGGTTTTCCCTGGGTTTCGGGTCTGCAGTCCTCTGAGGCAGCTCTCAGCCTTCAGGGAGCTTCCTGTCAGCACTCGTCCATGCCTGTGTTGGCATCATCGCCTGCCCCCCTCCCACACCCACCCCGGCAGCGTTGGGCTTTTTGGCGCGTACTTCATGCTATCTGTCCATTAATTGGGGACTCGCCCACTGAGCTGAAAATTCAGGCCTTTTTGTCTGTCTTCATGAAGGAATATATAAAAAACCTCCCAGGAATACTAGAGAACCAAGGGACTAGTGAGAATGGGGTGCTGAAAGAAATTAGTATTAGTACAAAAGTAGTTCTGGAGAAATTAATGGGACTGAAAGTTGATAAATCCCTTGGGCACGATGATCTACAATCCCACAGTGCTGAAGGAGGTGGCTGTAGAGATAGTGGAAGCATTGGTGGTCATCTTCCAAAATTCTATAGATCCTGGAATGGCTACTGCAGATTGGAAGGCAGCAAATGTAACCCCACTATTTAAGAAAGGGGAGGGGGAGAGAGAAAACAGTGAACTAAAAGGGAACCTGGTAGCATGACATCAGTAGTAGGGAAAATGCTAGAATCTATATAAAGAATGTGATAATTGCACACTTAGAAAATAATTGGGCAGAATCGACATGGATTTATGAAAGGGAATTCATGTTTGACAAACCCTGTTGGAGTATTTTGAGAATGTAGCTAGCAGAATAGATAAGGAGGAGCCAGTCTACATACATGGTGTATTTGGATTTTCAGAGATTAGTGAACAAAATTAGAGTGCATGGAGGTGGGCGGGGAATATACTGGCATGGATTGAGAATTGGTTAATGGACAGAAAATAGAGAGTTGGAATAAACGGGTCAGTCTCAGGTTGGCAGATTGGCAATACTGAAAGGATCAGTGCTTAGGCCCAGCTATTCACAATCTATGCAAATGATTGGATGTGGGAACCAAATGTAATATTTCCAAGTTTGATGTGACACAAAACTTGGTGGGAGTGTGAATTGTGAGGAGGATGCAAGGAGGCTACAAGGGTATTTAGACAGGCTAAGTGAATGGGCAGGGACATGGTGGATGGAATCTAATGAGGAACAAATAAAGTTACCCACTTTGGTAGGAAAAACAAATGCAAGTATTCCTTAAACGGTGAGAGATTGCGAAGTGTTGATGTCCTTGTTCATGAGTCACTGAAAGCTAACATGTGGATACCACGAGCAATCAGGAAGACAAATGGTATGTTGGCCTTTATTGCAAGAGGACTTGAGTACAGGAATAAAGAAGTCTTGCTGCAATCGTATAGAGCCTTGGTGAGACCATACCTGGAGAATTGTGTACAGTTTTGGTCTCTTTATCTAAGGAAGGATATACTTGCAACAAAGGTTCACCAGACTGATCCCTGGGATAGCAGGATTGTCCTGTGAGGAGAGATTAAGGAGACTGGGCCTGTATTCTCTAGCGTTTAGAACAATGGGAGGTGATCTAATTGAAACTTACAAAATTCTTACAGGGCCCAATATGCAGGAAGGAGGCTGTCCCTTGCTGGGGGTGGTGTGGGGTGGAGGAGTGATCTAGAACCAGGGGATACAGTCTCAGAATAAGAGGTAGGCTATTTGGGACTGGGATGAGGAGGAATTTCTTCACTCAGAAGGTGGTGAATCTTTGGATTTTTCTACCCAAGAGGGCTGTGGAGGCTTAGTCATTAAGTATTTCAAGACAGATATCAATAGATTTCCAGATAGTAAAGATATCCACGGATATGGGGATGGTGCAGGAAAATGGCGTTGAGGTAGAAGATCAGCTGTGATCTAGTTGAATGGTGGAGCAGGCTTCAGGGGCTGAATGGCCTACTCCTGCTCCTACTTCCTATGTGCCTATCGAATCACCTATCACTATTGCTCTTCCAGTCTTCCTTGTACTCCCCTTTATAGCTGAGCCACCGATGATGCCATGGTCTTAGCTCTGGCTGCACTCCCTAGATGAACCATCACCCTCACGGGTGTTCAGAACTGAATACCCATTGGGGAGTAGGATGCACTCGGGGGTCTCCTGTCCTACCTGCCTGTTTCCACTTGACTATCTGGTGGCTACCTATTCCCTCTCTCCCTGTGTACTCTTAAGATGTGGAATTACCACATCTATAAATGGGCTATCCATATAGCTTTCAACCTCATGGATGCAGCACAGTGACGCCAGCTGCCGCTCAAGTTCCAAAATCTAGAGCTCATGCCACTGTAACTGATGACACTTCCTACACAAATGGCTGTCCAGAACACAGGAACTGTCCTGGAGTTCCCACAGATCACAGGGTGTGCACTCTAGAGGTTGGCGCAGCCCTTAGTCTGTTAGTTAATAATCTTGTGCTGCTAATAAACCTTACTACTGCTGATAAACATTACTACTATTAATAAAGCATACCAATACTAATAAATCGTACTAATACTGATTAACCCTACTAATACTTAATACGCCTTACTAGTAATAATAAGCCTTTTTAAAAAAAAAGAAAGTTAAGACTCAACAGTGTCTTGCAAAGGTACGACAACAGTTGTTGTAGTACCACCTGGACATGAAGCGGAAGAGGTAGAGAGGGAAACTGCAAGAATGGAAGAGAAGGAGGCCTCTTTATGCCCACAACGAGGTTTCAGTGAGTGCCATCCCTACTCGGGCATTCATCAGGAGCTGTGTCAGAGGATGCTACTATTCATGAAAAAGATTGACATCTCCTTCACAATGACCTGGAGGCTCAAAGGAGGGTGAGGATGGCCCTCCCAGGGAATGTGAAGATTATCATCATCTTAACATTCTATACCTGTGGATCTTTACAGGCAGGATATAATGACAGCAGCAACATCTCACAGTTTGCTGTTTACAGATGCATCACGAATGTCACAAAGGCACGGAGCAAGTGGAGAAGGGCTTCAACCTCTTCACCCTGAGAAGGGATCAACAGGATGAAAGAGCACATGGATTTGTCAGGATAGTGGGCTTCTCGATGGTTCAGGGTACCACTGGCCATGCATGTGGCTCTGCATTTCTGTTCTGTGGACCCCCTCACATCAACAGGGAATCACAAGGGCTACAATTCTCTGGCTATGCAGTTGGTACATGACCACCCCAAGAAGTTCATCTTGGTGAATGCCTGATATCCTGGCAGAACCCATGCTGCATTTACCCTGCTCCAGTTCACAATATCTACCATTTTCAGGTCTCCAAGATGCACGGGAGGATGGTTGTTCAGTGACAAGGGCTACCACCACCACCATTTGTGGCTATTGACTCTCTTCTCTCATCCCTCCATGTGAGGTCATATGGCATTCAGTGACAGCCCTGGAGTGACCTGCAATACCATGCAGCAAGCCATTAGCTTCCTTTCACTGCCAAAATTGCTGGAGGGGATCTGTATAGTACACATCAGAGAGGGTGTCCATATTGGTGTTGGTGTGCTGTGTGCCCAACAACCTAGCCTTCTGAGGGCTTAGACTCCTTGAATTCAGAGGCCACCTCAGGAGGAGGAGGAGGAGGAAGAGGAGGAGTAGGAGACAGAGATTAGGAGGAGACCACACATGCCACATGCAACTGGACCCAGTCATAG
This sequence comes from Carcharodon carcharias, assembly GCF_017639515.1. NCBI lineage: Eukaryota > Metazoa > Chordata > Chondrichthyes > Lamniformes > Lamnidae > Carcharodon > Carcharodon carcharias. The sequence continues at coordinate 178,616,002 of NC_054468.1, forward strand.
GGACTGTGCTATGAAGCTGCACTTCAGTTGAAATGAGCTTCTCCATCCCAACATGAACCCACCAATTCCCAATCATACATCCATGTCCAACTCCCCATTACAAACTTTCCTTGGCCAACATCAATCCAGATCAATATCAAAAAACTTCAATCAACATCTTGATTCAGCAACAAAAAATGCACCTTTGCCTGGCCTAATGCTCCTAGACAGTGCAACACCAGTACCTGTAGCATGGCTGGTGGAAAGATGTTGACTTCCAGTGGTGGAGACTGCTGATGGCCTTGCAGGAAGCCCTCGAATAATTCTGCCACTCAGATGTGGCAGCACTTCAGCGTTCCTAGTAATCTGCTGGAGCATAGATTGCTGGTCTGCTCTGAGCGCCTAGATGCCTTGTTGAGAACTGAGATCCACACCTACAGCGGGGAACAGTCTGTACCTGAGTGACAGCAAGTTGAGCCTGCACCCCAGCAGCCATGGATCTTATGACTTCTGTCTGAACTTCCAGTCTAGAACTGAGAAATCAAGAGTCCATTGCCTGTGATGCATGAGGTAGCAGTTGGTCTATTATGGTTCAATCTGGCAGTGCTGCCATGCAGTTGCTCATGACTTCTGCGGTAAAAAGGATGGGATCCAAACTCTGTTGGCTGCTCCCCAAGACATTGGAGCTGGCTTCTTCCATGCTCCTTGTCAGTCGCAGAGACTCAGATAGGCCTACCAATGCACTAAGCGACTAGGTATACATTGTAATCAGCATTTTCATGTGGCCCGCCCCAACAAGGACCTCATTTGAACCCTTTGTAGCAGAAGTTATCTGAGATCTTGCCCAAGACCTTGCCATCTGGGGAAATCAAATAGGATCTGACTTTTCCACCTGTCCTGGCTACAGCCTACTCATGCCCAGTGGCTCACTATATGCTGATCCCCACTCTGAATTAACCCCTAAAGCTTGTCTCTTTCCGCTATCTGAGCTGATGGTTGTGAGTGCCAGATCAAGTGCATGTGCCTCCTCTTCATATTCGTGGGGTTACTTTTCTTCATGGCTCTTTGGAGGCTGAATAGCCATCAGTTCTTGTGTATCTGGGAGGGTCAGGGTGAGGAAAAGGGGGTTGGAGAGGAAAAGCAAAATTCTACGTTTAAACCATCTGCAGTTGCCTTTTCATGGCAGCTTCTAAGATGAGGGTAAAGAGTAAGTGGAGTAGGTGCATGAGGCAATAAATTCCAGCAGTGCTGGGTGCCACTGACACCATCTCAGCAGTTCCGATGATTCTTTGGACCAGCTCCTGAAGGAATTCAGGCATCCTAGTCTTCCACCAATCCTCTGTTATGGGCCACCTCTCCTGCAAGAGAGAAGGCAGAGGGTGGGATTTTCCGGTCCCGCCTGCCAGCAGGATTTACTGGTGCCACCAAAGTCAGTGGACATATGGCTGGCTCACTGCATCTTCCACTGCAGGGCTGGAAAACCCTGGCCAGAATGTCAGTGACTGTGTGCCACTGTACTTCACTGATGTGCCTGCCATAGCTGAATAGCCATACGTGTGCAAAAATGTGTGTGTGACTGCCCATGATTGGAAGATGTGTGTGGGTTGGTTCCATGTAAGGATAGTAGAAGTTAACCCTGAGTGCCAGGTTGTGCTGCCAGGTGAGTGATGAGGATGTTGGTTCATTGAGTAGTTTGAGAGGTGTGTGGTGTGACATGGGGATGCATTCACTCACCTAAACTACGCAGGTGAGGTAATTAAACATTTTTCAGTTCTACTGCCGTGTCCTCGGGGCAACATACTGGGCATTAACCGCCCTTACCACCTGCACCCATTCCCTTCTGAAGGTGTGCCTTTAAGGCTTCCTGACCTCTCTCCCATAGTGGAAATGTGGCATAGCTCCTCACCTCCACTTGTTTCACCAGAGCTTCCAGGGCAGCATCATTGAAATAGGGAGTCCTTTCCCTGAGGCACAAAGGGATGATCTGCAGCCTGCAGTGCATAAGTGTAACTTCCTTTATTGGGACTGCGCCTTTAAAAAGGGAATCCCTCTTAGAGCATATGGTTTGCTCACAATGCAAATTGGCCCCCTGCGATGCGCAGAGGCCAATGGCAGCATCAGAGAGAGAAACATAGCATGGAGTATGATTGGTGCAACACTATAATCATGAAAATGAACTGGGTGTACAAATTCTACATGTTGCACAAGTTGTTCAGAAGCCACACAGGCAGCTCGAAAATCGTGACCCCCATGCCCAGAAACCGGGGCACAACAATTTCTAACCCCAAGTGTTTTTATCATCTGCATCAGTAGTTTTAACACAGCTTTTCTTGTTCAAATTTGTAATTGATAACATCTTCATCCTTATCAGAACAAGTCCTTAGGTCATAAGCAGAAGGCATTATCGGTCATCAGGAATCAGATAAAAGATTGTAATTGCATGAAGATTTAAGATGTATTTGTTAAATGCATGCTTGATAATACATTTTTAATTTATTAATTCAATGAATGCTGGCATCACACACACTTGCTCTGGATCTGTCTTTTCTTGGGTATAAGGAATTGAATTTACCATTTCAAATTTCTTAATTTTATAGAAAACCTGATTGTATGCATAATAGAACAGATTAAAACAAAGTAATGCTGTTTATTGCTTAGGCAGGACTGACTTTGTTTTGTTGCAGTAAAGTGATCCTTAACTTGACCAGTACGTTCAAAGCAAGTTAAGGAATTGGAAAGGAATATCGTAGGTTCTGTGTGCACTTGTTAACAAGGCTGTTTAAACTTCTACTTTAAACGGGTTGATTATAAAAAGCAAGAAATTGCTTTAAAAATCTGTCAATTACAGACTTAAATTTCTTTTTAAAAAAACTACAATGAAGGTGATATTTTAACTAACTGTCATGGGTTCAAAGTAAGTATAGAGTCCCTGTTCATGACTAAGGTTTAGCAATATTAACATTTTAATACTGCTATTAATATTATTGATGGCATACTTGTTAGTCTGCTTTTTTCTTGTAAAATTATTTTGCCTTTCTTATATGTTACTAACATGCTTAATAACTAACATGTCATTCATGGAATGTGTCATTCTACTAACCGTTACCTTAATCAAATAATGTACTAACATGGTAGTGACCATCATATTTTTGAGTAACAATCGTTATTCTGTTCACAGTTTTAATTTCCTTTCTCCCCCCCTTCTCCGCAAAGCACTCAGGCATCGGACACGCTATGGTAAACAAACTACATTGTTCGGTAGATATCATTCTAATTGTTTCTTAGTTTGGGTTTGCCGTGTGTTTTCTTTCTTTACTGTAGACATCATTAACAAAAGAGGAACTGGGGTTGGTACTCTTCTGCTTACTTTGAAATCCTTCTTTCATCTGTTGTTCACCTTCTTTATCTGTTTCTATCAAATTCTATTTAAACTACTTCAGGGGCATCATAAAAGTTACAAGCGGTTGCATCAAGCTGTGGTTTTCGGGGGATCAAGCTAAATGGTGGCTGGCCCTGGGTTCACTGGCTCAGCCAGTTCCTGACCATACACAATGCATGGCATGAAGACGTGGACTGGGAATGTCTGAAATGCTACATCCATACATCTGTTCTTCGTTGCAAGCAATTTTGGTGTCTTACCTTATTTTCAGTTTGCTCTTGCATGTGCACATCAGTTTGTAAGGCCTGAGTGTGCTTTTTACTTCAATTATTTTCCAGCAATTTCTTTTATGCACGTTTCTTTTCTTAACACAAGAAAGAGGAAATATTAAAAAGGGCAATTGCACGATCAAATAAAGCTAGAGCTTTGTTGGTAGTGCTTACAGTGATGGTAATATACTAGTTGTTCCTATTAGCTTATGCTTTGTCTGATGGGATTTATATTTCAATCAGCTGCACGTTTTTAATCTTTTAACGCATATATTGGAAAATCTTACTAATATTTACATTTGACTCAACTAACATACGAAACATCCTACTAACACCGTTTTTGTGTCTGCTAAAAAAATTTTGTTGCATTAGGGAAAATATTAACATAATTTTTCTATTTGGCTAACTTTTTTTCTAAAGTAGTCTAGATCTTTTTTGGGGGGTGGTTATTGGATCAACAGCTGAGAGCACTGAGACTAAACAGACATGAAAATGGGTTGCTGTCTGCAGGCCTTACTCAAGAACCTGAACGAGAGGCTTTTTTCTTTATATGAATATTGCATCTTTTCCTTGTGTTTTGTTATGTAGGTGACAATCTCAGTAGATGGAATACTGACAACAACGGGCTACACTCAGGAGGATTACACCATGCTAGGCTCTGATGACTTTTTCTATGTCGGAGGCAGTCCTAGCACTGCTGATCTTCCAGGTTCACCAGTCAGCAATAATTTTATGGGTTGCCTGAAGGAGGTAGGTTCATTTTTGAATAGCATTATGTAGATGGTGGGGAAATATACTTTTAACCATAGTTTCAAAAGGTTTGTATTCTCCCACCATGGCTTGGTTAACAATGCGCATCCTCCTCCAGTTGGGAGGGAGAAGTGAGAGAAAGGAAAGCCATGAAATACTTGAGGTCCTGGATCACTGGCAAGAAGGATATTTAAAGTAGGGTGAGTTGAATAATATAAATTTTCCCTACCCTTCTCCATACAGCAGTACGACAGAGAACAAACAAAACTCACTTAATTAAGGTAGGCAGAATCAAGTGATGGGCAACTTCTGGATTTCAATTCATGGCATCTAGTTTTAAGGCAAGTTTTCTGTTACTTGTTTACTGATTGTTTCTTGTTTCTATTTTCCCTTCTTAAATATATTTGTCATGAAATTAATATGGAAAAAATGTGATGACTTAATTGGAAATGAGATGAAAAGATAATGTCAAACGTTAAGCTTGGGATTCAGATTGATTAAATTGGAGTCTTTGGCCATAGATGCTATCTGCATAGATTCTTGGTCTATTGTGTATATAAATTTATTACAAACCGTAGAATTATAAATTTTATGACAATTCCAATGCTGTAATCACTGACATTATAGATATGTAAGTGGAGCTTCAATGAATAGAACTGCAACTTTTCTTTACAAAATTATGTTTTTGGCCATGCTATAGCATTAGTAAATGCATCTTTACCTGTAGTCAAAATGTTACAGTTGAATACTATAATTATATAATGAAACCTAGAAATGGTTGGGTGGCGGTCTAGCAAAATAAGAAGAACTGTGCTACTCATAGTTGCTATGCCAAACTAATGCCCAGCAAATTTGATGTATAAACAAAACTCTGCATATGGATACCCTGAGGTTGTATTCTCTGTACAATCATCATTTGGTTCCTTTGCACAAGTCTTTCAAGTTACTCAAGGTGTGACCCATTAATATTGTGATATTTATGTACATATAGACTTTAGCTAAAGATAACAGTGTGAGTTTGTATATTTTTGGCTATATTCCTGCATCAATAATTGACTATGGAAGCGATGGCAATGATGTTGCAATCAGCAGCGAAACAACGCCTCTTGTTGATGATCTCAATGAGTGTTGGGTCTGGTTTTCCCCTTTCCTGATGGCAGTTAAAATCTGGTGCCACATCCAGAGGATTTCTTTGCTGCGGCAGCAGTAATGTCAGCAAGCAGCAAACAACCAATCACATTCACACAGAGCAAACCAGGAAGGATAAACACATAATGTTCTGCATTTTCAATTTACATTTTCAAATAGTGAAATAAATTATTGAGACTGGATTAGGAAAGAAACTAAAACCAAAATAAACTTTTTTTAAAAAAAATGTATATTTATTATTTTAGAAGTAACTGGAAATTTTGTGCCCAAATGGAGAACTTTAACAGTGCACAAATATAAAATTAGCCCCTTAGGGCCAGTGAGGATGTAGCAATTGTGAAGTTAGCATACCATTAAAAACCAAGTTATATCTCATTAAACAGTTTAACTTCTTCAAGAGTTTTTACAATGAGACTAACAATGTGAAAAATGAAGTTCCCATCAATTGAATCGATTTCTTATTGATTGAAGTGTGGGATTTTTTGAGCAGTGCAACCTCTAGAGTAGAATCACTAAAATCAACTTTTGGATTTCTGTGTTATTCTGTGTGAACTCCAGAAGTTACTGACAGTTTCAGTAGAGTAAAGGCAGCAAGCACTGACAGTCTTATTGCTATTAACACTACAAATCCCAGGCCTCAAATTTTTCAAACCAGCTTTGATTGGAGCATTTAAGGAAGTTGATTATTTGGTAATATTCAATCTTGCTTTCTTGTGAATGAATATATACTGATGTGTAATAGTATTTCATTAGAAGAAAAGCACACAATTGGATAGTTTCAGGATTGTACCACTGAAATATTTGCAACTGTGATTTTTAAATTTGATCCACATTGATATTTCACCTCTAGTAGGTTTTAAAATATACTTTTAAATAACACAAAGTGCAAAGTATCTTTGTAACAGGAAATGTCCCAGAATGGAGGTTTTCACCAAAGTAGTTGTTTACAAATCAAGGTCAGTGTAATCTTTATTTTTCAAAAACCGACACCAATGCTCATCTTACAGGTGAACTGTTGCAGTCAATTAAACAGTATATGGTGTGTGCAAGCCAAAGATCGTTTCGAAGCAAAATCTAGCCCTGTTCAAACACTCTCTATTTAAACAAAATTTCAATTACAAGCAAGCCAGCCTGGTCTCCATAAAAAGCATAGGCAGTTATACTTTGGAAATAGTGAATATGAAACAACATTGACCTTTGTACAGGAGGTTAGCACACTGTCCTTTCCCTTCTGGGAGCTGAGTTCAAATTCAGAATAGATTGGTGCAATTAGAAATAAAAGTGCTGAAACACTCAACAGGTCAAACAATATCTGTGGAGAGAGAGACAGACAGAGTTAGCATTTCAGGTCAATTGCCTTCCATCAGAACTGGAATAAATTAAAGATGTAACAGTTTATAAGTGAAAATAAGTGGCAGTGTAGTGTGGGGTAGAGAGAGGGTTGGTGTCATGGAGGAGGGAACAAAAGCAAAGACCTGTGATGGGGCGGAAGGTGAAGCTGGATAGAAGGCCAGCGATAGATGGAGGCGAAGGAGAGATTGCAAAAGATGTCACAAACAAAAGGTCGAAGGGGTGTTGATGGCGGTGATACTAGCTAAAGGGTGTGCTAATGGTAATATTAAGAGTAGAAAGCAGAATGAGCAAGTGACAGATGGCCCTAGTGGGGGTGGGGTGGAGGGAGGGGACATTGTGGGAGAAAAGATCGAAATAGGATAAAAGGTGAGTTTAAAACAATGAATGGAAATAAATTTTTAAAATAATAATAATAGAAATAGATGGGAAAGTATATATATATGAAAATTTAAAAATAAATATTTGAAAAAAGGGGTAAGGATGGAGGAGAGAGTTCATGATCTGAAGTTGTTGAACTCAGTGTTAAGTCCGGAAGGCTGTTAATTGTCTAATTGGAAGATGAGGTGCTGTTCTTCCAGTTTGCGTTGAGCTTCACTGGAACATTGCAGCAGGCCAAGGATGGATATGTGGGCATGAGATCAGGATGATGTGTTGAAATGGCAAGTCACAGGAAGGCCTGGGTCATATTTGCGGACAGACTGAAGGTGTTCCCCAAAGCGGTCACCCAGTCTGCGTTTAGTCTCTCCAATGTAGAGGAGACTGAATTGGGAGCAGTGAATGCAGTAGACCAAATTGAGAGAAGTGCATGTGAAGCGTTGCTTCACTTGAAAGGACTGTTTGGGCCCTTGGATGGTGAGGAGGGGGGAAGTAAAGGAGCATGCGATTACATGGGAAGGTGCTGTGGGAGGGGGTTGAGATATTGGGGGTGATGGAGGAGTGGACCAGGATGTCCCAGAGATACAGTACCTACGGAATGCCGATGGGGGGGTTGGGGTGAAGGGAAGATGTGTTTGGTGATGGCATCATGCTGGAGTTGGTGGAAATGGCAGAGGATGATTCTTTGAATGCAAAGGCTTGTGGGGTGAAAAGTGAGGACAAGGGGTATCCTATCATCGTTCCGGGAGGGAGAGGAAGGTGTGAGGGCAGAGGCGCGGGAGATGGGTCGGACATGGTTGAGAGTCCTGTCAACCACCGTGAGTGGGAAACCTCGGTTAAGGAAGAAGGAAGACATGTCAGAGGAACTGTTTTGGAAAGTGGCATCATCAGAATAGAAGCGATAGAGGCGAAGGAACTGAGAGAATGGAATGGAGTCCTTACAGGAAGCGGAGTGTGAGGAGTTGTCGTTGAAGTAGCTATGGAAGTTAGTGGGCTTGTAATGAATATTGGTGGACAGTCTATCATCAGAATTTAAGACAGAGGGATCAAGGAAGGGAAGGGGTGGAAATTGGAAGCAAAATGAATAAATTGTTCCAGGTCCAGAGGAGAGCATGAAGCAGCACCAAAACAGTCATCAATGTACCGGAGAAAGAGTTGTGGGAGGGGGCCTGAGGAGGACTGGAACAAAGAGTGTTCCACATACCCCATAAAGAGACAAGCATAACTGGGGCCCATGCAGGAACCCATGGTAATTTCAAATTAGCAAGCTGTGACTAATGGAGTTCCGCAAGGATCAGTGCTGGTGCCTCAGCTATTTACAGTCTATATTAATGACTTAGATGAAGAGGGAATGAACAATGTATCTAAGTTTGATGATGATACAAAGTTAGATGGAAAGGTAAGCTGTGGGAAGGACACAGAGAGGCTGGAAAGAGATATCGACAGTGAGTGTGCAACAAGATGGCAAATGGAGCTTAATGTGGGGAAGTGTGAAGATATTCACTTTAATTGTAAGAATAGAAAAGCAGAATATTTTTTTTTAAAGTGTGACACTTGTAAATGTTGATGTTCAGGGAGACTTGGGTGTGCTCATACAAGGAACACAGAAAGTTAGCAAGCAGGTACAGCAAGCAATTAGCAGGCCAAGTGGTATGTTGACCTATACTGCAAAAGGATTGGAGTACAGGAATAGAGAATTCTTGCTACAATTGTACACAACTTTGGTGAGACCACATCTGGAATACGATGTGCAATTTGGTCTCCATATTTAAGGAAGGATATACTTGCATTGGAAGTGGTATGGTGAAGCATCACCAAATTGGTCACTGGGATGAAGGGTTGTCCTATGATGAGAGGCTGAGGACCTATAATCTCTGAGCCTGAAGCTTCTGATCGGCGTGCGGGGGTGGGCTCTGCTCACCAAAGTGTAAAATGACATGTGATGATGTCAGGCGTGTGTAGCAACGTCACCACGCGTCATTCCCATCCTCAGTTCAGCGGGCGCACAGTGGAGTCGGCTGCGCATCTGCCAAACTGTGAAAGGCCATTAATTTGCTAATTAAACTGATTCTCAGGGTTGCCCGTCCAACCTTAAGGTTGGTGGGCAGGCGAAGAGCCCAGGCGGCCTTTGCATTTTTCATAGAACTTCATCCACGGGCAGGATGAGGTTTCATGAAGGTTTTATAACTTTAATAAAAAATTTTAATAAAATTCATAGACATGTCCCAGCTCGTGTGGCACTGTCACGTGAGGAGACATGTCCAAATAATTTTTCCAAATTTTTTTTTCAGGTTTTCACAATTAAATTAAACTCCCTGAGGCTGCTCCATGCCTCAAGCAGATTTCTGCGCTCTATCGTGCACATGCGCGAAAGAGCGCAGGCCCCCAACTCTCCCCCCTCTCCTCGCCCGCACAGGGACCGCTGAGCACTTCTGGGTTGTCATGCTGGGCGAGTCTTAATTGGCCCGCCCACATAAAAGGACAGCATGCAGCCGACCGCGGCCGGTGATCGGCTGCGCGGCCACCCACGCCCGCTCTTGCCCAGTCCGTAAGACGGGGAGAAAATTCTCCTCCTGGAGTTTAGAAGAATGAGAGGCGATTTCATTGAAATATATAAGATTCTGTGTGGGACTTGATCGGATAGACGCTGAGAGGTAGTGTCCACTGGTTGCGGAATCTAAAACAAGGGGTAACAGTGTCAGGATAAGGCACCAATCATTTAGGACTGAGATGAGGAGAACTTACTTGTTCAAGTTCAAGGTTGTGAATCTTTGGAATTCCTTAGTCCAGAGGGCTGTGGATGCTCCATCATTGAATACATTTAAGGCTAGTATAGACAGACTTTTGGTGTCTGAGAATCAAGGAATATGGGGAGTGGGTGGGAAAATAGAGTTGAAGCACAAGATCAGCCATGATCATATTGAATGGTGGAGCAGCCTTGACGGAGTGGTCATGGTCATGGACGTGGTCGACGGAAGGGAGCCTTCAATTAAGCAAGAAGGAAGACATATAGGAAGCACTGGTGCAGAAGGCAGGATCTTCAGAACAAATGTGACTGAGAAATTGGGAGGATGGACTCAAGTTTTAAAGGAAGTAGGGTGATAGGAAGCATAATCAACATAGCAATAGAAGTCAATGGGTTTATGCGGATATTGGTAGATAGCCTATCACCCAAAATAAAGTTAGTGGAGTTGTGGAGGCAAAGGGAAGTTGAAGATGGATCATGTGATCGTGAGGGGGGATGGAAATTAAAAGCAAAATTGATTAAGTTTTCCAGTTTGGAGCAAGAGCAGGAAACAGCGCTGACTAGGAAACATAAAATGTTCCGTATATCCTGTAAGAGGCAGGCATAGCTTAGGGCTATATGGGTTTTCAGTGTGAAACTTTTTTTGGAGGAAGTGATGAGAATGAAAGGAGAACATTCAATGTAAGAACCAAGGAGCTGCATAGCGACTGGTTGGGCCTGTGTTCAATGAAGAGTGGAGGACCCATAGGCTGTCCTGGTGGGGTTGAGATGTAGTACAATTGGACATACATGGTAAAAAGATGATGATCAGCGTCAGGAAACTAAAAGCTATTAAATTGGTAGAGGGTATTGGAATAGTCACAAATGTAGGTAGGATGAGGCTGGATAAGGAGAAAGAAGGTAAATTTGAACTTGGAAGAAATAAGTTCCATAGGGATGATACAGAAGACTTACTGACCAATAAGTTACATTTATTACTGAAATAGAGAAACATGGGAAAATGTACTTTGCAATATTTAAAGCAATGCTCCTAAAATTAAGAAAGTCTTGGGGAGAAATTTGTTTGGACAGACTACATAGACTTACTTTGAGTCAACGGAGCAGGCAGCACCACAGGCCTCTACCTTCATGGCCTAAGCAGTGTTCTTCAATGATATCAGTGAAGTATGCACTGCGGGCCATGCAGGTAACAGCCAGAAGCACTTCCTTCCCTGTTGAATCAATGTAAGTCTGCATAGTGGTGCTGGAACAAGTTCAAAGCAAATTAACGTCTCCCACTTTCCCCCATCGATCTTGAAGTTATGGTGCTATATATAATTTTGTAAATTTACTCACAGCATTCTGTGCTCAAATATTATTTCAATTATCAATAAATTCATCAGCCCAGAAATATGACTGGACAGTTACTCAGGTGTTAAACAATTTCCTAAGCCTCTAATATGCTGGGCAGAAAGTACACGATCATTTGAAGCCAGAAATGCCACATCCACCATGGTGTAAACAAAAAGAGGTAACCAGGTCATATACAAACGAAGGGACATAACACCAGTTCAAAGCTCCCTTTTCAATATTAGTTTGCTCTGATTCAGCTAGTGCCAGCGGCATTCAGGAACTCTCAAGTTTACATGCAGCCTAACAGACAGTCCTTAAAGGGATTGCTATGGGCTGAAACCAGCACAGTAAGATTTTAAAATACGTTTTCCTAATTACTTCTCTGACCCTGCATTAAAAATGCATGAGACACTGCTTGTTACCGCGCTCAGCAATCTCCCCTTGCCTCACAGTCACGACCTCGCCTTTCCTCAAACTGGCCTCTGCCCTCCCGATCCAAGTATCTGCCCCCATCATTCAGCACCAATTCCTACTCAACCATCCCAATCACCACGACTGGTTGATCTTCTGATCACCGCTGCACTCCTGACCGTATTGATGGCCTGCTAGCAACTCTCTTCCCAACCACTTCATTTCCTGGTCCTTTTTACTTACCTGAGCTATTGCAGCAGCCCAATATTTGAGATTTCTTTACTGAAGAACTACTGAATAGATTTTACAGCTTGCCAGATGAATGATTTTGAAGTCTGAGGCCTGATATCATGAGTGCCTAGGGCATATCCACTTAGGTGCGGAAACTGCTCCCAGTTCCGTCTGCATGCCCATTTTTGGTCATGTTCAAATTTCCATGCCAGTGATTTTTTGCTGTTAATAAGTTAGTGCACAAATTATGTTGGTTGGCAAAATTACAGTTAAACCAACATCTAATTGTGCACAAACCATTGGGTAAAATGATTAAATGGGAATTTGGTGATGGGCAGTTCAGTGCTGAGAGGGGTGAAGGCACTAAGTACGTTAACCCAAAAGGCAACAGTAAGCATGTAATAATATAAATAACCTGAATAATTAATTAGTTCTAGGGAGATAAATTTAAATTTAGTTCAGTAGAGGATACCAACATTAAAGGGATTTGAATTGCATTAAATAAAAGTCTGCTATATATAATCTAAAAATCTACTAACTGATTGAATAGCAAATAGGAATAATTGGTTACTAAACTAAAAACATATATATAATGTAAGTAAAATGAAGGGGTAGCTAAGATCCAACGCCTGCAATTCCTAAGTCACGTGGGAACTCCAGCATACTACATGTGCCCTGAACAATCACATGCGCAGGAAGTGGCTCCAGTTGCTTGAACTCAAGCTCAGGGTCTCTGAGCTTGAGAAGTGACTGGTGTCATGGACCAGAATCCTTGGGTCGATGAGTGGGAGTGGGCCCCACTCGCCGACATGTAAAATGACACGTAATGACATCAGGCGTGTGTCCCAATATCACTGCGCCACATTCAGCTCCTCAGTTTGGCGGGCACACACCAGAGTTGGCTGCGTGCCCGCTGAAGTGTCAAAGGCCTATTAAGGCCATTTAAATATCAATTTAAAAAATTAACTGAGCTGCCCATCCAAGCTTAAGGTTGGTGGGCAGGCGAAGGGCCCAGACGGCCTTCGCATTTATTATGAAATCTGATCCACGGGCGAGATGAGACACTGTCACATGAGAGGACATGTCTTAAAATTATTATTTTTTCTTTATTAACATTTTTAAAAATCAAACTAATCTCCCTGAGGCAGGCCCCGACTCAGCCTACAACCCCCGCCCTCACAGGGAGCGCCCTGCCCTTCCAGGTGCGTGTCACGCTGGGCGGGCCTTAATTGGCCCATCCATGTAAAATGACAGCGCGTTGCCGATCGCGGGCAGCGATTGGCTGCACATCCACCCACACCCGCTCCCGCTCCCATCCAACCCCCCCTGATGGGGAGAAAATTCTCCCCATGGTTGCAGTTAAGGGAGACTGCAAATTCCCTAAGCGCATGTTCCTGGAGGTAATTACCACACAGTTACAGAGCATTCAGGAATTAGTAAGTGGTGACCATACGGCAGGGGAGGGAAAGTTTGGCAGTGCAGAAATCCCGTGGGAGTGTGGCACTCTCAAATTGGTTTTCAGGGCTGATTATGAGGTGTTGCCCAGGTAGACTGGAATCAAAAATTGGTACACTGAGTAGTAATTGAATAATAGATGCCCTTCAAAGAGGAGATGGTTTACAGAATTGACACATCCCCAGGAGGAGGGAAGGAAAAACATCCAAATCTGTAGGATAAAAGATATAACAATTAAAAAAAGACAGGAAAAGGCAGCTTATGACAAATGTAAGATTCATATGTAAAATTGGCTAAGGGACAGAAACCAGAATGTAGTATTGAATTATTGTGTTTCAGACCGGAGGGGACTATATAGTGGTGTCTTCAAGGGGTTGGCATTAGAACCACAGCTCTTTTGTTATATATTAATGACCTGAATCTTGGGTATACAGGCCATAATTGCAAATTTTGCAAATGACCTGCAGGGACCAGTCCTTTTTGAGTGGAGGGAATGCCTGATATGGATGCTGGTGATGGAGGCAACCCCACCCCTGCTTGAGGCCTGAACGTGGTTATTTTTTGGGCTTTCCTCTGTACCTGAACTCCTCCCGCCAGCCTGAAAATTGAAGCTGGGGGGGAAACAGCCCTTAAGTGGTCAATAATTGGGCATTTAAAGGCTTCAACTGGGGCAAAGGCGGGTGGGCTGGCCTAAGCCTCGTTCATCCCAGCCTAAAATTGCAGATGAGGTCTGGGCAAGTGGGAACCCAGTGAGAAGGACATCCGAGAAATTTTACAGCCACCCCTTGCCTACAAACATGCCAGCTGGGAATGTAAAATTCCATCCCTGGTGTTGTTCTCCTTAGAGCAGAGAAAATTAAAAGATTTGATAAAGGACAACAGTTTAAGGGAACTGGCAAAAGAGCTAGAGGCAACATGAGGAAGGATTTTTTTTTACAGCACGCTACGATGACCTGGAATGCATTGCTCAACAGAATGGTGGGAACTGATTCAGTAGCAACTTTTAGAAGGTAATTGGGTAAATACTTGAAGGGAAAACATTTGCAAGGTGATGTACAAAAAGCAGGGAATTGGGACTGTTTACGTAGCTTCACTAAAGGTCCGACACAGGCACATTGAGTCAAATGGCCTTGTTGTCTGTTATGCCTTTCTATGATATGTTAGAACCCCAAGTTTGCAGGTGATTTTAAAATTGCATTGAAGTGGAAATTGTGAACAAATTCTATTAATATGTCCATCTCCAGATTAATTTGTAAACCTGTATCATGACATTTGAGAATCTGGTCCCGGTTTCATGACAATAAGTGATATGAAGATGTCATTTTATCATCTTCAGAAACAGTATTATTTTAAACATATCACTACAGTTACATCTCTGCATTTTTGACATCCCATCTTTTCCCTTCTTTTACAACATCACACAAAAGAAAATGCCACCAGACAGATTCAAACAGAACAGGAGAAATTTTAGCATCTGGTATGGGTAGGTTTGGATGCAGGTGAGAGTTAAATGGACCAGAAAATGATAAGTGTGGGATCTAGGATGGCGACCTGCCCCCCAAAAGCTACCAAACGAATAAACTCGCAGTGGCCATTGCTACAGCTGAAAATAGGTATCTCAATGGCTGAGGTGCCCTCAAAAAAGGGCAAGTATTCTTTAGAGATGATGGAGCTACCATGAGGAACAGGCAACATTGTTGCCACAGGGATGACCACTGCTGCTGCGGGTCCCTCCATTGGCCCTGAAGTGCCCTAACAGAAAGACTCCCCTCCCCTCCCAGAACCCACAGAGAGGTGACCAGGTATCACTGGATGGTGTCTCCATGCAGCTCCCCCACCACCCACAGCACCGCCTCCCCCGACACAAAAAGCGAAAAGAGACCCTTAATGGACCACTTAAGTGGCTCAATTAGGCTTCCAGCAGGAGGCCAATCTGCTAACTTTCCCACAACTGATGAAATGGCATGATGGTGGAAAGACTTCAGGCAACCTCCATGTCTTCCTGCATAATTTTGCCTGCTTTCCTGTCTCCCAGCCCTTTCCAAAAGGGCAGGTTAAATTCAGCCCTCAGATGGAGTGTATCCGGGATGTTTTTCTGCACCAATACATTGAGGAACCAACGAGAAAACAGGCCATCCTCGACTGGGTATTGTGTAATGAGAAAGGAGTAATTAGCAATCTAGTTGTGTGAGGCCCCTTGGGGATGAGCGACCATAACATGATAGAATTCTTTATCAAGATGGAGAGTGACGTAGTTGATTCTGAGACTAACGTCCTGAATCTTAATAAAGGAAACTACGATGACAGAGGCGCGAGTTGGCTATGATGAATTGGGAAACATTAGTTAAAAGGATGACGGTGGATAGGCAATGGCAAACAGTCAAAGAGCACATGGGTGAACTACAACAATTGTTTATTTCTGTCTGGTGCAAAAGTAAAACAGGAAAGGTGGCCAAATCATGGGGAATTAGACAACAAGGGAAATTAGAGATAGTATTAGATCCAAGGAAGAGGCAGACAAATTGGCCGGAAAAAACAACAGACCTGAGGATTGAGAGCAGTTTAAAATTCAGCAAAGGAGGACCAAGGGATTGATTAAGAAGGGGAAAATAGAATACAAGAGTAAGCTTGCAGGGAACATAAAAACTGACTGTAAAAGTTTCTATAGCTATGTGAAGAGAAAAAGATTGGTGAAGACAAATGGAGGTCCCTTACAGTCAGAAACAGGGGAATTTATAATGGGGAACAAAGAAATGGCTGACCAACTAAATACATACTTTGGTTCTGTCTTCACAAAGGAGGACACAAATAACATACCAGAAATGTTGGGGGAACACAGGGTTTAGTGAGAGGGAGGAACTGAAATAAATCAGTATTAATAGGGAAATGGTGTTGGGGAAATTGATGGGATTGAAGGCCGATAAATCTCCAGAGCCTGATAATCTACATCCCAGAGTACTTAAGGAAGTGCCCTAGAAATAATGGATGCATTGGTGGTCATCTTCTGAGATTTTATATGCTCTGGAACAGTTCCTACAGATTGGAGGGTAGCTAATGTAACCCCACTTATTAAAAAGGGAGGTGGGGAGAAAACAGAGAATTACAGACCAGTCAGCCTGACATCGGTAGTGGGGAAAATTCTAGAGTCCATTATAAAAAATTTAATAGCTGAGCACTTAGAAAACAGTGGCAGAATCGGATAGAGTCACATGGATTTATGAAAGAGAAATCATGCTTGACAAATCTACTGGGAATTTTTCGAGGATGTAACTAGTAGAGTTGATGAGGGGGATACAGTGGATGTCGTTTGGACTTTCAGAAGACTTTCAGCAAAGTCCCACATAAGAGATTAACATGTAAAATTAAAGTGCATGGGATTGGAGGTAGTGTATTGAGATGGATAGACAACTGTTTGGCAGACAGGAAACAAAGAGTAGGAATAAATGGGTCTTTTTCCGAATGGCAGACAGTGACTAGTGGGGTACCACAGGGACTGGGTGCTGGGACTCCAGTTATTCACAATACATATTAATGACTTAGATGAGGGAACTAGATGTAATATCTCCAAATTTGCAGATGACACAAAGCTGGATGGGAAGGTGAGCTGTGAGGAGGATACAAAGATGCTTCAGTGTGATCTGGGCGAGCTGAGTGAGTGAGAAAATGCATGGCAGATGCAGTATAATGTGGATAAATATGAGGTTATCCACTTTGGTAGCAAAAGCAGGAAAGCAGATTATTATATGAACGGCTATAAATTGAGAGAGGGGAATGTGCAACAAGACCTGGGTGTCCTCGTACACTAGTCGCTGAAGGTAAGCATGCAGGTGCAGCAGGCGGTAAAGAAGGCAAATAGTATGTTGGCCTTCATAGCGAGAGGATTGGAGTACAGGAGCAGGAATGTCTTGCTACAATTGTACAGGGCTTTGGTGAGACTACACCTGGAATATTATGTGCAGTTTTGGTCTCCTTACCTGAGGAAGGATGTAATTGCTATAGAAGGAGTGCAGCGAATATTTACCAGACTGATTCCTGGAATGGTGGGACTGACAAATGAGGAGAGATTGAGTCGGTTAGGATTATATTCTCTAGAGTTCAGAAGAATGAGGGGGGATCTCATAGAAACCTATAAAATTCTAACAGGACTAGACAGGGTAGATGCAGGAAGGATGTTCCTGATGGTGGGGGAGTCCAGAATTAGGGGTCACAGTCTGAGGATACGGGGTAGACCATTTAGGACTGAGATGAGGAGAAATTTCTTCACCCAGAGAGTGGTGAGCCTGTGGAATTCATAACCACAGAAAGTAGTTGAGACCAAAACATTGTATGTTTTTAAGAAGGAGTTAGATATAAATCTTGGGGTGAAAGGGATCAAAGGTTATGGGGAGAAAGTGGGAGCAGGCTATTGCGTTGGATGATCATTCATGATCATAATGAATGGTGGAGCAGGCTCGAAGGGCCGAATGGCCTACTCCTGCTCCTATTTTCTATGTTTCTGTTTAACCTGCATTTCTGGTCTAACTGCAACCAGCCGAGTCTCTTGGACCTTGGGAAATCCAATAGCTGCAAGGACATCCTTGAAAGATTTCCTTGTGGGCTAGAAGGAGCAGAATTGCTTCCTCCTTATCCCAAAGCTCTTGGACCATCAGACTCTCCCACTACTCACGTAATCCATTGACTTGATTGGGCTGTTCGACTGAACTTCTTTTGTGGTATTTCCTGGAGCGTTCCCCACCTGCCTGTCAATCAAGCTGAGTTATGACCTAGGAACCTGCCAATAACAAATGGTGTATGCTATGGAGTTAAATCTCTACAGCATGCGGCCATGAGGGTCATTGCGTTGTTTGTGCTCCGCATGGATTCTTCCACAATGGAGACCATGGCACGCATTCCCTCATGTATCTCCGCCAGATCCTCCTGCACACCCTGCTGGACTTCCAGCATCTGCTGCCTCAGGGATGACTCCAGAGGCACATCATCATCCAGCAACTGAGCATGTTCCTGGACCCCAGGAATCCTCCGACTGCCGGCGCCCTGGGCATTCTCTGCTTCCGTCTGCACCTCAAGAAAGTGTGAAGTGCCCTCACCACTGTGCACCGAGATGCCCTCTGATGATCTAAATCCCACTGAGGTGCTGGTATCTGTGCTGGTGCCTGCCTGGCTGAGAGGGTGTGACACAGCTGCGTTTCTATGGTCGCTGTCCTCTGTGCTGAGCGGCGGGCATTCAGGCTCCTCTCCCCAACAGGCTTCTGGTGAACCTGAAAGGAAGAAAAAGCACGTGTCATCAGTTGAAGTAATAACACTGTTACTGTGCATGCCTGGCACCCGGATTAGGGTGCCCTTGTCTTTCCATTATCATTGGAGATTCCATGTTCGAGGCTCACATCAATATAGAGGCAACAGTAGAATGGTTGCTATTACAGACATTCTGACCTCAGTGCACTGTGTTCTTACCTCCCTGTGCATCCCAACCTCACCAAGGCCAGTTGACCTAGGTACATGGCGCCTCTCCAGCTCCAGGGCCTCCTGCTCATATCTACTTAGGATTAGAAGGTGGGGCGGTCCTCCACCAGGCCGCAACCTCTCTGCATTGTTATGGGACGTCTTCTTCTGAAAGGACAGAGGAACATTGATTTGTCCACCCTGTACCTGCATTGCCAATACAGCCTGGCCAACCCCACCTGAGGAATACCTTGCAGGGCTCAGCCGATTCGTGACCCTGGAGCTGCAAGACACTCATTCCAAGCAGCCAGGACTCACCCCCTTGCCCTGATGCTGCCTCATTGACATTTGCAACTCACACTCTAAGAACCCTGGGGTCCGGGGGTGGGGTGGGGTGGAGGGGGGTGCGCTCCTAACTGCTGTGCTAAGTGACCCATGCCAACATGGTGCTCACACTTACCGATCGCAAGAGATAATTGGACTGTTTACGGCACTGCACCCATGTATGCCTCACCACATCATGGGAGCTCACCCTGGATGCCAAGCATTTTTGGTGAGGTGGGGGGGGTCCTCTTCTTCCATTCTTGGGGACAAGTATATCTCTGCATGCTGCCACCTCCTCTAGGAGGGCAGCAAGACATTTGTTGGAAAAATGCGCGACTGACTGCCATGCCAACCTGCCATCCCGCCTGCTGTGTTCAGCACTGAAGTGCTCCCTTCCGAGGTTCCTCTGAGTCACTGGCAGCCTTTGTGTGGCTGCCGCTGCTGCTTTTGAATCGGCCGCTGACTCACCATTGGACCTGGCAGACATTGAGCTCCCACCCCTTCTTGCTGATGCCACTGTCATGTATTAGGCTGGGCAGGCCTTAATTGGCCCAACCGCGTAAAATGGCGGTGCAGAGCTGATCTCAGTCGGGATCCCAACCGCCCCCGCCCACTCCTGCCAAGCCCGCCTGACGAATGTAAAATCCTGGCCCTAGAGTTGGAGTGGATGTAATGCCCAACATGTTCACTAAAGAGAGCAGTCGTCAGTAATTCCACTATGATGCTTGAACTATGTAGCCAAAATGGGAGAAGTCCTGATAAAACTACGTAATAAAACGGTCAGATTAAAGCTTGATACTGTTCTGGTCACTGGGACACAAAAGAAATATTCAAACACATCAGACTGTGAGGAGGAGAGCTACAGGGTGGAAACATCTCAGATTTGCACAAAGTGGGGGAGTGGGCGGGAAAAAAGTCATTTTACCCACCAGCTGCAATAGCGGGTTTTTGTGCTGTATCGTCCCATTTGCAGCTTATTAATAATGCAGCCACAGGAAACATGTCATCACGTTGGCAGGTGGCCTCTGACTTGCCCGCCACTCCATTACCTCACTGCTTCCTCACGCAGTGCACCATATTTAAAATGCAGCCACGCACATACTTCTCAATGTTTGCAGCCCAGCACTAACCCAGTGAAGACATGACCCCAAAATCCAAGAAGAGTGCAGCCTCTCGATTCAGTGACACATCCCTGGGATGCCTTCTGGAGCTGTGGAGGCCACGATGTCCTCTACGCCCCCTCGGCCACAGGAGGCCCATCAGTCTTAGCACTCAAGCTTGGGTGGCAGTGGCAGAGGTGGTCAGTGCCAATGCTGCACACAAGAGGTCGGCCATCCAGTGCAGAAAATGGATGAATGATCTCATCTATGCTGCCAGGGTAAGGCAACCATCTTTTCACTATAAATTTGTACATTCACAAGGCCATCACACATTCACTGGCATCTCACTCACTGCCAGCTCAAGGAACATCACTCACTCTCTCGCACACACCCTCACATCTCCATCTGACCTCATCTCCTCTAGAGACTGCCTCCTCAGCCCTCACCATCTTGAGGCCACTTGCACAGATCAGCATGTGCCCCCACCTACACCCTGGGATAACCCCCTTCCCCAGTACAGTCCTTGCCCTGCAGTCTCTTAGTTTACCTGAAGCCACTTCCTCCCCCTTCCTCAAACAATCCCTAACCCTGCAGCCATTGAAAAGCCCACCCCGCCTTATGGCTGGTCTGGTAGGTAGAGCCCTGCCCGTGAGCCCCCCTAGAAGTGATGTGGTGCTGCCTGCAAAGCCTGGTGCTGATGACCACGAGTGCTGCTCAAAGCAAGGTAGGCAAACAAACCCTGAATTCCTGAGAAAAATGCAGCTCACCAGGTGCACGTCGCTTACGTACAGTTGTGAAACATTTTGACTTGTAATCATGCCGACACGCTTGGATGACCCAGCCTGGGGGGTCATTCCAGCAAGCAGGGCTTATAATGAGATACAAAAGTATTGAAATTAGGTTCCCAACATGCAGCGGCAGGAATCACAGCCTGCCAATGACGGGTATAGTGGATGATCACAAACTGGTTTCATGTGAAGCCAGCTTTTGGCCATCTTGTCATATTGTGTCCGCCCGCTGCCCATCATGACTCCCGAAGCCAACAAGATGGGAAAATTCCAGCCACAGATCTGATCCCTGATGCCAGAAGAATGAGTTGATGAAACAGTAGTTTTCAGTCTTGTAACATAGGGATCCAAAGGTAACCTTATTCAAGTATATGACTGTAAACACTAAGGAATCAATAATTCTGGCAACAGATGTTGAACTAAATTGCAAGAGTAGCTTCAAATTCATAAAAACAAAATTTAGGACTGGTGTCAGGATATGTTTCTTCACACACAGAATGACCAATATGGATTTACAGATAAACCAATGCAGACAATGATTTTGGAATCATTTAAGGAACAATTGGAAGCTGCAATCAGGGGACTTCAGGGTCTTTCTGAATGGATGAATAAAAATGGTCGAAATGGTCTTCTTGGTCTGTAATTATCTTGTGATTTCACACTTATATGGCTAATATTGCTGTCTCTCATGTTTATTGAACACCAATCATTCAAATTGGTTCTCATTCATCAAGAGATTCTGACCTTTATTGCAAGGAAATTGGATATGTATCTTCCAGTTATCTTAATTTTATTTATTCTTCAAGTTATTTGAAAATTTATATGAAATGTCTTCAGTGTGTTATTTAATTTTGATCTAAATGAGTGGAGGTGAACTATTTAAAACTAGTTCTCAGGAGTATCTAAAGGACGTAGCTAAAACATGTGTTGGGGCCTTAAAATTAATGGAGCCATTTATAAATTTCTTTAGCAGAATACCATTTATTCAGCACAGTTTATTTTTTATTGCCTCATAATGAAATTCATTGTTCAAGTGATTTAATAGGGTGATGTAATTAGTGCTACAAATGAAAAAGTATGAGTCTTGGCTAAGATATTTGTACAAAAGCAATTGACGCAGATTGATTGTTGGATATGAGATATTATAGATAAACCTAAAGAAAAATCAAATTATCTTCTGATTCATAAGTTAATATAACGTTTTATAGTTGTATAGAATTTTAAAAGCCCATCAAGTATTAACTAATGAGAGGGTGCATGTTATTTGATATCATTTCTCACAAAATGATTGGCTGTCGTCTGTCCTGTTATCAGAGGCACTGAGCAGCGGGGCAAAAGTCTTATAAAGAGGGAAAAGAGACTCACAATGGCCACCCTCATGCATTTCTTAGAATAGCTGGCTTCAAATTCATTTTGGCAGAGACAGAGAAGGAGGAATGTCTATTTCCCCTCTTGGCCAGAATCATACAATATTACAAAGTAAAAATATTCAATATCTTGCTTGGGATTTTCCACTGGACTTGGGCCTGCTTCCTGCATCTGGGTGTGGCAAATTTTTTGGAGGTCACTCCACCTGAAATAACAGGTACAATACATCCAGAAATTAAGGGGCATATTCAAAGGGAATGCAAATTGCAGGGATGTTTCACCTGACGTATTTCTCATCATTTAAAATAAAGTATCCTCAGTTTGTCTTTCAAATGACTTCCATGGTACTCAAACACGTCTTAGCTAATAAGAGTTTTCCTGAGGCCTTATAAGAGCAGAATGGAAGGAATTCCCATGATAGCTGAGAAACTTACCCAGCTACAACCCCTTGTTATTAAGGGAGAGGGCAGAGGAATATGCTTTCTCCACTATTGGAAAATAATGATCACCAATGAACAAGAAGGATTACTCATAGGAGCAGTTTCCATCCCAGATTCCAACCAGGGTTAGGCAATGAACACCCAATCCTTCCTCACTTCACCCTTGGGCCCACTTGGAATCTCAGGCCCTACATGCTTTATAGCATAATAACTTCCGAATTCAAGGATGTAGGTTTGGATTTTATCGGAAGGTACCAAAAGAGGGTTGCGAGCCTGTTTGGGCGGATGGCAGTATCCCAGGGATGACTTTATCAGTGACGGCTAATTAAGAAGTCCCACCAGGACTACTGTCCAATACAGAATGAGTGCCTAACTCTCAGAACTGCTAGCCTAGTTAGAGGACTGGTAGCTTGGAAGCTTTGGCAGCACCACTGATAGGGATGTTCACTGCTGCGTTGGCAGGGAGAAGAAATGGAGGCATCCTCCAAGGGTGGGTGAGAAATTTTTTGAATGTGCTGGGGCCAGGCATGCAGGCCTGAGGAGCAGAGGGATGAATCCTCCAGCAGAAGCATTGAAGCTGCAGGGACAGCCATTGCCACCAGGGTTGAGAGGGCAGTTCCTCTGTGGGCCATGCAGCGGCCAGAAAGGAAGGCTCCCTCCCTTGGAATCTGCTGGGAGGCCACCTTGATATTCCCAGCTGTCTTCTGATGTGGCAGGGACCTGACCCAATCCAGGTAAAATACTAGTGGGGCATAAAGTAGCACTAGTTGGCCACAATTGAATTAATTGGCTGCCTGCCTCCAATGGGATATCTGGGATATCTAGGAATTTGTCAGACTAGCCTCCTGCCTCCCAGTGCATCTCCAAAGCTCCAGATGGCTGGTAAAATTATGGCCAAAAAATTCAAATCTTTGCCATTGAAAGTTTATTGCACCAAAAGGAGCAGCCAATAGGTCACTGGCCAGAGGATTAAGTGTAGCAGCCAGTCCTGATGCGGGCTGTATGCTTAGAACGTAACTGACCTCTCTGCTGAAATCGACCAATCAGCTCTGCATTTCCAGTGTTAATTGTCATTGTTTTTCAAAATTTTTTTCTTTAATTACCGATTTTATGCCTGCCAACATTGTGGCAGAATTTTATCCCCTCTCTCATGATGTGTTTGGAGGTGGGAAGGGCATTTAATTGGGCAGTAGAGTGACGTGTGATAACCCTGCTGCCTCTGCGAAAATTAAGTCCAGAACATGAAGGCCCATGGCCAGACTTTCCACCCCGCTTCCAACTGAGACCCTTAAGTGGGCAATTTATGATTACATATGGGCCTCATCCTGCAGCCCCTAGTATTAATCCAGAGGTAAGCAGGCCCATCACCACTTGAGAAGCATGCCAGAAGCTGCTTGTGGTTTCCCAGTTGGGAGGAGTGGATGCATCCTTATTTAAAGGCACCCAGTGCCTAATCGAGGAACACGACATCAGGAAGGGCGGTTTTGCCACTGAAAGTCACCCCCTACCCTTGCTGCTGTCACCCCCCCCCGCATTCCTCTAGTGAAACCCAACCTGTGAACCTCCTCCCACCATGATGGATGTCTGGCCTGGGTCGCTCCTCAATTCTGGGCCTTTGATGGCTGTCATTCCAGCAGCAGCCTCTGTCTCTCCGGTGACCTTGGTGAGAAAAACAGCTGCCGGCTCCTGATTGACTGGCAGCTCTCAGTGTACGGGATTTCAGCCCCTGGTACCTTGACACAGAGAAGACCTACCGCTGGTAACTTAAGTGCCTGAGAGACGCGCAATACCAGTGAGCCCTCCTGGAGATGGCAACACAAATCTTTCACCAGCTGTCCAGCCAGGATCCCTGACACCTCCATAAAATCCTCCCCATGTCCTCTATGGTCTATAGCTTTCTATTCATCCAGTAAAATGTGCTGCAGAACACACCCTTTGCGCTATATAAAAAAAGAAAATGCTGGAAATGCTTGGCAGGTCATGCAGCATCTATTAAGAGGGAAACATAATTAATTGTTCTGATGAAAGATCATCAGTCTGAAAATTTAACTCTGTTTCTCTCTGCACAGATGCTGCCTGACCTGAGTATTTCCAACATTTTCTGTTTTTATTTCATATTCCCAGCATCTGCAGAACTTTGTTTTGCCTTTTGTATTCTCTTGGTAACAGCACTGAGTGTGTAGAGATTCAGATTATTCATCAGGTATGGTGATGGGATAACTGGCATTCTCAGATGGTGGAGCTTCAGCTTAAGGAATGCCCTATTCATTCACCCAATGACCTCGGAAAGGATCAGGCTTTTTCCACTGGGGTCACTGGTGATGCATTCTGCTTGGGTAGAAAACCCACCCCATGCTGTGTTTTCATTGGTTCTGTAACATCATGAACAAATAGTTCTCTTATTACTTTTACAAAGGATCTTAGTGAAAACCAAGATTGAAGAGACAAAATAAATGAGGTAAATCAGGAATTATTGCCCAGTCAGCAGACATCAAACTTGGATTTGAAAAGCTCACAGCTGAAAAGGGGAAAGAAAGAATTCTATAATTCTGAGGACCTTGTAATGAATGAATGATTAGGCTGTAGTGAGTTTTGATTTCAACATAGGTGGTCTATAGGTGGACTTCAACTGCCTGATGACAGTTTGTTTTATGTATCCTGTCCAAAATGTTTGAAGAGCTTCATCTAAAAGTAAAGTAAATGGACTTGGGATTTAAGAGATTTATGAGTTGCTAAGAAAGGAAGAAGTGTTTAACAGAAAATAAGAAACACCTTATTGGCAATTTTAACAATTGTGGAGATGTGGGATACACTTGAGATCAGAAAAGAAAGTGAAACCAAGAACATTAATAGGTGATATAGTGCAATGGATTCAGGAGGATCTGCACAATACCTGGTTTGATCTGAACATTTATTGACAAATCCCTTTTGGTAGCATATACTACCAGAAGATTTATCTTTCCTTACACCATTATGCTCACATAGAAGCATTAGATTAGGATATTCTGTTTAATGTCTAAGGATTTATATATAGTGTCCTGATTTGCTTGAGACATCTGTGTAACAGACAAGAAGTTGATTACTGACAAGTCAGCCGCAGGACTAG
Organism: Carcharodon carcharias; assembly: GCF_017639515.1. Lineage (NCBI taxonomy): Eukaryota > Metazoa > Chordata > Chondrichthyes > Lamniformes > Lamnidae > Carcharodon > Carcharodon carcharias. The sequence continues at coordinate 178,641,999 of NC_054468.1, forward strand.
ATTTCAGCACTGAAACTGCAAATAACCAGGTAATTCCCAGAGACATCAGACACAAAGGTAAATATGGAAATGCACTAACAACACCATTTTAAGCAACTAAAATATTCATGTGTAACAATAACTCAATTGTAAGTTTCACAATATCGTAACATTAGCAGAGCTTCTGTTGATAATAGTAGAATAATGTAATACTCAATGTATTGTGAACATTCAGGCATAATTTGACAGAACAAACAAAACAAATCTCACTCTTTTTGAAGGCCCATGTTATTTGTTACCACTTTAGCTTAACATTCTCAGCATTACACAACATTAACTAGGCAACCAAGCAAAAGTATATAAAACAGAAAGCATTGACAGAGCTAAATTGTGCAGAATAGCTGCATGTGTGTGTTAGGTTAGATATAACCTCCCCTCGAATACTGTAAGCTTCATATTTAAGGAATCTCATATAAGATGACTTAAAGAGCAGACATCCATCCTAATTTGTTACTCAAGTACACTGGTATAAAGTGGAATTTTGCGACCCCCCCACCCCCCAGAGCACACTGGCAGACGAGAGGTCCATAAAATCAGGTGTTATGGTGGCACCATGCTAGTTGCCTACACGCCTCCACTGCTGTTTTACTAACGGCAGGGAAGGTACCAGGCAGCCTGCCCCCCATTGGGCCAATTAATGGCCATTTAAGAACCTTCTCCCTGAGGTGTCCCTGACACGTGGCAGGCTGAGGTGGGGGAGGGAGTACCTTCTGATCAGGCACCCTATGTCAAACTGGTCATTCCTTGGTGTGCAGGCTCAACGGGGGCGGTCAGGAAGCCTACTGCTCCCTGTGATCAACACCGCACCGCAATTCTACATTGGCGGGCCAATTAAGGCCCGCCCAGTGTGAAACATGAGCGGCAGCGCTGAGCGCTGCCTGTGCAGGGGTTGGGGGGGGTGGGGGGGCAGAGAGTGTGAGCTGGTTGAGCACGAACTTCGTGCATGCACGTGCATAATATCCCTGAGGCACAGAGCTGCCTCCGAGATGAAGGCATATAAAATGATATTTTAAATGTAATATAACATTTCCCCTCGTGACATGCTACTTATGAAAAATTAAAGTTTTTATTTTATTTTTATTTGCTTTTGGAAACCTCATCCTGCCCGTGGATGAAGCTTCCAAAAAACTGCCAAAATGGGCAGAAGGGCAGGAAACCCACAACAGCCATCTTGAGGTGCTTATGCTGTGATGCTAAAACCCAGCACAGAAGGCAAGATTACCAAGCAGGGTGCACAGAGTGTTTCCAATGCAGAAAGACAGGACAGTTCAAACAGTTCTGTAAATGTAAAAGTAAAGGAACAGAGCAAGAGAATGCCTGTGACCTGCAGACAATTCAAAAGACTGAGACTAAGCAAAGAAAGAGAAGTAAAGGATCATTAACAAGACTCCTGGTCAGTTACTTTGCAAGTTAAAGGCTTTAAAACTCACTTCAAACTTGACACCGGAGCTGGCGTTACAATAGTGGCTGACCATTTGGAATGGCTCAACACAGTACACATCCTGCCATCAAACATTAAATTGCAAAGTCCAGGGGTACAAATCTTCTAGTAAAAGGTCAAATAACTGCCAGCTTTCACCACAATGGGTGACAGATTACAGAGATCTCCTATATATTGCACAATCAAAGCATATCTTTACTGAGCAGAAATGCATGCACATAATTGGACATTCTGGAAAAAGTGGACAAAGTCCTATAACAAGACAATAGGACAGAATTATGCCAAGAATTTTCATAACTCTTTCAGGGCTTGGTAAACTCAAGCATGAATATCTTATTAGATACTCCAAGATGTTAAGCTTGTATGTTTATACACTCCCAGGAGGGTACCACACCCATTTCTGGCACAAGTTATAGAGGGGCCTGACAGAATGTTCCACAGAGGTGTCATAATACGTGTCATGGAATCCACGAGGTGGTGTTTGGGGCTCGTAACAGTTTCCAAGCCAAGTCAGCTCAGGCTCTGTGTAGACCTCATTCAATTAAACAAAGCAATCCAGGGAAATCCATCCTATGGTGTCAATTGATGACAGCTTGGCAAATCTTGCCAACAGCATTCTATTCACTAAACTTGAATCTAACAGTGGGTTTTGACAAATACTCCTTGACCAAGAGTCCAGGCTCTTAACAATATTTATTACACCATTCGGACAATTCTGTTTTAACCGCCTTCCCTTCAGAATATCATCAGCTCCCAAGACATTCCAGCGAAACAGGTCAAACATTCTGGAAGGAAAACAGGGAGTAGTTTGTCATAGTGATGATGTGCTTAATCATGGAACCACAAGATACAAGCATGATCACAGGGTTTGTGAAGTTCTCAAAGCGTTACAAGAGACAGATCTCAACTTAAATGAGAAATGCAAATTTGCGAAAAGTACCATTAAATTCTTGGGACACATCATAGAATGTAGACCCTCAAAAAACGAAAGCCAAAGGCGACTTTCCACAACCAAAGTGTGTTACTGATGTCCAAAGGTTCCTCAGAATTGTCAGTCAAGTTGGTAAATTCATTCTGAATTGAGCTACAGTTACTGAACCTTTGAGAGACCTTTTATGAAAAGGCCAACAGTGTTTTTTGGGAATTGACCAAACCAACGCATTTCAAAGAATAAAGGAAAAGCTCAAAAATAAAAACAAAAAAACTGCGGATGCTAGAAATCCAAAACAAAAACAGAATTACCTGGAAAAACTCAGCAGGTCTGGCAGCATCGGCGGAGAAGAAAAGAGTTGACGTTTCGAGTCCTCATGACCCTTCGACAGAAGGAAAAGCTCATCTCTTCAGATGTTGATGCAGCATCATCGGAGATTGCCCATGGTGATGGTTCCCGATGCACCCTCAACAGGCCTTGGAGCTGTACTCATTCAGATCCAGAAGGATAGTAACAGAAAGCCAGTCTAGTTTGCTTCCAGGTGCTGAAAGGAATGGAGCAATGTTACATGACTATAAAGAAAGAGGCCAATGGCAGTAACCTGGGCATCAAAGAGATTCTCGCATTATTTGATGGGATTACCATTTCAAATTCAGACAGGCCATAAACCATTGGTCACCCTTCTGAATATGACAGAAATCACCAAAATGCCTCTATGCATATGTTCAGACTTAGGCTGATGTGTTAACAGTACACAGCTGTGTATATGCCATGGAAGATGCAGAGCACTGCTGACGGATTATCTATAGCTGCAGTTGCTCACACCATAACCCAAGACTGAGCACTTGTTTCATCAGTCAAAACTAAAAGAATTCAGGAAATTACGAAAGGAATTCAAATTTCACCATCTGCCATGGTGGGATTCCAACCCCAGAGCATTGCCCTGGGCCTCTAAATTCTTATTCCAGTGACAATACAACTACACCACCACCTCCCCTGGAAAAGATTGGGGTTGGATTTCTTTGACTTTTGAAGAAAAGCATACCTTATCACGTTGGATCGTTATTCAAGGTGGTTAGAAGTTACCAGACTCCGCAGTATAATGGCTGAGATTGTGATAAGGGTGTTACAGAACAGCTCTCTGGATGAAATTGTTTCGGACAATGGCCGTGAATGAATACTTTAAGAAATTTACAGAAGTTTATGAGATCACTCGTGTTACTAGTAGTCCTCAACACCCACAGGCCAATGGAGAGGCTGAAAGAGCAGTGAAGATGCTTAAAATGTTAACGACCAAGAATAATGATTAGAATTTAGCCTTGCTGAATTATACAGCTACATCCTTAAGAAATTGCTTTTCACTGGCAGAGCTGCTCATGGGCTGATGGCTGAGGACACAAATTCCATTTCTGCAGCAGAACTTGCAACTGAACGTTACATCAGATGACCGTAAAAGAGTGAGGAATATGGGGGAGAATTTTCTCCCCGTTGCGGGGGCTGAGCGGGCATGGGTGCAGGCGGGTGTGCAGCCGATTGCTGCCCGTGATCAGTTGCATGCTGCCATTTTACTTGGGCGGCCAATTAAGGCCCGCCCAGCGTGATGCACACCCAGAAGCGCTGTGCACTCCCTGTGCGGGCGGGGGGAGTAGGCTGAGCCGGGGCCTGCGCTCTTTCGTGCCTGTGCACAGAAGAGCACAGAAATCTCCCTGAGGCATAGAGCTGCCTTAGGGAGATTAGTTAGATTGTCAAACATTTTAATAAAGAAAAAAATGTTTTTAAGACATGTCTTCTCAAGTGACAGTGTCACATCAGCTGGGACATGTCAATGAACTTAATAAAAAGTTTCAGTCAATTTATAACACTTCATGAAACCTCATCCCACCCGTGGACGAGGTTTCACGATAAATATGAAGGCCGCCTGGTCTCTTCGCATGCCTGCCAATCTTAAGGTTGGACAGGCAGCTCAGTTAATTACTTTAATTAGTTTTTAAATGGCCTTAATAGGCCTTTAACAGTTCGGCGGATGCACAGCCGACTCGGTGCTCGTCCGCCAAAGATCTGAATGATGCACGGTGATGTCGGGACGCATGCCGAACCGAAGATTCTGGCCATGGAGACTGGCCAACGTGAAAAATATCCGAACTGGTATCACTCCAGGCATACAGTGAAGACTTTAGCACCATTAATACCATTTAACATTTATCTTTAGCATTATTAATAATCAGAATATCTGGATTTGTGATCAAAAATCTGAAGGCACAGTCCTCAAATGAACAGAATAACCACGTTCCTATCTTGTCCAAGCTCCATTTGACACATTCTTTAGGATGATGGTCCAAAGACTACATCAATAACCTTGCAGAATGGTGGCCCAGTCAACGAACCAGTTCAACACCATCACCCTTGCTCAACAGTTACAAAACATAATGAGTTAATAGTTATGGTAATGAAATAGTGATGCAAATCATGATGTAACAATGGCATCAGCAGCTATGTGCTGGAGACTCGGTAGAGCAGATAGAATAGTCTGTAAACAAGACACTATTTACTACCTTCTCCGCCGATGCTGCCAGACCTGCTGAGTTTTTCCAGGTAATTCTGTTTTTGTTTTTGTTTTGGATTTCCAGCATCCGCAGTTTTTTGTTTTTATAACTATTTACTACCTAGTAGCTTTACTACATAGTAGCTTAGCATGTATATAGTGTACGAAGTAAATAAAGTTGTTTTGAAGTAACCTCCCTAAGTCACTCATGAGCAGAGGGAAACCTTCCCAGTATAAATCAGGCCACAAGATAAAAAAGAAAACATTGACCATTTCTTGTCTGGCAGCTCTGAGATGGGATTCCCTCCCAGATGGGGCAAAGTCTTACCCTAAGCCAATGAATGGCCCGAAGACCATTGAATTGTTGTATGGCAACCCAGCCAAGCAAAGGACCAGATTTTGCTTGTAGATTGTGTGCCTTGTTTGTTATACTTGTTGGTGTGCATTTCCATATTTTAAAAAATTGTCTACAAAGTTGCTGGAAGTATGAACTCTGCAAACCAACAGAGCAAGCACATGGGGACTTGGTGAACAATGGGACAAGTAACATCTATTCTTACCCAATAAGATTTAAAGATTTAGAAATAAACGCAGAAACAACTGAAATGGAGGGTAAATTAGAGTGGATCAATTCAATGTCAAATCAACAACAGAAAGGTAAATAGAGTGAAAAAAACATATTGGATTAAGAGAAAGAGAAAAAAGAAGCAGCAAGGAAAAGTAAGAAAAAAGTTAAATTTTAAATTTGACATTTTTAAAAATCTCCAACAATTCATTGCTTGAATGAATTAAATTCCACAATTTTCATTTTCTATTTCTGGGTGAGAGAGGCTGATTGTCAATCATTAACAATTACTTTTGTTAATTACTAAGCTTGACTTTCTGTGGTGAGTTTAATGGGCAATTAGTGTGCAAATAAAATTCAGAGGGCATTTAAGCACAAGATGTCTTTTTTGTGGAGCTAATGGCAGTGCAACACCACTCGCCTGTCAACGTGTGACATTTCGCAATTCATGGGGTATCTATTCCTCTCTACAATTTACTGGCTAATTTGCATATTAACAACATGATATGTCATTCAGCCGCCATTATTTTTTCAGCAGAATCTATCCCATTGTTGTAAGTAACAGACCTGGATGGACCTGTGAAAGCCAGTTAAACAGGAATAAAACACATTCCATAGCTAAGATAATGTAACCATATCCAAAAGACTTTGCACCTGAGCAAGAAAGACTGTTTAACAATAATTTACTTCATGGTATTCTGGACAAGCTTTAAAATGAATGACAGTGCTTCTGGATATCATTATGGAAAAGGCATATGAACCTTGGTTGATATAAAATAGTGACAAAAAACCATTATAGGAATGTAAATCTAGCCTGCTGACTGATAGAAATAGAATAATCAAAATAGCCAACAGCTGAAAGCCTTACTGTCTAAGGAATGCAGTTATGAATTCAACATCCTGGTCATAAAAGCACTAGAGAAATGCCTATGGCATAATGTCAGTCTAGTTAAAGTGACAGGAAACTTCAGGTTTGCTAGCATGAGAACTTACAAAGCAGACATATAAAACCCAAAGACACATTGAAGGCAGGGAAGCGTGATAGTGTGTCAAAAATCTGCCAAGATGAGGGAAGTCTATCTGAACAGCAGGGCCAATTTAAATAACATGCTGCAGCATCACATCCAACAGCTGATGAGTGAGAGTGCAAAGAACCAACAGGAGCTGTTGTGTGCATTAATTATGATATAAAGACACCAACAGCATATAAAGAATTGTGCAAACACATTGTGGGTTCATTTATTAAATCTAGGCAAAGATATACATGGACAGAAAGCTTGGAAACGTCAAAAGCAGGGCTGTGTGCTGTATTCTACTCCAGGCCAAAGTGAACCTGAGGCTGCATCTCAAGACATTCATCCCTTAAAGCGATGGCATGCTGCTATTATAAAGTCATATTCTAACATCCCCCTTTCTTTTCAAAGATTCTACACCACCCCCCGCCTCCCTCCCAGCCTTCTAATGAAGTATAACTATTTAAAATACATGTTCGCGTTTTTTACCATTACATAAATATACAGAATAGATGAATCTATGAGTCTCTAAAGTATAGAAGTAATCTGTCGTTATGCCCAGATCTTGTAATGGTAACCTTGTCTGAAACATAGAAAATAGGAACAGGAGTAGATGCTTCACCATCCAATATGATCATGGCTTTTCCTTTATCTCAACGCTGTACTCCCACTCTCTCCCCATACCCCTTGACACCTTTAGAGTCTAGAAATCTATCTATTTCCTGCTTGAATATATTCAGTGACTTGGCCTCCACAGCCTTCTGTCGTAGGGAATTCCATAGGTTCGCCACCTTCTGAGAGAAGAAGATTCTTTTCATCTCAATCCTAAATGGCCTACCCTGTTTCCTGAGACTGTGACCCCTTGTTCTATGCCCTCCGGCTGTGGAAACATCATCCCTGCAACCAACCTGTCCATCCCTGTCAGAATTTTTATACGTTTCACTGAGATCCTCTCTCATTCTTCTAAACGCCAGTGCATACAAGCCTTGTTGACCCAATATCTCTTCATATGACAATCTTGCCATCCCAGGAATCAGCCTGGTGAGCCTTCGCTGTACTCCCCATGGCAAGTATATCCTTTCTTCGGTAAGGAGAACAAAACTGCACTCAGTACTCCAGCTGTGGTCTCACCAAGGCCCTGTAGAGCTGCAGTGAGACATCCTTGCTCCTGTACTCAATCCTCCCGCAATGAAAGTCAACATACCATTTGCCACCTTAACTGTTTGCTGCACCCGCATGCTTTCTTTCAGTGATTAGTGTACAAGGACACCCAGGTCCCTTTGTACATCAACATTTCTCAATCTACTCCCATTTAAATAATACTCTGCCATTCTGTTTTTCCTACCAAAGCGGATTACTGCACACTTATCCACTTTATACTGCATTTGCCATGTATTGCCCACTTACTCAAATTGTCTAAATTGACTTGGAGCCTCTTAATATCTTTCTCACCACTCACATTCCCATCAAGTTTCATGTCGTCAGCAAACTTGGAAATATTACATTTGGTTCCCTCATCCAAATCATTGATATATATTGTGAATAGCTGAGCTTACAATGATCAGTGGGATTGTCATTCTTCGATGTTGCTCCTGATTGCATTTGGGATCCTGCCCTTGATGCAATAGGACTACACGATGGTTGAGGAGCTGGAATGGATCTGATTTGTCCTCAGTGATGCCTTTGTGTGTAATGACTTATTGAGACCTTGGTTCCAAAAAAATCCTTGTTACCTTGACTGGTTACCACATACCTTCTGTGGGATCCTGGATGCAAACGTGTTGCCACAACTGTAAACTTGGCAATTCTGTACCCGCGTTTTTATTGTGCATGTTGGTCATTATCTCTTGCAGTTTTAATAGTTGCTCTCTAGTTTCTGAGAGAGTATAATGGGTAAGAGTAGGTAAATTGGTACGCACTGGTCTGCCAAACATAAACTCTGCTGGTGATGGAATAGTTGCACTTAAAGGTGTCACTCTCAGATGTATCATTGCAATGTGTAGATCTTGCTTGGCCTGTCAACATTTGAGAATTAGGGATATTACCGTGTGAATTATTCATTTAGCTCGGTCATTAGATCTTGGGTCCTGAAGAGAAAAAATCGTGTGACTGATGTTCCGCTTCTTTCATGTATCCTGAAATGGCTTACCAGTAAATTGCGGACCATGATGATCTTTCTCGATACACCAAATAAACTGAAGACTGAAGATAGCACTTAGAATGTATGCTACGGTTCTTGATGTATTGTGTAATTGTTGAATAACGGGGTAATTGGTCTTCTCATCCAATCTAGGCCCATGTATGTGTGATGAAGTTGTTGAAGAATATCAGGTCGCAAAGATTCCAGTATGATGACCAGCCAGCCTTTAAAAATTTTACCCCCGGGAGATGCCTATTTTATCCCAGTAAGGCCAAAATAGTCTCACGTGTTTGTGAACATACTGAATTGACTCAGGCCATCCTTCAATTATGGTTTTACATAGTTTCTGTAGTGTGGAATCTCTTGCTGTTTCTTCTTCTTGCTGCTGGCATTTGTGTTGTGCAAAATGTACCGGATCAATTGACAGACTTGCATTCTCCTGGAAGTGTCATGTTGCAGCTCCCATGAAACTGCCAATTTTGTTGAAACATTCTGGATATTCCGATGTCAGGTCATGAACTGAGGTGATAGAAGTAGTTTCTGAGGTTGACCTGCCGTATGAGGTCTGGCTGATTCCATGGATGGTCAATAGTGCAAATTCATGGCATGCCTATAGACCTGAGATTGCTGGACCTTTAGTCTCCATGATGTAGAACACTGTGACACCCAGGGGGATTGATTGTACTTGCACTCTGGGACTATGGACCCTGCTCATGGAATTAGTGTACCGTTGTATGCTGAAAGCTGCACATTTCTAGGTTTCACCATGGTCTTCCATGTCTGTGGATACATGTCTTTGAGAATTTGCAGGGGTAGCATGTTGGAATTTCCCCCTGTATTAATCTTGACCAATTACAAGTAGTTAGCAACTTAGGGCAGATAATTCAAACCTTAGCAAACACTTCGGATGGTGTGACGGTGTCTGTGTATTCCATGGGATTGATGGTGTGAAATCTGTGTTCACCACTCTTCGTCCCACCATGTACATCACTGTCATTTTCTTGTTTGTCAATCACCTCATGTATATGTTTCTTACGGGATACCAGATAGTCATTCTTAAGGCTTGAAGGTACCTATTTTGTACGGTCTGTTTGGATCATTCACGGCTGTTTGTAGCTGCATCAGCCTTTGCTCTAGTTCACTGCTGCTACCAATGGCCCCTTTCTGCCACATGCCTTGCAGAATTGATGGAAAGCTAGGCATTTCCTTTGTTTATGAGTAAGGCCACACCTTCCATACGTTTTGCTACATATGAATGTTCGAGTAAGTGCATCAGCAATTGGGGTCGTACTTCAGACCTGTAAGCTTCGTTGACCTGCAAGGATCGCTTCGTACTTACATCCATCCTCGAGTAGACCTTTGCAGTGTTTTGGGCTTGTCTATCAGATCTTTATGGAATGTTTCCAGGGGAGTAGATGTGATTGCCAACTCTAAAGTTCTGTCTGCTAGCTCTGCATTTGAAAAACAGTATGTGCCCTCTTCTCTGCATCTGCTGAGGAAGTGGTCAATGGATTCTGTAGGTTGTTGTCAAAATGACATGAACTCTTGTCGATGAATAGGGAAGTTTAACCTGATACTGCACATGTCTTCCAATTTAGTCTATATCTTTTGGAGATCCTTTAGATCTTCTGCTGTTAACCCTAGCTGAATGTTTATGCCTTGCCTTCATGGTTCAGACACGCCTAAATAAAGAATCCATAGCTCTGTGCATTGCTTTTGTTTTTGGAATCAGGTGTTAGGACAGCTGCATCTAAATAAATTTAGACTGATGAACTTTATGACCATTTTGACAATATCCCTTTGACCTTCCTCCTCTTCTACTACCTGGAATGAATGTCACTGTGGCTGCTTTTGTGTGCTTTACTGAAGCTCCGCCCATTGTAATCACAACCTTCTCTGGCCCGATTTTTATGATGGTTTTGTTTTGTTTTGTTTTTTTGTTTAACTCTTCCTCGTTCGCTACCGATCTGGCCCACACCATGGTCTCTTGCCTTTCCCAACTGAGTTAACCTGGTGCTGGTCCTCTCAACGCACAGTTCCACTCCATAAGACCATAAGACATAGGAGCAGAAATTAGGCCATTCAGCCCATTGAGTCTGCTCCTCCATTCAATCATGGCTGATAAGTTTCTCAATCCCATTCCCCGCCTTCCCCCCATAACCTTTGAACCCCTTACCAACCAAGAACCTATCTACCTCGGTCTTAAATACACCCAATGACCAGCCTTCTGTGGCAATGAATTCCATAGATTTACCACCCTCTGGCTAAAGAAGTTTCTCCTCATCTCTGTTCTAAAAGGTCTTCCCTTTACTCTGAGGCTGTGCCCTCGGGTCCTAGTCTCTTCTACTAATGGAAACGTCTTCCCCACATCCACTCTATCCAGGCCTTTCAGTATTCTGTAAGTTTCAATCAGATCCCCCCTCGTCCTTCTAAACTCGAATATAGACCCAGAGACCTCAAACGTTCCTCATATGTCAAGCCTATCATTCCTGGGATCGTTCTTGTGAAACTCCTCTGGACCCTCTCAAGGGCCAGCACATCCTTCCTGAGATACGGGGCCCAAAATCGCTTACAATATTCTAAATGTGGTCTGACCAGAGCCTTATAAAGCCTCAGCAGCACATCCCTGCTTTTATTTTCTAGTCCTCTCGAAATAAGTGCCAACATTGCATTTGCCTTCCTAACTACCGACGCAACCTGCAAGTTAACCTTAAGAGAATCCTGGACTAGGACTCCCAAGTCCCTTTGCACTCCAGATTTCTGAATTCTCTCCCCATTTAGAAAATAGTCTATGCCTCTATTCTTCTACCAAAGTGCATGACCTCACATTTCCCCACGTTGTATTCCATCTGCCACTTCTTTGCCCATTCTCCTAACCTGTCCAAATCCTTCTGCAGCCTCCCTGCCTCCTCAATACTATCTGTCCCTCCACCTCTCTTTGTATCATCTGCAAACTAGGCCAGGATGCCCTCAGTTCCTTCAGCTAGATCATTAAGGTATAAAGTGAAATATTGTGGTCCCAACACTGACCCCTATGGAACTCCACGAGTCACCGGCCGCCATCCTGAGAAGGACCCCTTATCCCCACTCTGCCTCCTGCCAGACAGCCAATCTTCTATCCGTGCTAGTACCTTGCCTCTAATACCATGGGGTATTATCTTACTGAACAGCATTCTATGCAGCACCTTGTCAAAGGCCTTCTGGAAGTCCAAGTAGATAACATCCATTGGCTCTCCTTTGTCTAACCTACTCATTACCTCCTCAAAGAATTCAAACAGATTTGTCAGGCATGACCTCCCCTTGATGAAACCTTGCTGATTTTGCCCTATTTTACCATGCACTTCCAAGTATTCTGAAATCTCATCCTTAATAATGGACTCTAAAATCTTACCAATGATCGAGATCAGGCTAATCGGCCTGTAATTTCCCATCTTTGGCCTCACTCCCTTCTTAAACAGGGGTGTTACATTAGCGATTTTCCAGTCCTCTGGGACCCTCCCTGACTCCAGTGATTCCTGAAAGATCACCACTAACGTCTCCACTATCTCTTCAGCTATCTTCTTCAACCCCTGGGGTGTAATTCATCTGGTCCAGGTGATTTATCCACCTTCAGACCTTTCAGTTTTCCTAGCACCTTCTCCTTGGTAATGACCACCATGCTCACCTCTGCCCTCTGACTCTCTTGAACTTTGGGGATGTTACTTGTGTCTTCCACCGTGAAGACTGAGGCAAAGTACCTATTCAGTTCCTCCGCCATTTCTTTGTTCCCCATTACTACTTCTCCAGCGTCATTTTCCAGCAGCCCAATGTCCACTTTTGCCTCTCTCTTACCTTTTATATATCTAAAAAAAACTCCTGCAATCTTCTTTTATATTACTGGCTAGTTTACCCTCATATTTAATCTTCTCCCTCCTTATTTCTTTTTAGTTGTCCTCTGTTGGTCTTTGTAGGCTTCCCAATCCCCTGGTTCCCCACTGCTCTTCGCCACATTATATGCTTTCTCTTTAGCTTTTATGCTGTCCCTGATTTCTCTTGTCAGCCATGGTTGCCTCGTCCACCCTTTAGTATGCTTCTTCTTCCTAGGGATGAATTTTTGCTGTGTCTTCCAAATTACTCCCAGAAACTCTTGCCATTGCTGTTCCACTGTCTTTCCGGCTAGGCCCATCTCCCAGTCAATTCTGACCAGCTCCTCCCTCATTCTTCTGTAGTTGCCTTTATTCAACTGTAATACCATTACATCTGATTCCAGCTTTTTCCTCTCAAATTGCAGGGTAAATTCTATCTTTTTATGGTCACTTCCTCCTAAGGGTTCCTTCACCTTAAGCTCCCTTATTAAATCTGCCTCATTACACATCACTAAATCTAGAATTGCCTGTATCCTAGTGGGCTCCACCACAAGTTGCTCCAAAAAGCCATCTCATAGACATTCCACAAATTCCTTTTCATGGGATCCACTACCAACCTGATTTTCCCAGTCTACCTGCATATTTAAATTCCCCATGATCACTGTATCCTTGCCTTTCTTACAGACCTTTTCTATCTCCTGGTGTATCTTGTGCCCCACATCCTGACTACTGTTCGGAGGCCTGTACATAACTCCCATTATGGTTTTTTTACCTTTGCGATTCCTCAACTCTACCCATGCAGATTCTACATCATCTGACCCTACGTCGTTTCTTGCTATCGATTTAATTTCATTTCTTACTAACAAAGCAACCCCACCCCCTCTGCCAACTGCCTATTTTTTCGATAGGATGTATATTCTTGGATATTTAGCTCCCAGTCCAGATCTCCTTGCAGCCATATCTCCATGATGTCCACCACATCATAACCGCCAATTTCAATCTGCACCACAAGCTCATTTACCTTATTTCGTATACTGCATGCATTCAGCTACAACACCTTCAGTCCTGTATTTCCAGTCCCCTTTCTCATTGTCGCCCCTTTCTCTGATGTGCTTGAAGTTAGATTCCTAGCCATTTCCAAACACTCTGGCCTATTTTGTGTTCTGGATACTTTAATAGCCTCTCCTGGGCTCTCCTTTCTTTTCAGTTTTTTCCTAATTTTCCATGAAGTTGAATCCACCGCTGCCGCCACCACCACCACCACCACCCCCCCCCCCCCCCCCACTAACCCGCTGCTTTGTGTTTCCCATTAGTCATACTTCTTGGAGTTTTACCCTTCTCTCCCCACCCCCCCACTTTCTAGTTTAAAGTCCTGTTGACCACCCTATTTACTCTTTTCACTAGAACCTTGGTCCCAGATCAGTTCAGGTGGAGACCATCCCAATGGTAGAGATCCCTCCTGTTTCAATACTGATGCCAGTGCCCCACGAAATTGAACCCCTCTTTCCCGCACCACTCTTTTAGCCACGTGTTTACTTCCCTTATTCTCGTGTCCCTATGCCAATTTGCACGTGTCTCGGGTAGTAATCCGGAGTTTATAACCCTTGAGGACCTGTTCTTTAATTTAGTTCCTAGTTCCTGATAATCCCCAAACAGATCCTCTTTCCTAGTCTTACCTATGTTATTTGTCCCGACGTGGACCACAACAGCTGGATCCTCCCCCTCCCTCTCCAATATCCTTTCAAGCCGGTCAGAGATATCCCTCATCCTGGCACCAGGCAGGCAACATACAATGTGGGACTCTCGATCCTGCTTACTAAGGATGCTATCAATTCCCTTAATTATAGAATCCCCTACACCACTTGTCTTTTTGATCTTGAATGGCCTCTTGTGCCACGGTGCCGTGGTCAGCTGGCTCATTCTCCCTACAGCCCTGTTCCTCATCCACACAGGGAGCAAGTACCTCGTACCTGTTGGACAAGGTCAAGAGCTGAAGCTCCTCTGTTCCTGAACACAGGACCCCTCTACATGCCTCACTTGCAGTCACACCCTGCTGACTCTGACCACTAACCGACCTTGAGGTACTTAATCTACCGGGTGTGACCGCCTCCTGAAACAAAGCACTCACTGAACTGACAAGATATGCGCTACAATCTCAACACAAGGGATCCATCTGCTTACTGGTTCTTTTTTGGAGAACTGTGTCTTCAAAACTTTTCTGTGCAGTCAGCAGCTACCACACCACAATCGCAACACTCTCTGATGCTGCGACTCTGTTGCAGGCTAACCAAAACATTAAGAGTTGCTTCATGCCATGTATCATGCTCTAAGACTGTTCACCATATTGTAACTGTACTGAATCTTGCTGCTGGACTGAGCACTGTGTTGTTTCAATAGAACCACTGCTGCACACCATGTTGTGTGCATTAATAATAACATTGGCACCAATCGCTCATAAGGGATTGTGCAAAAATGTTCTAGGTTCATTTATTAATTTAGGCACCTGTGACAGATGTACATGAACAGTTAGCTTGAAGACATCAGGGGCAGAGCTGAGTGTGCTGTGTTTTGCTCCAGATCGAAGTGGAACTGAGGCTGGATCACATGAAACACTTCCCTTAAAGTGATGGCATTTTAGAACAGGAGCCACAACTGGGAAGCCATAAGGGTTAAAAACTTGGGATCACAATTCGAGTGGGGAGGTGGGGAGGTGGGGTGGTAGCATTTCAAAGCTCGGAGTTCTGATCAGGAGGATGAGGGGAGCTTGAGATGTTTGTGCCTGCGATCGAGACCAGGGTTGGATTTGCCATGACTTGGCAATGGGTGAGGAGCTTGACATATGGAAGGCCCAAGACCTACTTCTCAGGCCCCTCCTGGTCCATGAGAAAATATGAAAAATACATTTTTAACTTACTTTCTGGTCCTTTTAGGCTACCGAGGGTTTAGAATTAGAAGACATGGGGTGTGAATTTCCTTAGGGCTTTTCACGCTGCATAACCATAACCAGTGGAAGCTCAGGAGGAATGTAAGGAGATAGGAAAATTGAAGAGATGCCATTGAAAAAGTGAAAATTCGGAGGCACATGTTCTATAAACAACAAAAAGAATTCAAGCATCTCAAATCTTAGTTATTCAATAAATTTTATGCAAGAATATAGTCTTCATTAATTGGACCTTACTTGTTGTCATCACTTTCAAAGTCCAATGTTAGATTTCATATTACCACCGTTTGAATATCTCCAGTGAAACAGGGGAAATGGTGGCATAATGGTAATGTCACTGGAATAATACCCACAAATACAAGCTAATGCTTTGGGGACATGTTCAAATTCCATCACTGCAGCTCGTGGAATTTAAATTCAGTTAATTGAATCTGAAAGTGAAAGCTGGTTTCAGTAATGGTGACCGTGAAACTATCATCAATTATCGTAAAAACTCATCTGCCTCGCTAATGCCCTTTTAGGGAGGTAAATCTGCTGTCCTTACATGGTCTGGCCTACATATGACTCCAGGCCTACAGCAATATGGTTGACTCTTACCTGTCCTCTGAAATGGCCAAGCAAGCCACTAAGTTCAAGGGCAATTAGTGATGGGCGACAAATGCTGGCCTTGTCAGTGACACCCACACCCCAGGAAAGCATAAAAAAGTCACTTTGCTCCAAGTGTTCTTGGTGTTTCCCTACATCCCTATTCTTCCTCACTATTTTTGCCTCCTGTTTCTTGAGCCTAATGTCATCCATTCCTTTCACAAACTTATTGTGGAGCCATTCGAAAATTATTTATCTCATCAGCATGATAGACTTAAACTTAGATGTGTTTGTTTTTTGTAATCAGAAATTTGTGAGTAACTAAAAGTTATGCTACATTCATTTCAAAAACGTTAAAATCTGTCTTGCCTGTCTCATGTTCTATACTACAGGTCCGCAACATGTCCCTCATTCAAAACTCCGCTGCCCATCTCTTAACATGGACCAAATCATGTTCACCTATTATGCATTGCTACTGACCTATAGTGGCTCATGGTTGAGTAATGCCTCAATTTTAAAATGTTTATATTTGCTTTCAAATCCCTCCATGGTCTCACCTCTCCCTATCTCTAGACTTCTTCAGCCCCTCAAGCTTTTAAGATCCAATCGCTCATCTAATTCTGTAACTTATGATCCTGATTTTAACCACTCCGTCAGTGGTGTCGATACTTTTGGCTGGCTTGGTGCTAAGGTATGGAATACTCTTTCCTAAAACTCTCTACCCCTCTCTCCTCACTTAAATGCCCCTTAAAACCTGCCTCTTTTTTCAAGCTTTTGGTCATCTTGATATTTTCTTCTGTGGCTCAGTGTCAGATTATTATTATTAATGCTTTTGTGAAGCACCTTAGAACGTATTGTTATGTTAATGTTAGTATATAAATACAAATTCTTGTTACAAGAGGATCCTTAAGAAATAGGTCATCTAGCAGGATGTTGATCACCTGCCCTAATTTCTCCACCATAGCTTGTTGTTAAATTCTGTTTAACAATGTTCCCATGAAACACCTTGGGATGCAAAAACTGCTATATAAATGCAAGTTATTGTTCCTGTGAATCTTCATTGTACTCTTTCCATGATTGAAATACCCTCCCAACAATGGGGTTCCCAAACTGCAAGCAATTGAAGTAATTTACAAGGCTACAGGAAAAAGGTAAGAAAGTGCAACTAGCTCAGTTGTTCTCTCAAAGAGTAGCATGGACACAGTTGACTAAATGGCCTCTCTCAGTGTTGTAACCATTTGATTCTATGATTCTAATATAGCACCTGTGGCCTAGCCATTGGCTTGTGCAAATTCAACACCACTTCCTTGATTTTCAATTCAGTACTACTTCTTCAATTCTCTGCCCAAAGGCAAATCCCGATGCACAGCACCATGAGCTCCACCACAGATAGAGCAAGGAGGCAGGTCCTAAATCTACCCCACTGGAACAGGGATTGAACTCCATGCTGTTGGCACCAATCTGTTCCATACTGGCCATCCAGTCAACTAAGCTAACTGACCCCAGAAGTCTGAGTTGCTGTGGCAACATACATTTGTCCATGTATGTTGTAGCTTTGGAGCTATGAATAGTGATGGTGGAGGCTCCAATTTTCTTTCCATCACATGGCTGACCAGGAATCACACCTACTCTTTACTACCTGCCATTGGCATATGTTGAAAGGATTTACAGGTTGATGCTCAACCAGCTTGGCCATCAAGTCCCAGAGTGGGACGTGGAGCCAGAGCTTAAAGGCAGGGATGCTATCACTGTGCCAAAGGCCATATTTGGCACTCCTATGGATAAAAACCACAATCCTGTTTGTTGTTTTTATGGCCCTTTTTATTGGGCTCCCACCTTCAAAGATCTATATATCTTCAATGCTAGATCTCTCTCCATTTGGTTAAGTAATGTGCTAATTAGGATACATATGCTTTCACTGTTCTTTTTCCCAAAGTAGTTCATATTTCTCCGCATTCTCTGCTAACTTCACTAACTTGTCTCCTCCCACATTCTTCCTTGCAGTTTGTCCAACACCCTCATTTGGTATCATTCACAAACTTTGACATTATTTTTCTTGTATCTGTGTCCAAGTAATATATTTAAATGGAAAGAAAAGGTGCCAGCACATATCCTTTGACTACACAACTATCCACATCTCACCTATTTGGAAAAAAAATCCATTTATCCCTCATCTTTGCTTTCTATCCTCTAGCTGTCTCTCTATCCATGCACAATGTTGCCTTTAATATCATGTACCTTCATTTCTGTAATAAGTCTTTTATGTAGCACTTCATTTTTTGTTATTTTATAAGTTATAATTAGACTCAAATAATTTGTTTAGCTCAATATATTTCTCGTAATTTCAGATGTTTTGTTTCATTGACTACCACATTCACTCTTTAATCCCTTTTTACAACATGTATTTATTTTTTACTTTAGTTATTTAACTCTTAGAAGTGATGACTCTCGCCCTGATATGATCATACTACTGATCTTCTTGATTCTCTTTCCATACCTAGCGACGCATGAGGCAGTTATGCTTACGTCTGTTTCCCTAGCCACTTTTTCTTGAAACAGGTCACCAGTCTGTAACCAGAGGCTATAGTTTGTAGAGCACCATTCTGCATCCAGCATGGTTAACCAGGAGACTCTCCTGCTCTTACTGCCTGCCGTAGGCATACTAGGATGATATGCAGGTTAATAACCAACCTGCTTGACAAAGTTATGAATGCTCCTTCCATGGCTATTGAGTCCTGGAGTGGAACTCAAACCCAGAGCTTCTGATCAGAGGCACGGATGCTACTTATCCACAAGACCTCCCCAGTAAACCACTGAATATTGTTTACTCGAAACGCACAGAGTTTAGTCTACTAGCAACTTCCAGATGAAGGGTAGAATTTTGAGATGTTCTTTGGGACATACTTTACTGGTTCTCCAATGTATTCCACCACTTTAGAGATTTTTCTTTGCCGCAAGTGGTAGATGTACAAGCAGGCTGTCCTACTACTATAAGCATGTGCACTATAATGGCTTGGAAATAATGGGACTATATCATCCGACATATTCACTAGCAGTGCGATCCTAATGTTCAGATTGTTATGTTGGCTGGTAGGTGAGAGGAAAGGAAAATTGAAAAAAAATGGGCTGCTTTAAACTTGACTGAAATATAACTTGGAAAGAAAGTTATAATTTCTGGACAGTGTCAAGGTCAAAGGTCCATCATAGCTATTTTCTGCCTGCCTAAAATATGCATAATAGACTGGCAAGGAAAATTAGCCAAAGCCAGGGATAGACCATTGCAATGGATGAAATCCCTGCCATTTAATACGGATAAGAACCATCTAAACATCAGTTTTTTTGAGAAGCTTTTATGTGTTGACATGTGTTTAAAAGAAAGACAAAAATAATAAAATGAACCTGAGTTTCCACTCAGTTCTTTCAAATTTGCCACCTTAACTTCGGCAGGAGATTAGAGAAACTGGAATCCTGAAGAAACTGTGAATGGATATTTTCAGTTATTACTGTTGTTTCTCTGTGTATTTTGCAGTTAAGACAGGAAATTAATTATTTTCATTGGCTGACAAAGTAAAATACTATAAATCATCAGAAGCACAATATAATTAATGTAATACAGTACCTCTGACACCTTATTTTGAAATAAGATTAATTTATCTTCTATCATTTTGAATGTGTGAATGCTGTACATTTATTAATGTTTCACCTGCTAAGAAATTCAGATGCCATGCACTTAGACCAAATGTTATGATTAATGCTTCAAAGAGGGGTACACTTGATTTATCCAAGAAAGATGGAGAACTATTCATGAATTATTCTTGTCTGGTTTGTTTTCTTTTGCATTCATGCAAACAGGCCCACTCTTTGCTCATGAGCCCTATCATCTATCAACAGATTATGAAAAGTTAAGAACACTGTAGGAACAAGAAAAATGAAACTGCAAATTAATCATTTAATAATGCATTATGAATATCATGTTTACTGATATGAAAACTATTGGCCTTGGTCCATTACCTTGAAGACTAAGAACAGCGTTGTTCCTTGACCATGGCAAAAATGACCATACTGGGCATTAAAAGAAAATTATTCAGAAATGATCATAATTACATTTCAAAATAAATGTCAACAAGAAAAATAAGTCATTTTCAGTATGTAATTGCTACAAGATAGATTGCTGCAAAGGGTATATTCTGTAATGCTGCATTACTATATTAAATCATTCCCTAATGCTTTCAATTCACATCTGTGTTGTGTTTACTTACTGATGAGTGTAGGCCAACTCTACGTATTAGGCCTCAAAGTCACTTGCCTGCAGGAATGCTAATTTTGATTTTTCCATGAGGGAAAAGCTGTAGCAATGTTATAATGCTTTGTTTTCAGTCTGGTATACCATGTTTTCTGTTGTAAAGGTATTGCTGCTAAACAATGACACTACCAGAAGTTCAGTGAGGTGGAACTTTGGTCCATCTGTCTTCCTTCATCATGGCCCTGTCCCAAATCCCAAGATCAGAGGTCATTGACATGTAGGAGGTGGGTGCAAATGGCAATACCGGTGTTACTGGAAAACTGACTTTATAAACCTGGTAGGATTTTAGAACTGCACCATGCCATTCTGTTGGCTAGTGGGTGCTAGCTGGTCTGGCTAAAGGAGGAAAATGCTGCTTCCTTGCCAGTGGCCCTCTGATTCTAACAAGTAGGCTGTCTGAGATTGATTGCCGTTTGAATGCAGTCTAGTGAGGTTCACATGTTTTTTCATGATCTTTATTTTATGCCCTATAGTTTTGACTTGACAACCAGTTGAAATAGTATTTCTCTATTTATCTTATCATGAGAGGCAGAATTTCTGTGCCCCTCCAAGGTCTGGAACAGAGTTGGATGGGGCCCGAAAATACTGGTGCCAGCTGGCGTGCAGATTTCCTGACACCTTTCCCAGCACTGGTCATTTTAAGAGAGATTAGTTTGAGATTTGACAAGGCTACACACCTCTACGAGATTTTCCAGTTGGCCTCCAGTTTCCTGATGTGACATGGGTAACTCAACTGCTTGGGTACCCGGTGACAGCCTGGGGGTGCAGGGGTCAATGCTCCAGGCAGGTCTAGAGGACCTCTCTGCTTGTGTGGGGTGCACATGCAGCCAAAGGTCAACCCGTAGAGGGATCCCCCAACCCCCCCACCACCATCATAACAGGGGTGGCCTAGCTGCTTTGTCTGGTTTTTATTTAAATTTAAAACATGTTGGTGAGAGGTTACTTCCATGTTGAAGCACCTTCTCAGATATTTATCCTTTACTGCAACCAGCTGATCCTCTCAAGCTGGAAGGCCTCTGATTGGCCCTCGAGATTCAAGAATCCTCCTGTGTCCCTCTATGCTACCTGTCTTCATGTCCGCCAGGGGTGCCTCTCTAAAAATCTCAAGTCAGTGACTGGCATCCCCTGGGGGTTATAAAATGATAAACAGGAGATATTAGAAAGACTTGCTGCATTTAAAGTTGATAAGTCATCAGAGCTGGATGCGATGTGTCTGAGGATACTGAGGGAATTTGGGGAAACACTGGCCATAATCTTCCAATCATCTTCAGATACAGGGTGATGCCAGAGGACTGGAGAATTGCAAATATTACACCCTCATTCAAAAAATAGTGTAAGCATAAGCCCAACGATCACAAGCCAGTCAATTTATCCTTGGTGGGAAAGCTTTTAGAAATGATAATCCGGAACTTCAATAAGTCACTTGAATAAGTATGGATTAATTAAGGAAAGCTGGCACAGATTTGTTATAAGCAAATCATGTTTAATTAACTTAATTGAGTTTTTTGATAAGGTAACAGAGAAGATTGAAGGGGGATTTGATAAAGTGCCACATAGCAGGCTTATCAGCAAAATTGAAGCCACGGAATAAAAGGGACAGTGGTGCATGGATACAAAGTTGGCTGGGTGACAGGAAACAGAGAGTAGTGGTGAATGAAGAAAAGAGTTGACGTTTCGAGTCCTCATGACCCTTCGACAGAACTCAAGTTCTGTCGAAGGGTCATGAGGACTCGAAATGTCAACTCTTTTCTTCTCCGCCGATGCTGCCAGACCTGCTGAGTTTTTCCAGGTAATTCTGTTTTTGTTTTGGATTTCCAGCATCCGCAGTTTTTTTGTTATCAGCAGTGGTGAATGGTTGTCTTTCAAACTGGAGGAAGGTATAAAGATGAGATCCCCAGTGGTCGGTATTGGGACTACTGCTTTTCTTCACCTATATTGGTCACAATTTCAAAATTTGCAGGTGACACAAAACTTTGAAGTATTATGAACTGTGAGGAGAACGGTCATAGAATTCAAGAGTACGTCATAGAATTCAGGAGTACAAGGCTGATGAATGGGCAGACATATGGTAGATGAAATTTAATACAGAGAAGTATGAAATGATGCATTTTATAAGTAGAATGAGGAGAGGCAATATAAAGTACAGGATACAATTGTAAAAGGGTTACAGGAGCAGAGGGACCTGGAGGTATATGTGCAGAAATCATTGAAGGTGGCAGGGTAGATTGAAAAAGTGGTTAATGATGTATAGGAGGTCATGGGCTTTAAAAATGGAGATATAGATTAAACAAGCATGGAAGTAATAGGGCAGAATTTTGCCCTTGGCGTGTAGGCTCAGTGGGGGTAGGAGGGGGCAGTCAGGAAGCCGACCGCTGCCTGTGATTGGGCCTGGAAGGCAATTTCATGCTGGTGGGTCAATTAAGGCATGCCCAGCATGAAATGTGAGCGACAGCACTGAGCGCTGACTGTGCGGGCAGGGGGAGAAGTGTGAGCCGGCTGAGTGCGACCTTCAAACGTGTGGGAGTATGCACTACATAATCTGATTTGATAAAAAAATGAAAGATTCCATAAAGGTTGTGAAACATGTTCCCTCATGTGACTCTGTCACATGAGCAGGGACATGTTACTTCTGAAAAATTAAAGTTTTTATTTAACTTTTATTTGCTTTTGGAAACCTCATCCTGCCCGTCGATGAAGTTTCCAAAAAAGTGCAAAGGCCGTTTGGCCTTTTCATCTGCCTGCCAACCGTAAGTTTGGATGGGCAGCAAAAAATTTACTTCAATTACCTTTTAAATGGCGTTAATTGGACTTTTAATTGTCGGCGGGCATGCTGCTGACTCAAAGCGTGTGCTCGCCAGCCGAAATCTCACGAGAGTGCACGATGACGTCAGGACATACGCCATCATTTTACGCTCGGTCAGGTCGGGCATGCACCTGCCCGCCAAGCTAAATATTTTACCCTTTTTAGGCAGTAATTGGGTTAGGGGCTGGAGTGGACTGCCTGAGAGTGTGGTGGAGGTAGATTCAATTGTGACTTTCAAAAATAATTGGATGATTATCTGAAGGGAAAACATTTGAAGAACTATGGAGAAAAAGTGAGGGAGTGAGCAGAGAGCTGGCATGGATATGATGGACTGAATGGCCTTCTTCTGTGCTATAACCATTTGTGATTCTGTCAGCATTTTCCAGGTACTTAAAATATTATGTTTGAATTTTAATTTGACTAATTTACTACTGAATCAATCAGCGACCAGTTATTTGTTAAAACAGAATTCAGCAATACTTCATTTTGTTAACCTTTCAAATCAATAGATGTCAGTTAGTAAATAGCAGAATCAAAGATTCAATCGCTCATGAATCTAATATATTGATGTGTTATTTCAGGCTTGTGCACTGACACCACATGAGCTGTCAGCCAGGAGCAGTTAAATCCGGAATAATTCTCTTCAATTTCTGCTAGATTCACCTTGCATTTTTCTATTAGTCTTCGGACGTATTCCGTGAAATTATTGTTGATGAGGAACTATAAAGCAGTCATAGAATGGAATTGTAGGTATTTCTATGCAGCTGTGCAATTGAACAAGCACATGCTTTCCCCCATCTCTCTAACTTTTTTAAAATCCTTTTTTATACATTTCTGATTAATATACATAATTCGTTCTTAAGTGTAACTCACGGTTCTCTATTTAAATAAGTACATTTTGAATTAAAAGAAATATTCAGAAATCATCCATAAAAAATGTTATAGTAATTATTCTCATCCGCTCACCTGTAGGTTCATATAGAGAGCCTTATGCTGGCCAAAATATATAAAATAACCTACATACTATACACTAGTTGGCGTCTTATATGCTATTAGCCCTTTCATATTAGTTAAGAGACTTTCTGCTCCAATGTAATAATGTAATGTATGTAGGATAAAGGTTATATCATGCAGATAGTTTGAGTATCATGTAGGACAGGGCTCAAAGATTTTTTCAGATAGGTTGGCAAAAGCAAAAAATATTTTAATTTTTCATTATTTTCAGCATTTTTGATACTCAGCACTATGACCATTTTGTATACTGCTTTCAAAAGCTTGTTTTTTAAAAATCTGTTTATCCTAGTAAACTTCAAAAATCAACTGTAGGGTTCGATCAGAAGTTCCTTGACTGTAGAAAATTTTTAAAATGTGTATATATATATATATACATAAATAAGCTCTGCCACTCAGTTTACATGATTTTAAATACAATGCTATGAAAGTAATCTTAGCAAAATCACTTTTAAACCTCCCGTGCTATCGCCATTGTAATTTGCACACCTTGCCTACAAGGCTCCAAACCTCCTTTGAGATTCTGCTGGTTTCCCACTGTAACAACCTAGAGCTCTGTAGTTTCTGGCAGGTACCAACTTGCCTTGTACTGCTCACCCTTTACAAAA
Organism: Carcharodon carcharias; assembly: GCF_017639515.1. Lineage (NCBI taxonomy): Eukaryota > Metazoa > Chordata > Chondrichthyes > Lamniformes > Lamnidae > Carcharodon > Carcharodon carcharias. Next base: position 178,666,766 of record NC_054468.1, read on the forward strand.
TTTCAAAGTAAATGTCAAGTAACTGGGGGAGTTGGAATTGGATTTGTTGAAGATACCCACCAGCTAGGCCTGGATCCAGTGTATCTGTGAAGTTCAGTATCTCAACACAATTCATTTTAGATGAATGTGGGCCCCCACTGGTGAGGATTAAGCCAGGGACATTGTCCATACCCCTTAAGAAAAGTGAGCCTTTATTTTCCTTTGCACTTTTTACTGATCAGCCACTTTCTACGAGGGCCAAGGAGGATTTTGCTGGTACCCTTAAATGATGTGAGGAACATTAGATTTTATGGAGGCAGATGGTAGGTGGGTACCAGGGATGCCTCCAAAGTGGCCTGTGTAAGTAATGTGCCCCCGCACCAGTTCTACACAAGAGGGGTCAGCATGGGAGGACTCTGGGAGGCAAAATCCCAACATAACCACTAGATCATTTTTTTTAAGCAGAAAATATTCCATTGCCTAGTACTAATATATTTCACCAAGATTAACAAGCAATCCACAAAATTTTGAATAAAATGTCTGTGAACCATTTTTAGTGGAGCACTTAAGAGCATTGTATCCATTTCTCATAATAATCTCCTCCAGCACATGGCACAGATGATGATGATGATGAGTGAATTGCCCTATTTTTGAAACATAGGGTGGAATCATCCCAGATTTGCAGTAAGTGCGGTAGCAGGCAGGAAAAACGACATTTTACCCGTCAGCCACAATGGCAGGTTCTGACACCATATCGTCCCAAACCCACCGCATTAATTTTACATTCCTGGGATACACACCATTTCCATGGCAGGTGGGCGGAGCCAGAAAATCCTGCCGTGTGACTTTCCAGGCAGATGGTCACAGAGATCTGTAACTCTTGTAGCTGAAGATCTGCTATGTCGCAGCACTGGTTGCAAAGTTGAACCAGTGGCTGTCAAAGTGTTCTTGAGCTTCTTTGCATTTGGCCCCTTCTAAGGATCAGCTGCTGACTTTAGGGCATCTGGCAAATGGCTGCACTCCATTGCATCTCACTGGATACCCACTTTGCCAGAGCTGCACAGTACATTCATTTCACAACAGCCAGAGCCTCACAAGGACAGAGGGCATTGGGTTTTGTGCCATTGCTAGATTCCCCCAAGTGCAAGGCTTCATCGATTGCACCTATGTAGTCATCAGGGCAACAAGTAACCAGCCAGTGCGATTCATCAACAGGAAGTGCTTGCACTTTCTCAACATCCAGCTGGTCTGCCACCACATGAGTTTCTTGCAGGTGTGCATTCACTTTCCTGGCAGCTGCTATGACTCCTTCATCCACTGCATGTCTATGTGGCCTTAGATCTTCACTCTAACCTTCAAAGTGCATGAATGGATCCTAGAGACAAGGGATACCCCTTGAAGATGTGACTACTTACCCCTCAATGGGAGCCCCAAACTGAGGCACAGAGGTGATACAAGCAATGCCACCTACTCAGCAGGGCAATATTGAACAGACCATTGGATTTCTGAAGATGGGATGTTGGTACCTAGAGCAGTCGGGTGCAGCTCTTCAATAACTGTGGCAAGTGACCTGGTCATTGTGGTGTTCTGCTGAGCTCTCAATTACATGACCCTCAAGAGAAGTGTGGACCTTGAGGATGGTGAGGCATTGCAAGGAGGCAGCTCATTGGGAGAAGAGCAGGAGGAGGAAGTAGAAATGAAGAGGGATGATGCTGAGCAGAGAGGTACCCCTGCTGCACAATGAGTTGGCAAGCAGAGCTTGAGGAACGAAGGCTCTTAAAAACGTCTTGAATGTTAGGAATCTCCTGATCCAGGAGCGTTTCAGCTGGACCTCTCTGAACGAGGTTGAGGGCCATGGAATGGAAGGGACTCTGAGATAATGGATGTATGGAAGATATAGCCTTGACCATCTCATCAATTATTGTCAATTAAGGAAACACACCTGCCCAGAGGTTTTGCCATCACTGCGAAAGATCTCATTATCTCTCACCAACTCTTAGCTCTTTTCTTGTCATAGAAGCAATAAAAGGAGTCCTAGACATGTGGCATAAATTGTAATCATTTATACAGGAAATAGAGGAAAATATTAGAAAGAGAAATTAAGAAGACACCCCACTGACCCACTTAGTACTCTGTGTGATGCAGTTTCCTTCTCCTGCCATTCTCAAGAATGAGGACCCCCCCCCCCCCCCCCCCCCCACCCTCCTCTCCTTCATGTCCTCCAACATTAGATCCAGGCCAGCATCATTGAAATGAGGGGAAGTCCTGTTCGGGGTGCCAGGACTCTGGCTCTCCTCTGACACCTCACCCCCCTCTGGTGTTGTGGAAGGCATTGGCATAATCAGCAGATTTTTTTCCTTAGAACAATCAACAGCCTCAGTGATCGCTACCACAGGGAGACTAAATCAGTCCCAAACTTCATCCAGCCCACCTCCATTCCCACCTCCACTGGATCTAATTTGTCAGGAAACCTGTCTCCATATCAATTAAGTGTTCACCCCTATGAAAATGTTAACTGTAATCAATGTCCCACTAAAGGCAGGTTCCTACCCAAATACCAACCCAGCTCTTGTTTTCCACCTCCCTGGCAAAAATTCAGCCCATTTTGTGTTGTGCAGGATGTTAGTATTTCAACTTTCATAACTTGAGGAATCAATGAACACAAATTTAATCTTGACTGAAATATAGCAAATCATTTTCAATCAGCTGCATCTTAGTATTGATTCACAGGTTCTGTTTGACAAAATATGACTTGCAACGTTGCCCAGAACATTTTAGTTGATAGAAAAGATAAGGATATCAGAATAAAAAGAAAGCTTATATCTATATTAATTCCTAATTTGAAATAAAATACAATCATCAGCTCTCAGGAGATGTAAGTCAGAGATCAGCTCCAAATTACGTGATCATCAGACAGGTTCAAGGGACTGATGGAACACCATCAAATCTTTTTCTAGAATTGAGCCTAAACTGCTGTTCCTTATCTTGACAAGGATAGAGTCCAAATTCTTTGAATATGGCAGAACTGTAAGGCATCATAGCCACAAATTTAAGCTTTATAATATTGTTGGTTTTGGCTCTATTGGAACTGGGTGATGTATAAATGATGGGGGCTTGTCCACTCCCAGTGGTTTCCAGAGCAGCCTAGTCAGTCACCATATTTCAAAAGTCATATTTCAGATGTCCATGCATGAATCAGAAGCACGTAGAATAGTAAGATTGTAACATTAATCAACTTCTAATGCTGATTTGGTACCCATCTTTTCTGAGCCTTACTATTTCCTGCCTTTGCTTAAATATGCACAGTTGAACATGTGGTCAAATGTATGAGGGACTGCCCACTCATACTAATTGCAGATATCACCATTCAACTTCAAGTGTGGTGTGTTTGATAGTGTTTTTACTCTTGCAGTGTTAGTGGAAGTGGTATGCTTTTGAAGGAGTTGGCACAAGTTTTTTTCCGTCAGAAGGCAGTGGTGCTGGACTTTTGGTGTGTTGCAATTTTGAAAGGTCTCTGGTTACACCAGGGATGAGGACTATGGTTGTAGTTCTCTTGGGCTGCAGCATGACAGGGAGATACAGCAGAGAGGATGAGCTGTTCACAGAAGGAGGAGGAGGGTTTACAGCAGGAAGCCTTAGCCACCTAGAGTCTTAAAGCAACACTTCTCTGACCTCCACATCAGCCGGATCATTGTCAGTCATGGCTACATTTCACCAAGAAGTTGGTCAAAGAACTGTGCCAAGTCTTTGAACCACACCTGCAGGCATAGAGCCGAGGATGGCACTGCTAGTAGCTGTCAAGGTCACCAATACCTCAATTTCCAAACTAGCCAACCATTCCAGACTGGAAATGGTGCCATACCAACATTTCAGAGTTCACCATCCATCACTGCATCTAGGAGGTCACAAAAGTCCTCTATGACAAGAGAGGAGATTCCATTGCCTCATCTATAAGCAGAGAGAAGCAGCAGGAGCATGCATATAACTTTGTCAGGATAGCAGTCTTTCCCATCGCACAGAGAGGCATTGACTGCACAGCCATGGTCTTGGAGGCACCACATCTCAATGGGGGGATGCTCTGCAATCACAAAGGGTTTCACTCCTTGAACATGCAGTGGATATGCAGCTGCACCTAGGCCATCATTTTGGTAAATTCCCTTTATCCTGGCTGCAGTCATAATGCCTTCATCCTGCAACTATCAGCCATGCCAACCATCTTTGAGCCACCATGTCAAACCAGGGGTTATCTGCTTGACAGCAAGGGCTATTCTGCCACATGGGGAAAAGACAGCCATGATTCAACTAGGGGCTTCGGCTAGAAGCATAAGAACATTGGCATCCTGAAGCAACAGTTTGGCTGCCTGTTCCATTTGGAGAACCCTCAATAGATTCTGAAGCATATCTACCATTTTGTGGCAGTCTGCTGTGACCTCCAGAACCTGGGCCAGGATCTCTGCCTTCAGGTGGGAACAAGTATGGCAATGTGTGGCTACAAAAGTTGCACCACCAGCCAACCTGCTGGTTTGCTGGCATCATCCTGCCTCTGAACCATTTTCCTGGAGGTGGGATCAGAGTCAGCAGGGCTATCCACCACTGAGTGGCAGGTAGACAATTAAGGGGTGCTCTTGGCTTATTAAGGCCCATTGCCAGAAGTCAACTGGAATTTTCCAGCCAACATGTGCCACCCCTTCCCAACACCCCCACCCCCACTACCCCCAAGGCATCAGTGACTAGATCAGCTACCAGTGGCAGCCGCAAGGTGGGGGGCCAGTGCTCCAGGCAGATTTTCAACCCTTACACTCTCCCTGTATGCCTAGCAACAGTTGTGGCCAGATGCCGTCCATTGGGTGGTCCAGCTACTGAGAACATTTTTTAAGTTAAAAATTTAAGAAGTTGGAGCAAAGGCACCCCAAAATGGAGGGACCCTCTCCTTCCTTTCCTCCCTCTCTGTCTATTCAGAACTCCTCCTCCTGATTAAAAAAAAACTTGTGATTGAGTAATAGTAAATTAATATTGGAGCTGATCGGGCTTACATGTGGTTCCAGATCCATAGCAATGTACTTGACTCTAAACTGCTTTCTGAAATGGCCTAACAGATCACACAGTTGTATCAATTTATTACAGAAATGTATAATGAAGAAAACCAGACAGATTGACTTGGTCATCAAATTCGAACATGACAAAGGCAAACACAGTCCCGTTGCAAAATCCCCTCACTAACATCTGGGCACTTGTGCCAAAATTGGGAAAGCTGTTTCACAGGCCAGTCAAGCAACAGTGATTATTATAATCATACTTACAGAATCATACCCCCTATCAACCAACATTCCAGACTCCTCCATCACCATCCTGCCCCATTATCAGGGCAGACCCTCCAGTGGTACTGTTGGCACAGTCATATACTGTTTCAGGGAGAGCTTAACATTGACTTTGGATCAAACATGGACAAGAAAACTTCCTGCTGATTACCACTTACTTCCTACCCGTCCTACATTACAACAGTCAATACATCTCACATGTATGTAATTGACTGTAAAATACTTTGGGGCACTTGGTGGTCCTCCTTTCTTTCTCAGCTGATGAATCAGTGCTTTTCAATGTTGAACACAACTTGGAACAAGCACTGTGTGTGGCAAGGGCATAGAATGGTCTTTGGTTTGGGTAACTTAATTGCCTGTTACCAAGAGTGACTTGGTAACACTGCTACTGACTGAGTCAAATTAATCCAAAAGTGTATATCAGCCAGGTTGTGCTTGCGACAGGTGGTATGAAGAAAAATCTACTTGACCTGGTCTTCCCATGCATTCGTCCATGATTATATTGGCAGGAGTGGCTAACATACAGTTCTTGTGGAGGTGAAGCAACCTTATTACTTTAACAAACCTGATTAAATTGTTTTTTTTTCCTGCATGGTACGTATGTTCTTGGGGCAATGCTCTTGGAATTGATGTAGTCAGTAAGTATAGTAGTATATAGACACAAGGGTGGGAGTTTGAAGGCTAAGAGATAGAACCTTTCATGAGGGATAAATTAGCATGAGCGACAGTTAGTAGTTATTTCCAAATTCATACCTTAGCCGCATTCCCATGCAATGCATTGTTGGTGGGGGTGTGGTGGGAGAGGGAGCAGGTAATGGTTTCAGGGAACTTACTTATCTGATATACATGTTCTGGACACATGATATACACTAAATGGGTCTCTCTGTTCTAATTCTTAAGCAACAGGCCTGTGTGATGCAGTCCCAGATGTTTGTGTGTTCAAGCCCTATTCCAAAAATTGAATCTACATTCTAGGCTGATGAGTTAGGGGAGTGCAAAGCACAGGCTGTACTGTAAGGAGTGCTCTCCTTTAGGCTTGGTCATTCTGTTAAACTATTATTTATTATTAGTAATTATTTATACTAATAGCTCTCCCATGATTTTGCTAACAGTCAATTGGAGAATTTGATTGTAAATTTTAATTCACAGTCCACCTGAATTCCCAATATGAATTTGCAAAATGCCAAACTGGTAGACGAGCGCTCAAAGTTTACCCAACATTCTGTGTTTTAATAACAGAAGCATTACAAAATGTATTGTGCAATGACTTTAATACTATGTAGTGCTGTGTTTACAGAGGAAAACTGAAAATTTACAACACAGGAGGCCATTCAGCCCATCATTCTCTGCCAGCCAAAAAAGAGCTATCCTGCCTAATTTCAATTTCGAGCTCTAGATCTGTTGGTAATGGTATTTCAAGTGCCTAGCCAACTATTTTATTAAATGCAATGGGGTTGTCTGCCTCTACCTCCCATTCAAACACAGAGCTTCAGACCACCATCACCCTCTTAATAACTCTTTCCTAAAGGGCATAAACACATTCACTGCCTGTTGCCATGGTGTTAGTGTGTTTAAGCTGGCATATCTGTTTATAATCACAAAATTGTGTAAAATTTTGAGAATAAAGTGAAAATAGAACCATAGAAAAGTTACAGCACAGAAGGAGGCCATTCAGCCCATCTTGTCCATGCCAGCCTGAGGACAACCAGGTGCCCTTTCTAAGCCCACCTTCCTGCACCCGGCCCATAGCCCTGCAGCTTACAGCACTTTCAGTGCAGATCCAAGTACTTTTAAAAAGAGTTTAAAGTTCCTGCCTCTACCACCAACTTGGACAGCGAATTCCAGACATCCACTACCCTCTGTGTAAAAAAGTTCCATCTCATGTCCCCCCTATACCTTCTGCCACTTATCTTGAATCTATGTCCCCTAGTTCTAGAATTCTCCACCAAGGGAAACAATTTTATCCTGTCCACTCTATCTATTTCCCTCATAATTTTGTACAACTCAATCAAGTCACATCTCAGCCTTCTTTGTTCTCAGGAAAATAACCCCAACCTATCCAATCTCTCCTCGTAGCTACACTTTTCTAACACTGGCAACATTCTAGTAAAACTCCTCTGCACTCTCTCCAGAGCTATTACGTCCTTCCTGTAATGTGGTGACCAGAATTGCACACAATACTCCAGTTGTGGTCTCACCAGTGTTTTATACAATTCCGACATTATATCCTTACTTTTATATCCTATACCTCTGCCAATGAAGGAGAGCATTCCATATGCCTTCTTTACAACCTTGTCTACTTGAACTGCTGCCTTCAGGGACCTGTGTACTTGTACACCAAGATTTCTCACTTCATCTACCCCTCTTAGTATATTCCCATTTATTGTGTAATCCCTGTTACTGTTCAACCTCCCTAAATATATGACGTCACACTTCTCTATGTTAAAATTCATCTGCCACTTTACTGCCCACTCCACCAACCCATCTATATCATTTTGGAGATTATGGCTATCCTCTACACTATCCACTACTCAGACAACCTTTGTGTCATCTGCAAATTTCCCAATCATTCCCCCACCTACCCCCCCACGTTCATGTCCAATCGTTAATATATAACACAAACAGTAAGGGTCCCAACACTGAGTCCTGTGGAACACCACTTGAGACAACTTTCCATTTGCAAGGGCATCCATCAACCATTACCCTTTGTTTCCTGTTACAAAGCCAACCTTTTATCCAGTTTGCCACATTACCCTGAATCCCATGGGCTTTTACTTTCCTGGCCAATCTGCCATGTGGGACCTTGTCAAATGCCTTGCTAAAATCCATGTACACAACATCCACTGCACTACCTTCATCAACCCTTCTTGTCACTTCCTCAAAGAATTCAATCAAATTTGTGAGGCAAGACCTTCCTTTAACAAATCCATGCTGACCATCCCTGACTAGTCCAAGCCTTTCCACAAGACAGTTAATCCTATCTCTCAGGATTGATTCTACTAATTTGCTCACCAACAATGTAAGACTAACTGGCCTATAATTGTTTGGCATTTTCTTTGATCCCTTATTAAACAATGGAACTACGTTTGCATTGCTCCAGTCCTCCAGTACCTCCCCTGTATCTAGTAAAGATTGGAAAATCATCCTCAGAGCATCTGCTATCCCCTCCCTGACTTCCTTCAGCAGCCTCAGAAACAATCCATCTGGCCCTGGTGACTTATCAACTTTCAAGGATTTCAACCCTTCAAGTACTTCCTCTCTCTTTATGACTATCCCATCCAATGTCTCGCAGTGTTCCTCCTGGACTACTGTATCTACATCCTCCCTTTCCTTTCTAAACACGGAGGGAAAATATTCATTCAAAACCCTTCCCACAGCCTCTGCATCTACACACAAGCTTCCGTCTTCATCTCTGATAGGTCCCACTTTTTCCTTAACTAAGCTTTTCGCATTAATGTATTGGTAAAACATTTTTGGGTTAACTTTAAACTTTACTTGCTAATCTTTTTTCATGCTCTGTCTCTGATTTCCTTATTTCCTCTTTTACTTCGTCCCTGCACTTCCTATATTCGTCTAGGCTATTTGCAGTGCTTGGTTCTTTGTGCCTATCATACGTTTTGTTTTTCTGTTTGATTTTCCCCTGTATTCCTCTAGACAACCAGGGGGGTCTAGATTTGGCAATACCACTCTTATTTTTGTAGGGGACATGTCTACTTTGTACAATTAGTATCTTGCTTTTTAGTGCTTCCCATTGGTTTTCCACTGTTTTATCCTCCAGCAGTGCTGTCCAGTCCACCTCAGCCAAGTCCCTTCTTATTTCTGCAAAATTTGTCTTCCCCCGGTTCATGACTTTTACTCCTGCCTTATCTCTGTCCTTTTTCATGGTAATGCTAAATCTAACTGAATTGTGATCACTGTCCCGGTTATGGTCACCAACTGTCACTTCACCCACTTGCCCTTCTTCATTCCCCAAGCCTAGGTCTAGAATTGCTTCTCCTCTCATTGGGTTTGTCACTAATTGGTTGAAAAAATTTTCCTGGACACCTTGCATGAATTTTTCTCCCTCAGTGCCCCTTATATTGTTTGAATCCCAGCTGATATTAGGATAGTTGAAGTCTCCTACTATTATTGCCCTCTTGTTCTTACAAGCAGAAATTTGCCTACATATTTGTTCTTCTATCTCCCTTTCACTGTTTGGGGATCTGTAGTATACTCCCAGTAGTGTGACTGCCCCTTATTTCTGAACTCAATCCATAAAGCCTCGTTTGTTGACCCATTTAGTATATCATCCCTTCTCACAACTGGAATTGATTCTTTAACCATTAGTGCTACCGCCCTCCTTTTTTATCTCCCACTCTATCGTGTCTGAAGACTCTACAACCAGGGATATCAAGCTGCCAGTTTTGTCCCTCCTTTAGCCAGGTCTCCGTTATAGCAATGACACCCTGCTGCCATGTGTCTACCTGTGCCCTTATCTACCTTGTTTGTAATACACCTTGCATTGAAGTATAAACAGTTTAACCCCGTCAATTTCCCTTGCTGGACACTTTTTAAACTTTGCTTCACCTGTAACTCCATGTCTATCACAACATCCCTAGCTAATGTTCCACCTCCATTTTTCTGATCTGAATCTGACCTATCTGATCCTACTCCTGGGATCCCATCCCCATGCCACACTAGTTTAAATATTCCCCAACAGAACTCGCAAAAGCAAGGACACTGGTCCCAGCTCTGCCTGGGTGCAACCCGTCCGATTTGTATAGGTCCCACCTTCCCCAGAACCGGTCCCAGTGCCTCAAGAATCTGAATCTCTCCCGGCTACACCATCTCTCCAGCCACATGTTCATTTGGCCTATCCTCTTATTCCTGCTCTCGCTAGCACGTGGAAATGGGAGTAATCCTGAGATTACTACATTTGAGGTCCTGCATTTTAATTCATCTCCTAACTCCCTGTACTGAGCTTGCAGGTCCTCATCCCTTAGTTTACCTATGCCATTGGTACCAATGTGCACCACGATCACTAGCTGCTTCCCTTCCCTCCCCAGAATGTCTTGCATGACATCCCCGATCTAGGGAGGCAACATACCATCCTTGATTCACGTGAATGACAGTGGATAACGATTGTCATATTCCTACCCAATTTTCTTTTCCAAGAACCTCAGTGGATAGGAAAATCATATGCAGGGGAGGGAGATGACCTAGAAGGAAATGGACCTCATTTGGCAATGGCTTGCAGTGTTTTTTTAGAGTCTTTAAGAGCATTCCTTCTCCTCCTGTCTCCAAATAAATCAACCTATTAAAAGCTCTTTGGCCTTTTTTGAGCAGTCAAGGAGCATCTAATTTGAACAGCTTATTTATCAAATAAAGGATTCAATAACTCAGATACAGAGAAGCTACTTTCTCTAGTGGAGAAATCCAGAACATAAGAGCAAAAGAAATTTGAGCAGGAGTTTAGGCCATTCAGCCTCTCAAGCCTGCCGCAGCATTCAATAAGATTGTGACTGATCTGCCCTGAGCCTCAACCGCTCTTTCGTGCCCCAGCTCCTCATAGCCCTCAGTTCCCCGATATTTCAAAAATCTATCTACCTCCTCTTTAAGTACTTTTGTGATATAGCCTCCACAACTCTCTGGGGTAGAGAATTCCAGACATTCACTACTCCCTGAGAGAAGAAATTCCTTTGCATCTCGGTTTGAAAAAAGTATCCCCCTTATTCTGTAACTATGCTCCGTAGTTTGAGATTCCCCCACTAGTGGAAATATCTCAGCAGCTACCCATCAAGCCCCCACAGAATCTTGTACGTTTCAATAAGATCACCCCTCATTCTTCTAAACTCTAATGAATAAAGCCCTAACGTGTTTTAGCTGTTCTTGATGAGTCAACCCCTTCACCCCAGGAAATCAGCCTAGTGAATCTCTTTTGAAGTGCCTCCAATGCCAGTACATCCTTTCTTAAATACAGGGACCAAAACTACACAGTACTCCAGGTGCGGCCTCACCAACACTTACCTACTAACAAAACTTACCTACTTTTAAACTCCAAGCCCTTAGCAATACAGGCCAAAATTCCATTTGCCTTAATTACTTGCTGGACCTGCATGCTAACTTTTTGTCTTTCATACACAAGAACGCCCTGATCCCTCTGTGCTGCACTTTTTTGGAGTCTTTCTCCATTTAAATAATAGTCTGCCTTTTCATTCTATCAACGTGTATGACCTCACGCTTTCCCACATTAAACTCCATCTGCCAAGTTTTTGCCCACTCACTCAATCTATCTATATCTCCTTGCAGATTCCTTATGTCCTCATCACAACATGCCACCCCACCTATTTTTGTATTGTCAACAAATTGGAATACATTACACTCTTATCCCTCCTCCAAGTCATTAAAATAGATAGTAAATAACTGAGGCCCTAGGACTGATCCTTGTGGCACTCCACTAGTTACATCTTTCCAACATGAAAAAGACCCATTAATCCCGACTCTCTGTCTCCTGTGTGTTAACCAATCCTCAACCTATGCTAATACATTACCCCCAGTATCGTGAGCTCCTATCTTGTGCAATAACCTTTTTTGTGGCACCTTACTGAATGCCTTCTGGAAATCCAAATGCACAACATCTACCAGTTCCCCTTTATTAGCTTTGCTTGTTATATCCTCAAAGAACTCTAGAAAATTTGTCAAACATGATTTCCCTTTCACAAAACCATGTTGACTCTGTTTGATGGCATTAAGCTTTTCTAAATGTTCTACTATTTCTTCCTTAATAATGGACTCTAGCATTTTCCCAATGACAAATGTTAGGTTGACTGGCCTACAGTTTCCTGCTTTTTATCTCCCTCCCTTCTTGAAAAGGGGTGTCACATTAGAATCTTTCCAGTCCGCTGGGGCCCTCCCGGAATCCAGTGAGTCCTGGAATATTTTGACCAATGCCTCCACCATCTCTGCAGCCACTTCCTTTAAAACCTTTGGATGCAGGCCATCAGGCCCTGATAACTTGTTGGCCTTTAGTCCCATTAATTTGTCAAATATTTTGTCCCTCGTGATAGCGACTGTTACATGGTGATATAAAGCTGTTTGGTAAAGCAAGTGTGTGGTGTATAGAGTTACATGGTAAAGCCTGAGAGAACAGTCTAGAAAGAACACCTGGAGGCAGCCTGCATGGGAGAAGCAGTACCATGTATGACATTAGCTGGGATCTGTAATTATTTACAGATTAACAATAAAGTGTTCATGTTTAAACATACAAGTCTCAAAGTCTCATAATTGAGACACCACATCAATAGCACCATAAAACAACATGGTTATCAGTGGTGGTAATAGAGCATGGCGAGCAGCGGCAGTGATATGAAAGGTGGCGTTTTAAACGATGAACCCAGAACAGGGACCCAATATATGAGAAGCTGGATCAGAGAAATATTCACCCAAGAAGAAAACCTGAGGAAACAATTGAAGAAGCTTCTCTACAGACTTAGAAGTTGAGGAATCCATCAGAGTGAATGGAAGTCCATTGCAAGACCCCCGAGTGCTACACAGTGAAGACGCCTGCTCAGATCACAAAGATGGTTGAGCACAACTACAAAATTGCAAGAGCCCTAAGTGACAGAGCGAAAAAACTGCTCAGATCATAAGTAGGCTAAACAACATTACAAAAACTTGCAAGACCCTGAGTGATGCAGTCATAGGAGCTAGACATCTCATAGGGTGGTGAGCAAAAATACAAAAACAGAAGCTGTATTTATATTATAAAATAGGTGGCAGTCCCAGTGGCTCAGCAGAATGTAGAAGCTGGAAGACAGCTGCAAATAAAATAAAGTTTGAAAAGGTCTGCTGGAAAAAAGCCAGGCAAAAGAGAGGAAAAGCTGCAGAGTTTTTAAAAAAAAAGGCAGGAATCACTGCAGTGGCTTTTTGTTTTGAAAAAAAAGGCAAAGTTCCAAAAACTCAAAAGGCTTAAAGAAAACAAAATGGCCAATTGCCGGTGAGCTTGCCAAATGCTCACACATGGAAAAAATACCCCAGTGGTGAAAAAGATGAGAAATAATAGCCTTGGAATCAATTTTCAGAGCCCGGAGAAGAAATAGCTGCAGTATTTTTTTCAGAAGTTTGAAAGAAAGGCCCACAATTGCAGGGATCTCAAAAAAGCTTGGATAAAACACAGAGACAGAATCGACAGGCTGCAGGCAGCCTAAGTAGAAAAAGAAATACTACACTGACAGCCTTAAAGGGGCAGCAACATTTAAAACTGTAACTACAAGAGAAAAACAACAGCAATGGATAGCAACTTAGAAGAGCTGGATGCATTTTGCATAATGAAATGGCTAAACCATACCAAAGAGTGGGTGTCTTGGAGAAGACAATTTCTGGTTTACAGGAACTTATGGAATCACATGAGGGATCAGAAGGAGTACAAGTTGATCATTTTTATTCGTTTTGGTTCATTTGCTGGTGAAGTACTCCATATCCAACATATAGATCAATACTCAACAACATTTGATTAGATATTAAATGGCTTTCACAGATATTTTAAACTCCAAGTTGTAGAGAGTGCAGACCCAGAAAAAGATCTAGTACATCCCCAATGAAGCACCGGGGGCAACAAGAGATCCCAGAGAACAGGCAACTCTCAATAAAGCACTTAGAGTAACAAAAGACTCCAAGCTAGGTCAGCAAAAGATCCCAGAGAAAGGGCAACAAGAGACCCCAGAGCAAGGATAACAAAAAACTCCAGAGCAAGAGCAACAAAATACCCCAGAGAAAGAGCAACACAAGACCCCAAAGTGAGGTCAACAAAAGACTCCAGGGCAAGGGCAGTGAAAACCTGAGAGAGAGGGGGAGCCAAAAATCGCAGACAGTGTGGAGTGGACAGATGGCTGTGAATGAAGGAAAGCTATCTGAGGTAAGTCAAAAGAAGCAAAATGTGCAAAAAGAAAATGAAGCTGTTCTGCAGGAAAATGTTCACATCAGAGCTGAACTAGAAGATTTGAAGGGCAAGATTCAAGCTGAGCACATACTTCTGAAAACACAGGGTAAACTAACGCCTTAATTGAACCAAATTGTTTGAAATCTGAACAAACAAATTTCAGAGATGACACAAAGGTATCAGTGGGAAATAATGTCCCTCAATTCCACAGCTGGCAAATCAAAGCAGGAGTTGGGAAAACTCAACCAGACGTACAGCCAGGCGAAAAAGCATGCAAAAAAATTGCGACCCTGAAATACTCCTTGAAGAATCACTATGTTGCCATGGAAAAACATGGGGAGCTAAAAAGAACATTGAATATTGCTTCAGAAAAAGATGCATTAGAACTATCAGTAGCAACGAAATAATGCTCTGAAGCCCAGGCTGAGTTGGAAAGAGATCATGCACAGTTGAAAGACAGCTGATTGACCTTCAAGATCAGTTGCAAAAGGAATGCATAGCCATTCAGCAACATGAAGAGATGAAGACTGTCTTAAACAGCAGAATAGATGAACAGCAGAAGAAACTCGAGGAGACTTTACTGAATTGCAGGAAAGCTCAAGATGAAGCAAGTGATCTTCGCAAAGAAAAGGAAAACCTGTTGAAAGACCTTCACACACTGCAAGAATTCCTCAGGTTAAAGTTTGTACTCCTGGAGAATTATGAAGAGAAGGAAAATAAATTTAATGTCACTCTGAACAAACCAAAGAACCAGTTGGCAGAGAAGACTCAGCAATGTTCTATATTTCAGGAGGAAGCTGAAAGCTACAAGAAACAGACTGCAGAGCTGAAGGAGCAGTTGAATGGCAAAGAGGAGGCATTGAAAGGAAAAGCCGAAAACTTTCCAAACTGCGAGTGGGTAATGAAGCCATGAGTAGCACAATTATAGAACTGAAACAAGTTAAGACTTTGCCAGAGGCAGACCTGGCTAACAGTGAAACCAAAATGAAAGACAAGGACAAAGCTCTTTTGCAGACAAAGAAAGAAAAGACAAATGTAAATGTGACACTGAAGTGCAAGGAACTAAAAAAAAAATTGCACTGAATGTCCCAGGTGTACTGAGAACCGTTAAGCTGAATGAAAAGGTTCATAAGCTGCAAAATGATTTGAACGTAAAACAGCAAACAAATGTTTGGTTGAAATTGTGAAACAAGTGGAAATGAAGGTTCCATTTGCAAAACGTATATGTCCAACAAGAACATGGCAGACACCACGGAAAAAGGAAATTTGAGCCCATTCTAGGAATGAATGGAGTACATTCTCCGTTCAGAAGGAAAGGCACAAACCCACAGGTGTCCACAAAAAGCAGATGAGTTGTTAATAAAGAGAAATGCAATTCAAATGATTGCAAAATACGAATGAACTGGAGATAGCCAAGTATCTGAAACATAGAGCACTACTATCCTTTCTCCAAACATGAGAGATTGAGCTTTGGAAAGAAAATGTCATGCATCAAGACTGTCTGACTTTGTAAAGTCAGAGATTTGAGGTTGGGGGGGTGCGGTGGGGGAGAAAGGAAAGCAAGTAAATATTGTGATGTTATATTTCTTTGGAAGGGTGGAAACTTTTCTTTGAGAAGAATGGGGGATGTTGTATGATGATGTGTGTACCTGCATGCCACTGTAATGTAAAGGTGCTTGGTGGAGCAAGGGTTAATATGGTACTGGAGAATAGCACTGCCCACAGTATGATGTATAGAGTCACATGGTAAAAGCTGAGAGAACAATCCAGAAAGAACACTCTGGAAGCAGCCTGCATGGGAGAAGCAGCACCATGCATATCATTAACTGGGATCTGTAAACAGTTAAAGATTAACAATAAAAGGTACATATTTAAACATACAAGTTTCACAATCTCATAATTGAGACGCCACATTGATGGCACCATAACACAACATGGTGATAATTTAAAAGGTGAATTGCTTCCTTCTATGATGTGACCACAATGATCCTGCATCACTAGATTTGTTGATCAAAAGTGCAGCCTGATCTGATGCTCTGTGTGAAATGTCCATAATCAAGATTGAAAACTTCCTTTCTGTGTTATCAATTTGACATCTTTTTATTGTGCAGATGTTTTATGTTTCTTTTCCAATTGATTCTTGGGGCATTTTTTCTACAGTAAAGGCAGACACAAGATATCTGTTCAATGCTTCTGCCATTTCCTTGTTAATTCTGCACTCACCCTCTAAGGGATCAATTCTCACTTTAGTTACTCATTTCCTTTTTCAATACTTGCAGAAACTCTTACTATCATTTTAATTTTTATGACTAGCTTTCTCTCATACTCCAATTTATTGCACCTTTTATTTCATAGTCATTATTTGCTGGTTTCTAAAATCTCTCCAATCTTCTGCCCTACCACTAATTTTTCAAAGTATTGTATGCTTTTTCTTATAATTTTATACAATCCTTAACTTCCTTAGTTAGCTGTGGATAGTGCATCCTTCTCATAGAATCTTTTTTTCTCAATGGAATATATCTTTGCTGTGAGTTACGAAATATCTCCTTAAATGTCTGTCACTGGTTCTTTTATGTCCTACCTTTTAACCTATTTTCATGGTTCTGTCTTCATACCCTTTTAATTGCCTTTATTTATGTTTAAGACACTAGTTTTAGACCCACTTCTCAACTTTAAACTGAATGTGGAATTCTATCATATTATGATTAGTGTTGTCTAGAGCCTCCTTTACTATGAGGTCTCATTGCATGCCTTACCATGTCTGAAATAACCTACTCCCTGGTTGACACTAGAATGCACTGCTCTAAAAGATTTTTCCAAAGGCACTCTGTGAACTCATCTTCCAGGCTATATTTGGTTATCTGATTGACCAAAATATATTGGCCAGAATATTGCCGTTGCCGTGCAGGGGCCGGCCCGACATGTCGATGTTCAAATGACGTTAGGTTTGCGTCCTGACATCATCGTCTGTCATTTTGATATTGTATTCAGCAGGCACATGCCGGAGGTGGCTGCAGGCCTGCCGAGCTGTCAAAGGCCTATTAGGGCCATTAGGAAAGTCATTAACATCATTAACACTGTTGCCCATCCAACCTTAAGGTTGGAAGACAGGCAAAGAGCCCAAGTGGCCTTCGCGTTTTCCGGGAAACCTCGTCCACAGGAGGAATGAGGTTTCCTGAAGGTTTTATAAAATTAATGAATAAATTTGGTGAACTTGACAACCATGTCCCAGCTCATGTGACACTGTCTTCACAATTCACTCTTCACAATGGAAAAGGACGACGCAGGTATAGACATCAGGGTGGAGGACTGTGAAACATTAGAGGAAGTTAACAGAGAGAGAGGGAGTATTGCGGGTTTAGCAGCGTTAAAAGTGAATAAATCCGCAGGTCCAGATGAGATGTATGCCAGGCTATTGATGGAGGGAAGGGAAGAGATATTACAGGCCCTGGCAGTAATTTTCAAATCCTATCTGGCCACAGGTGAGGTGCCAAAGGAGTGGAGAACTGCTAACATTGTCCCATTATTAAAAAAGGGAGGAAGGGATAGTCCATGAAATTACAGGCCAGTCAGTCTAACCTCGGTGGTGGGGAAGTTACTGGAAAGATTTCTGAGGGACAGAATATATCTGCACTTGGCGAGACACGGATTAATCAGGGATAGTCAGCAAGGGAAGATTGTGTTTGACAAATTTGATCAAATTTTTTGAGGAGGTAACCAGGAGTGTTGATGAGGGTAATGCACTTGATGTGGTCTGCGTGGACTTTAGCAAGGATTTCGATAAGGCCCCTCATGGCAGACTGACCAAGAAAGTCAGAGCCCATGGGATCCAAGGCCAAGTGGCACATTGGATCCAAAATTGGCTGAAAAGCAGGAAGTAGAGGGTGATGGTAGAGGGGTGTTTCTGTGACTGGAAGTCTGTTTCTATTGGGGTTCCCCAGGGCTCGGTGCTGGGGCCCTTGCTATTTATGGTGTACTTAAGTGATTTGGACTTAAATGAAGGGGGTATGATCAAGAAGTTCATGGATGACATGAAAATTGGTAGGTTGATAAATAGTGAGGAGGATGCCCTTAAACTGCAGCATATCAATGTACAGGTCAGGTGAGCAGAGCAGTGGCAAATGGAATTCAGCCCGAGAAAGTTTGAAGTAATACACTTGGGGAGGGCTAACAATGCAAGGGATTACACTATGAATGGTAGGACCCTGAAAAGTACTGAAGATCAGAGGGACCTTGGTGTGCCTATCCGTAGATCCTTGAATGTAGCAGGGCAGGTAGAAGGTGGCTATGAAGGCATATGGGATACTTGCCTTTATTAGCTGAGGCGTAGAATGCAAGAGCAGGGAAGTTATGCTGGAACTGTATAAAGGGCTGGTTAGGCCACAACTGGAGTACTGCATGCAGCTCTGGTCACCATATTATAGGAAGGATGTGATTACACTAGAGAGGGTGCAGAGGAGATTTACCAGGATGCTGCCTGGGCTGGAAGACCTGAACAATGAGGAAAGATTCGATAGGCTGGGGTTGTTTTCCTTGGAGCAGCAAAGGTTGAGAGGGGACCTGATAGAAGTGTATAAGATTATGAGGGGCATAGATAGGATGGATAGAAAAGCATTTTTTCCATTAGTAGAGGGGTCAATAACCAGAGGGCATAGATTTGAGGTAAGAGGTAGAAGGCTAAGAGGAGAGTTGAAGAGAATTTTTTCACCCAAAGGGTGGTGGGAGCCTGGAACCCACTGCCTGAAAGGGTGGTTGAGTCAGAAACTCTCATAACTTTTAAGAAGTATTTAGATATTCCCTTGCATTGCCATAGCCTCCAGGGCTATGAGCCAAGCGCTGGAAAATGGGATTAGTGTAGTCAGACCTTTGTTGGTTGGTGTGGACATGATGGGCCAAATGGCCTCCTTCTGTGCTGTAGACATCTATGAGTCTATGAGACCATTCACAGTTCCTGACCTTGCTTGGTGCAACAATACTCCTTGATGTGAAATCTTGCTGGTGCCATCCAATTAAAAATGTTGGACAGGTTCTGGAAACAGAGGTTGACACATCATAGACCATTGCTAGGCAGGCTGTTAGCCTTTACTGTCTCATCATTGAGAACGCTACTGGGGCCCAAGTGGCAGGAGTGGCAAAAACTCAATGGAGGTACCTTCTTTATCATGGGAAAGGTTGTCACTGCAATTGCTTCAGCACTGTCAGAGACATCAATCTCTAGGAGATGCTGGTGCAATGGAAAGCTTCTTACCTGGCAACACCGTATCCTTGCCATTTTTCACAGGCGTATATTTAAAATCCTTCAAATTAACAGCATCTCCGAACTCCTGCTGTGCAAACCTCTGATTTTCCAGAGCGCTGGCACAGTCGACTCCCACACAATGCTTGGAAGTTTGCATTACTATGGTAAAATCAATGCTAATTGGCTTATTAGATACCTTAATTGGATTCCTGTAAATTGTTGCATGGAAGTGAAAAATGGAGAAGGATTCATAGGAACAAGGAACCCCAGATTTCAAGACCAATATCTATAGCAAATATCTAAAAAAATATTATTTTGGGAAACATTACATCAGTAATAAATAAAATGATGACATAAGTAGTGTAGCATGCTTAGGACAAACAAGTAACATTGGACCTGTAATTCTCAAAGTTCTCCATCACTGACAGGTTTTTCTCTCTTCATGCTATGTTTGATGTATACTAATTGTTAGAGATTGATTGCTGTGATTTATTAATATTATTTTGTGATGGAATCCATAAGCTTCAAAGCTTGTATTGTTTGAGACAGACCCTAATTGAAAAGAGAAACTGAAAAGGGAAACTGAGGGACAAAACTGACCCTCCCAGTTTCTAAGGAAACTAGGACTGAAACTGAGAGTGAAAACCAAAACCTCTGGTGGAAACCATATAAAAGGAGCCAGGGTCATCAGAGCTCAGTTGATGATGATTCTGGTGGTGATGTACAGGCAGGCTGAAGAAGGAAGGAGCGAGATCCAGAAGCTGAGAACAAAGCAAGGATATAGTTGCTGCAGATTTCTTTATTTGGAGGTAGTATTGGTTGATCTATGCATCCAGACCGAGTTGAGAGATTTCAGCAAATGAGTGCCAGTTTTGGTAAAGACTGTGCCCATGGACTCTGGTTGACCATGTGCTGCTGGGAATCAGGTCAGCTCCTAGAAGTAGTGGAGCTGAAATTCTTCATGAGGAAGGCAGAGTTTTGAAGGACTTTGTGACTGACTCATATGCTAAGTGGAACTCTGACCAATTTGTAAGATCTCTCTTAGTTCCATTTGCCATTTAATGTGTAGTTTATAGTTTATAATGAACCAGAATTTGAATGTTAACTCATGCTTAATTTATGTTGATTCTGGGCATTAGAGTATTGTTGAATATAGGATAGTATTTAGTGTTTACTTTGCTTGACTCCTGTAGAGCAAAAATGTGTCTATTTTAAACCGCGAAATCTTATGGCTTCATTCTTTCAGCAAATAACTGGGATTTTGGATTTCTTTTTTTAAAGTTACTAGTCTGTAACCATGATTGTAAGAATTTACTATTATTAATCTAGCAATTCCTACCTTCTTAACCAGATTCTGTGGTGTAAAAGTGTAGATCCAGCAGCAACTCTATCCTTCTGAAGGCACACCAATCGCAATGTAATGGATATATGTATTTTTTAAATATTGGGCCTTTTATTTAGAAAACTTAACAATGTTGAACTGTCTAATAAAAACTTATGTTTCTTACTATTTAGCAGTTGGGAAATATCCGCTGAATTTTCAATAAGCTAGTTGAGATAGCTAGATCTTAAATGGAAGGTAAAAGTTAATTAATGAGTAACTGATACTTGGTATACTGCAAACTGAATCCAAGTAGTATCTGATTTTAATTTGCCGTGAGGCTATCCCCATTTTTTTTTTCCTTGTACACTGATCTATTAACTGGTCTTTGAGCTCAGGAAAGCCAGCTGGATAAAATGAATGGAGTTACAGAATGCCCATGCATTTCCCACCTTGTGCACTTCAACTCTAATTGGTTTTCATTGTATGAAATGCAAACAGATTCAGGAGCTGCATATTAAAAGAGATTGAGAGATTGAAAAACTTTGACACCTTTGAGAATTAGGACACAGGTTATTGGTGCTAGTATAATTGTAACAGGAATGCAATTAACTACCACCTTGCTAATTAATGTTCCATGTATTTTGTAGCGCTCTTAATGTGGAAAAACATCCGACCAATTCAGAGAAGAAAATAAATGAATGCTTTTTATATTACATAGAATTTATAGCACATAAGCAGACCATTCAGTCCAACAAGGCCTATGTAGATGTTTATGCTGCACACAAGCCTTCTCCCCCATCGAACCCTATCAGCATATCCTTATTTTCTGTCCTCCATCATGTGTTCATCTTGCTTCTTCTTAAATGCATCTATGCAAGTCAGCACAACTGCTCCACACAGTAGCAAGTTCCACATTCCAACCTCACTGGGTTAATTCATGTTAATTCCTGATTAAATTGATTTATTAGTGACCATTTATATTAATGACCTCTAGTTTAGGATGCTACAACAATAATAACAACTTATATTTATATAGCACCTTTGGAATGAAACATCCCAAGGCATTTCATAGGAATATTGTAAAACAAAGGATGACACCGAGCCAAAGAAGGCTATTTAAGGTCAGATGACCAAAAGCTTGGTCAAAGAGGTAAGTGTTAAGGAGTATCCTAAAGGAAGGAAGTGAGACTGAGAGACGGAGAGGTGTAGGGAGGGTATTCCAGAGCTTGGGACCTAGGCAACTGAAGGCAAAGCCACCAATAGCAGAGCCAAATAGGGATACTCAGAAGGTCAGAATTAGTTAAGCACAGCTTTCTCAGAGGGTTGTGAGGCTGGAGGAGATTACAGAGACAGGAAGGGACAAGGTGATGGAGGGATTGGAAAACAAGGATGAGAATTTGAAAACCAATACGTTGCTTGACCGAGAACCAATGAAGATCACCGAGCAGAGGGTTGATGGGGGAATGAAATTTGCTGTGAGTTATGACACAAAACAAAATTTGACACTGAGCTACATAAAGAGATATTAGCCAAATTCTTGGTAAAAGAAGTTTTAAGAAATGCCTTAAGAGGAAAGAGAGGTAGAGAGATTGAGAGGCTTTGGGGAGAAATTAGAGCTTAGGGCTTTGGCAGCTGAAGTTGCCGGCAGCAATGAAAATCTGATTAGAAGGATTCAAGAATGGAGTTTCAATGATTTATGAATCTGTACCTGGACCCCATTGCTCTTCTATTCCATTTAGACACTTATTTTCTAAGGAGTAGGTGACCTTCTTATCTTTGCCAAGATATGTGCCCATTCTGCAAGTTTGTTAACAACTTCTTGTAATTTGTCACAGTCCTTGTTTATATTAACTATACCTCCTCTCCCCTTTTTGGTGTCATTCACAAATTTTGAAATTCTACTTCTGATTCCCAAGTCCAAATCATTGATGTAAATGATGAACAACAGAAGTCCCAGCACAGATCTTTATGGAACACCATTTCCCACCATCCACCCATCTGAGTAAATACCTTTAATGTCTAAGCTTGGATTCTTGTTTAGTAGTCAGCTCTGACCTTCGACATAGGGGAGGATTTTTCCCTCATCGGGCGAGCTTGGTGGGGGCAGTCGGGAAGCCAACTGCCACCTGCAGTCGGGGCTGAACCCCGACTTTACGCCAGCGGGCCAATTAAAGCCTGCCCAGCGTGAAACACGAGCGGCAGCACTGCCTGTATGGTGGGGGGAGAAGGGGGAGAGCAAACATTGCACATGTGCACAAATGCGCAGTTGAAAATCTCCCTGAAGCACCGAGCTGCCTCAGGGAGATGAACATTTTTCAAAATAAAAAATAAAAATTTCTGAAATGTTATAAAACATGTCACGTGAGCAGGGGACATGTTATAAATGAAATTTCATTTTTAAAATTTTTTTTAGCTGTTGGAAACCTCATCCTGCCCGTGGATGAAGTTTCCTAAAAAATGCAAAGGCCACTTGGCCTTTTCACCTTAATGTTGGACGGGCAGCGAAAAGTTTCTTTCAATCACCTTTTTAATGCCCTTAGTAGGCCTTTTAATTGTCGGTGGGTGCGTTGCCGACTCCAGCACACACTCGCCGTTTGAAATATCGCGCAATGTCGTCGCCCGATGTCATCGCACATCATTTTACGTTCAGTCGGGTCGGGCACGTGCCCACCCTAGCAGCTAAAAATTCTCCCCATAAGTCTATGATCAAGAACCTTATCAAAGGCTTTTTGAAGATCAAAGTCTGCTACAAAACCCAATCTACTGTCTATTATTTACTCAAAAAAAATTCTAGTGGAATTTAAAGATTCAATAGGTTGGTCATGCCTTCCATTTTGGAATCCATGCTGACTAATCTTGATTTCATTTTTAGTTTTAAGATTTTTTTTCTGCTTTATCTTCTCTGCCACTGACGTCAAGCTATTGTCTCTAGTAGCCTGGAATTGTTCTACCTTCATTTTTATGATGGGAGAACCGCAGGAAGTGTAGGTTGGGGTATGACCAAAATTTTCATAGAAGAGAAGTTGCTTAAAAGGCAGAGGGGCAGTGGAGTTTGGGAAGAAATTTCCAAAGAGTAGGCTAACTACTTAAATTTGCTAAAGAAATGCTAAAGCCTACTCAATTTAACAGAAGGATGGAATTATTGAATATTATACCTCAGAAACGTCCATCACTGTCACCACGGGGGCTTTTCTATCAATGAGCTATCTAGTCAAAGCCCACCTTTTTATTCAGTCCTAATGCCATCTAGTATTCCAGGCATGAATATAATGTAAAACTCTCCACTTTATGTCCCTAATACATTTAAGTTTTTTAGTGTATTTAGATTGGCTTGTCTAATAAAGTGAGTAGTTTGCCAGCATAAGTGCTGATTTGAATGCAATATTAAAAGAGCAAGACTTGATCAGTGAAATCAAGCAGATTTTGTTTGATTCGAATGATACAGAATGCTAATTGGCTGCAATGTGTCAAATAAATCGGGAATAAAAGCAGAAATCATAACTTAGGAATTTATTGCCATCATGTCATTCCTCCCTACCCACCCCCTCCAAACCTGGAATACCAGCTATTCTTCCTGTGTCAATGTTTATGTTGACATGTGTTGTAGCCTGAGACTTCACATACCCCGCTTCATTTGATCTTCAACTCAGAGATAGTCTGTGCTAACACTCAACATGACTGGTTGGATTCACCAGACTCCGTGTGGTCTATATACTATAGACCATTTTCTTTGTCTAATTTGAACATTCTGTTTTAATGAGAGGGAACCACATGGTGACAGCGAGCGCAGCCTAAATAAATTGTCTTAATTTGCCCAAAGCTGACAGTGGCTTCAGTCTTACTATTGCTTTTTGACCATCCAGAGAACTGAATGGCATCAGTACATGGCCTCTTTCACTGCTGAGGAAGTAAGATTCCATGGAAGAACCCCTAGATCTCCAGTGAAACTTAATATCAGACAAAGATAATTATTTTAAACACAATTTGAGCATCAAGAACACAAACAATGACAACTTGATTGATAGTGCACTTGCAGATATATAAGGAAAAACAATTACCATGCCAAACAAGGAGAGATTAGGAAGAGTCAAACCTTGTTCAGTGAGGTACCATTGAGCCTGGTGATGATAAAGACATGGATGAGAGTTTTAACAGCAGATGAGCAAGGTTGGGTTGGAGATGGACAACGTTGCAGAGGTTGAAATAGGTGGTAATTGCAATGCAGAGAATATTGGTGGGGGCTGGAAGTTTACCTTGTGGTTGGGTAAGATGCTGAGGTTTTGCAAACAGTGTGTTCAATTTGAGAAGCCGATATGAGAGAGGGATGAAATCAGTGGCAAGGGCACAGAGATTGTAATGGAGGAAAAACATAATGACTTCTGTATTCCCAATGTTTAACTGTATAAAATCACCCAAGATTGGTTTTCTGACAAGCATTCTGATGATATAGAAGTAGTGTGGGAGTCTTGAAAATAAGGTTCTGTGTTGTCAGTGTACATTTTAAAGGTGATGCCATGTCTGCAGATTGTGTCGCTAAAGGTTAGCTTTTGGGTGAGGTACTGGAGGCCTTTGATAAGGTGCTGCACAAAGGTTTAATACACATGATAAGATCACACTGAGTTAGGGGTAATATATTAGCTTGGATAGTGGGTTGGCTAACCAACAGAAAGCAGAGAGTCGGGATAAGTGGATTTTTTTCTGGATGGCAAGCTGTAACTAGTGGGGTACCACAGGGTTCAGTCCTTGGGTCCCAACATTTGATAACCTACATTAATGACTTGGATTCAGGGAAGAAGGTACTAAGGCTAAATTTGCAGGTGACACCAAAATAGTGGGAAAGTAAGTTGCAAGGAAGAAATAGGAAATTTACAAATGGATATGGACAGGTTAGGTGAATGGGCCAAAATTTGACAGATGGTGTTTAACATGGACAAGTGTGAGGTTATCCATTTTGGTTGGCAGAATAAAAAGGTAACTTATTATTTAAATGGAGAGAAACATCAGAATGCTTCAGTGCAGATGGATCTGGGTGTCCTCGTGCCTGAATCTCTGAAAGCTGGTTGCAGGTACAGCAGGTAATAAGGAAGGCAAATGGAATTTTGGCATTTATTGCTAAAGGAATACAGTATAAAAATAGGGAAGCATTGTTGCAACTGTACAAGGCATTGGTGAGATCGCACCTGGAGTACTGTGCACAGTTTTGTCCCCCTTACTTGAGGAAGGATGTAGTTGCACTGGAGGCGGTTCAAGGAAGTTCACTGGATTGATTCCAGAGATGTGGGGCTTGTCATATGAGGAGGGATTGAGAAGTTTAGGTCTATACTCGCTAGAGTTTTGAAGGATGAGAGGAGATCTAATTGAGGTATATAAGATGCTAAAGGGGATAGACAAAGTAGAGGTGGAGTGGATGTTTTCCTTTCTGGGGCATTCTTGAACGAGAGGCCATAGTTTTGGGCTAAGGGGTGGTAGATTTAAATCAGAGATGAGGAGGAATTACTTTTCCCAAAGGGTCGTGAATCTATGGAATTCACTACCTCAGAGTGCAGTGGATGCCAGGACGTTGAATAAATTTAAGGAGGAGATAGACAGATTTTTAATTAGTAATGGGTTGAAAGGTTATGGGGAGAGGGCGGGAAATTGGAGTTGAGGCCAAAATGAGATCAGGCATGATCGTAATGAATGGTGGGGCTGGCTCGAGGAGCTGAATTGCCTACTCCTGCTCCTAGTTCTTATGTTCTGATGTCAAGAATGAGTCTTTGGGGTGCCATCAAAGTGATGGTGCAGGTATGAAAAGATGCTCTAGCTATGATTAGGGCGATTCAACTGAACTAAACTATGGCAGAGAGACACAGGACGAGGATGGTGCAGTCAATTGTATTACAAGCGACATAGAGGTCAAGGGGAACATGATTTAATGCACCACTGTCAAATCACAGAGAATGTTGCTCTTTCCTTCGGTTTCTGTTGTTTTCATGTACTTGGAAAGGTGGAAACCTGATTAGAGGGATTCAAATAGGGAGCTGTAGGAAAGATAGACACAGATCTAGGAGGTGATAACATGTTTAAGGACCTTGAAAAGGAAAGATAAATTGGAGATGGGATGGCTGTGAAGGTGGTCAGAAAAATTGAGTGTTGCTTTCTTGAGGTGATGACAGCTTTTTTGAAAGGGGGCAGCTTCTGAGGCAAAAGAGCCATGGTGAGATGGTGGTGTAGGGGGGTAATACCACTAGTTGAGTAATATAGAAGATCAGACTAATGTGCTGGGGACATGGGTTCAAACCTCACTAAGGCAGATGCTGACATTTGAATTTGATCAATAAATCTGGAATATAAAGCTAGTCTCAGTAATGGTGACCATGAAATCATTTTCGATTGTTGTAAAAACCCATCTGGTTCACTTTAATATCCCTTAGGAAAAAAAATCTGCCATCTTTACCCAGGCTGGCCTATGTGTGACTCCAGGCCCACAGCAATATGGTTGACTCTTAACTGTGCTCTGCAATTGTCTAGCTAGCCACTCAGTTAAAGTGCATTTAGTGATGGGCAACAATCATTGGCCTTGCCTGCGATGCCCACATCCCATGAAAGAATAGCGAAAAAGCCATATACTGTGTCAATTAACATGGGTAGCCTAGAGTTCAGTAGGAATCAAGTCGAAAGAGCAAGAAGTTGGCCTCAAGGATAAAATTATCTTGAAGAAATCCACGTGCTCCTTATTCTTGCTACTAAATATGAGGGGAAAGGGTTTAAGGAGATAACTGGTATTAGAGAAAATGAGCCTGGGTTTATTCTTTGGATGAACCTAATTTTGGCAGATGAAAGCAGGGCCTGTTTCAACATCACTGGGAAAATTGGGCATCATGGAGATGAAGGCCCTCCAGTTAGCTAAGAAAATAGATGCTGCTCATAGATTAGATGAAGATTAACATGCAAACCTACTTGTCACTTTCTTCTACCTGCTAATGTTACAAGTTCAGTGAAAAAAAAAAACCACATGAACTTACTTGGGTATATGATTGCTAATATGATATTTCTTGATAAGAAGAACTGGAAAATAAAACATCAAACTGCCCCATTGTAAGTGCATAATCGCCTTGACTTTCCAGAGCCAGACAGTTGTAGGACTTACATACAGCACGCAATCTGATGGAACCGACACCAGGGCATCTAATTTTCTGTAATTA
This sequence comes from Carcharodon carcharias, assembly GCF_017639515.1. Taxonomy (NCBI): domain Eukaryota; kingdom Metazoa; phylum Chordata; class Chondrichthyes; order Lamniformes; family Lamnidae; genus Carcharodon; species Carcharodon carcharias. The sequence goes on from NC_054468.1 coordinate 178,694,727, forward strand.
ATTGAAATATTGAAATGTAATTGTAAAGTTTTCTCTCCTAATATTAGATGGAACTTTTTATAGAGGCAGCGACCCTACCCACCAGATGGAAAGTTGCGGGGAAAGCCTGCCTCCATTGGCCCGGGAAGCCATGACCAGATTTTATGGCCGTCAGACAGTTAGTTGCCTGAGGTTGGGGCTTCCACCCCCATTTGGCAGGATGCCCCTGCAGCCCCTCCATGATCTACCAGCGAATCAGGTGGCCAGCAGCTCACCAGAAACAGCAGTACCACAGGGAGCATTAGCCAGGGTTCTTGGGGGTTATCAGTGCTCGGGGCGAGATGCTGGAAGTCTGACTTGGCCATATAGTAGTTGGAGTCAGCAGCACAAGATGTTAGAATTGGAAAGGGGGGGGTTTGTTTTTAAAATGAATATTTCCAGCCAAAGTTGCAGTCAATCCCCAACAAGGAGAAGGCTGGATAATGAGGTAAGTCGGGCAACTTTGCCAAGACCAGTCAGGCAGGTGGGGGGGTGGGTGGGGAGGTGGAACAGAGTTGGCAATGTCCACTGGGGGTCATCCATTAGGCACGGGGTGCTCAGAGAGAAAGTCCTGCCCCCCCTCCCCCCAGAGACTAGAGCAAGGCCACCTGGGTTTACCAGCAATGGCAGATGAAAGCCCTTAAGCAGCCATTAATTGGCCACTTAAGGGCCTCAAATTCCACCAGCAGAGGTGTGGGCAACAGGCATGGCAAACTGGTGGGATTGGGGGGGAGCCAGCAATGGAAAAGATGGTGATTTGTACGTCCTCCAGGAGGCCAATTCAGCCAGTTAAGTGTCCAATTAAGGGCCACTTCCTGCTTCTGCAGGCATTTTTCCCTCATCAGAAGGGCCCACTACTGCATAAGGAAATCACCCATTAAAACCTGGCACCCTCACAGCTGTCTGCAGGGTGCAAGAGGGGTCCAACTTTAAGGGCAGTCCATGGCCAAATATGGGGGCATTACATGCCCTAGTGGCAACAAAGCTGCTGTTATTTCACAACACTCACCAACCCCCACCCCACATCCCCCAAACATAGGCTGCCCAGCTTTGGCTTCCCCATCCTGCCTCATTCCACTTCAAAAGCACCCAGCTACCGAGTTGCCCTGTGATTACGCCAGCAGCTCCCTTGGCTACCACCTGCAATATGCTGCCCCATATTTTGCTTTCGACCCTGGCATCCAGACTTACTTACCAGCTAAATCCAGCCCCAAGTTTCTTAGGGTATGAAGGTAGATTTTAGAAGTTTGTGTTTTCAGACAACCTTTTTTACATTTTGTTCCATGCGTTATTTGTTGCCAGCCATTCTTCCATTTCTGGATTTAGTCTTTTTAACTAAGCAAAATTTTGGTAGGGTTATTGTTGTTTTTTGCTGGCTTTGATATTGGAAATTACAATGAGGTGAGGATGGGTATTCCTTTGGATCTTCTGAGTACCATGAATAATTGAGGGGAGGATGGTTCATCAAATGTAGATATGCTGGGACAATTTGGCAGCACCAGTCATGATTCCAGGATAATACTTTTTAAAATTTGCTGTCAGGACATGAGTTACTCTGGGAAGGCCGGATATACTTGGCCATCCTATGTTGCTTTGAAAAGCTTGCCATGAGCCTTCTGCTTGACCCACTATAAATTTTGCAATGATGGTGCTCCCACCCTGGTGTTACATAGAAAATTCCAAGACTTTGGCCTAAAAGAATTGTTCCAAAGGTCCAATTCAGGATATAACTAGGAGATACTCCCATGTTATTTCTGTTCTCATCCCTTATTCTTGTTACTTTTCACCCCTGGACATGCTGGGAGACATTGTCACCTCCTTTTTGCAAATCAGGGTGCCACAGAGTTGCACCAACTCCTTCCCTATGACCTGAAAGCATTTGAAGCTGGAACAGCTCTGCAAGTGAAGGTTGCCAAACATAAAAGTTTTCATGGCACAAGATCTTTTCAAGTCATCCATACAGACCCCTGCCACATCCACCAATCTATAGCAGACACATTAAGATAAAAGCACAATACTGCAAATGCTAGAAATCTGAAATGAAAACAGAAAATGCTAGAAAAAACTCAACATGTCTGGCAGCATCTGTGGAGAGAGAAACAGAGTTAATTTTTCGAGTCTGTATGACTCTTCTTCAGAGCTCTGATTAAGTGATATGAGCTTGAAACATTAACTCTGTTTCTCTATCTACAAATGCTGCCAGACCTACTGATTTTTTTCTAGCATTTTCTGTTTTTATGGGAAGAATTTTCTCCCTGTCACTGAGTGGGAGCGGGTTTGGGCGAAAGAGTACAGAAACATCCATGAGGTACGGAGTTGCCTCAGGGAGTTTAATTTCATTATCAAAAAGTGAATAACAGATTTTTTTTTAATTATTCGGACATGTCCCCTCACATGAGCTGGATCATGCCTATGAATTTTATTAAAGTTTGAAAACCTTCCTGAAACCTCATCCCACCCATGGACGAGGTTCCATGAAAAATGTAAGGGCCACCTGGGCTCTTTGCCTGCCCACCAACCTTAAGGTTGGACGGGCAGCCCTGTTCATTGTTTTAATTACTATTTAAATGGCCTTAATAGACCTTTGACAGTTTGGTGGGCTCGTAGCCGACTCTGGTGTGTGCCCGCTGAACTGAAGTTCGAAATAAAGCGCAGTGATGTTGGGATGCACGCCACACGTCACCACATATCATTTTACGTGCTGGCAAGCGGGACCCACCCCTGCATGCCGACCAGAAGATTCAGGCATATGTAGCATGCTCATGGTTTTTTTTGCTGGCGTCAACATCTTTATTATTTTCTGTTAGATAGAGGCAGTGGTTGGTTGGATGTAAAGCATTTGCCAAGCGACAGTGTTCTTCAAATGCACCTCATGAACAGAAAACATTTTTAAGCTGTTGGGGGCGTGGGGGGTGTGCCTGATGATGTCCTGATACAATGTCATTTTGCCAGCAGCAGAAAAGTTGACAGAGCAGTCACCCTCCAGGAGCTCAATTTGAGTCACTTAAGTGGCCAACTAAGGGCTATTTTGGCACTCTACAGCCCATGCCAGGGTCTCTCATGGCAAAGGCACCACTTGTGCACCACAAAACCCCATTGTACCCCTGCCTACCTGGCCTGGCATCCTCCAATCCCACTTAATCTGCTCTGAGGGCACCCGACCAATGCAATGTCCTCTCTTTGCAGTTTCAACTTCGACGCTGATTGATGCTAGCCCTCTGGGCCAGCTGCTCTTGGAGGCAGGCTGCTGTCCTTAATTGGACAGCAGTCCCAGCAGCAGCCATTTAATTGGCCATCACTGGGAATATGCCTTCCAGAGTCCCACTACCAACCCCAGTGGGGGTTGCTTCCCACTTTTAGCCCAGGAGTGGGAATTCCACCACGTCTGTAAAATTCAACCCATTGTTTCACATGCCACTAACTATTGCCGAGGGAACAGCCTTTTTACCCATATTATTTGAAGAGTAGTAACCATGGCTGGATGGCACTTGGGAGAACAAGGCTAACCTCTGCATCCATTGCTGACCCTGCTGACCAGCCCCTAAGAGCAAAAGAATATCTCAGCCTGTATGTCTCACCATCTATAAAGGCAAAATATTACAGATGCTGTAAATCTAAAACAAAAACAAAAACAAAAATTGCTGGAGAAACTCAGCAGGTCTGACAGCATCTGTGGAGAGGAAGACAGAGCTAACATTTTGAGTCCGTATGATGTTTCGAGTCAAATGGACTCGAAACGTTAACTCTGTCTTCCTCTCCACAGATGCTGTCAGACCTGCTGAGTTTTTCCAACAATTTTTATTTTTGTTTTTGCCTCACCATCTGTTTGTTGATCCTCAGCTCCCACATCCACAATCAAAAGAAATGAAGCTTGCAACTTATGCAAGATAAAATAATGTGGCCAACTGTCACTGATCTCACAATCCATATTCTAATTAAAAGGAGGGCCATCTATCCTAAAATGTATTGCAGTGCATTCGCTTAAGTTTTTGGAGTGGGGGAGTATCAGCTCAGCTAACTGTTTGCATTCTTGCAGTATCGTGGTTTTAATGTTGTTTAGTATGCTTATTTTAATTTATTCTTTCATGGGATGTTGGTGCCATTGACAAGGTCATCATTTGTTGCACAGCCAAAATTGCCCTTTAACTAAGTGGCTTGCTAGGCAGAGGGCAATTAAGAGTCAATCGCATTGCTGTGGATCTGGAGTCACACATAGCTCCAACCAGGTAAGGACGGCAGATTTCTTTCCCTAAAGAACATGAGTGAACCAGATGGGTTTTTATGGCACTTGATGATAGCTTCATGGTCACCATTACTGAGAATAGTTTCATAATTCCAGATTTATTAATGGGATATAAATTCCACCAGCTGCCATAGTGGGGTTTGAACCCACATCCTCTGGATTACTAGTCTAGTGACATTCCTACTACCTCAGTGTATCCCCTCCAAATGTTGTTACAATATGAGCATTACAACTGCCATTGTAAGTCTTCACAGTTGGAAGTTGGATTTGTAAATGAGGTGATAATTCAAGTTATATTCTGAATCAAGCTTTAAAAAATGTGGCAACTGGTGAACTTTTAGGGAATTGACAGCCCGTGTAAGTCAGTCAATATGGCCAATTTGAGAGACTTAGGCCAGAATTTTACGTTCCGTGGGCAGGCGCATGCCCGACCCATCCAGTGGTGGCAAAATAATGCAAGATGACGTCGAGCAAGCCTCCCGACGTCATCGCATACTCACACGATATCTTGCTCAGTGGGCGCGCATGGTAGTTGAAAGCGTGCCTGCCACAATTAAGTGGGCAATTAAGCCCATTAAGGAGGCAATTGAAAGTGATTTTTTGTGGTTCTTCCACTTTTACGATTGGCCAATCGGGCAAGCGGCCTTTACATTTTTGCTCAAATCTCAATCCAGGGTGGGATGAAATCTTCATGGGGAAATAGAATAAAAAGAGATAGCTGGGGGCCTCTTTTTATGAGGTAAGCTTTCAGATGCTTGATTGTGCTGCATGGACATATTTTGCAGCATTTTTGTTTTGTTTATTCTATGGAGGTCTGCAGCTCCCTGAGGCATCTGTCTGCCTTCAGGGAGCTCACTGGAAGCACTCACCAGCACCCGTAATGACATAGGCACCTGCCTTCTTCCTGCCCCCACCGGCAGTGCTGAGCCTTTCTCAGCCCGCGTTTCACGCTGGCTGGCCGCTAATTGTCCAGCCAGCGTGAAATCATGGTCGGGGGCTGTTCGTGATTGGAGGCCCATTCCAATCCGCTCCCAGGTTGCGCGTGCCTGGAAAGTGAAAAATTCAGGCCAATGTGTGTTTTTCCTGCAAGGTCAAAAAGAGCAAGATAATGCACTGCTGACGTCTATAGCCAATGGCAGCTTCTCCAATTAATCAGAGGATGTATGTTTAATTGCTGGCATACCCTCAGCACTCTCCTTTTGCCACCCTCCAGGAAGAGACCTCCTTCCTCTCCTACACAGCCTCCAGCACGGCCTCCAGGTCTGCATCTAAAAAAAAGGGACTGCCCTGTGTGGGTTCTAGGTCCGTGGCTCTGCTGAGACACTTGGAATTTTAATGTCCTGTGATCTTTCACTGTGCAGTCACAGCAGTGAAATAACAGCCACAGTAATAATTGCTGTGGTCATTTTTAAATTGGGTTCATACTTGTATTGCCGCACCTCTGTTCAGGCCCCCACAGCCATTAATGGGCCACCAAATCCATCTGCATAACAATTAAGGGGTTGAAACTCAGGGTTCATTACTGTTTCTTCCGGTGGGGAGTTTGGGACCCGGCAGTGGTCCTTACTTACGTTTTCTGCCCTCGGAGTGAAAACTCAGCCCATGGAGTCAGAAACTCAGCAGGCCAAATGTCATTTTGAGATTGCAGATACTTTGATGTAGTCTGAGACACAGGCCAGATAGGGAAATTGAGCCAGTGGCATAGATTGTGGCTGAGGCTGAAAATGATGGCTTTGGACTTCCCTTGGTTTTACTGAAGGAAAATGGAACTCTGTATTGAACAGCTGCTTACAGCTGAGGCACCACTGATTGAATGTAAGGTACTCCCCCAACTGGTTACTTTGAGAAGGTACTATCGGTTTTGCTGCTAATGAAACTAAGCATCCTGCTCATATGCATTTGCCAAGATAGTGTAGACCTCCTAATTTAAAGTGAAAACAAGACAAAATCATCTGGAGAGTAGCACAAAATGAAAACTAGATTTCCTTCAGGGCAGACAGGTGGTGTCAAATTACTGGTTATCTCTAACATGAAAGGAAAAGGCTACTGATGTTCTTTCTATTGTAGAAGGCTCTATTCTTTTTTGAGGCTTGTTGAAGTTTTTTAAAAGTCATTTTGATGATTTAGGTTGATTCCCTGGGACCAATCAGAATGTGAAATTAAAAGCGCAAGAACTAAGAAGGAAATATAAATTTAAATGGATGAATCCAATATTGAATCAGGGACAGAAAGAGAGGGAAAGAATGTTTGGATTAAGATAGAGAAAGAAAGAAAAAAGTGAAAAAAGGTGATATTTTACTTTCAAGTTGAAGCTAATGGTAAAGTGGTGAAATTTGGCAGTAACATTTAGATTTTTGCGTTTAACTATGCATCTGCCCTTCACCTAAAGTTGCTGTGACATTTGCACATAAAATACAGTGAACCTCATGTCTTGACTGCAAATTGTATCTCTATATTGTATTGGGGTATTTTTGAAAAACAGTGCTAACATATTCAGTTGTTTACGAGTACCTTTATATCTTTATAACTAATCCGTAGTCTTCTATTGGCCATGAAAATCATGATTGCTTAGAAAGTAAATACTTTGACAGTGCCACCTTGCAATGAATATTGGGAAGACCGAAGTCATTGTCTTTGGTACCTGCTGCAAATTTCATTCCCCATCCATTGACTCTATCCCTTTCCTGGACAACTGTCTGAGGCCGAATCAGATTGTTTGCAACCTTAGTGTTGTATTTGACCCAAGATGAACTTCCGAGCACATCTACACACCATCGCTAAGATTGCCTATTTCCACATCTGCAACATTCCCCGACTCCATTCATGCCTCAACTCATCTATTGCTGAAACCCTCATTCGCACCTTTGCTACTACTGCACTTGACAATTCTAATGCCCTTCTGGCCAGCTTCCCATCTTTTACTCATCCGAAAGTCTTTTTCCTACCTCACCTCAAATTCTACCTCACACCAAATCCCATTCACTCATCGTGGGCCTACATTAGCCCTTGGTTAACCAAACCCCTCCTTGACTACTACTCTCCCTAATCCCTTTCAGCTCGACAACCCTCTGAGAAATGTGCGTTTGCCAATTCTGGCCTCTTGCACATCCCCAATTTTAATCATTCTCCTGTTGGAGATCATGCCTTCAGCTGCTGAAGCCCTAAATTTTGAAATTTCCTTCCTAATCCTATTTTCCTTCTTACCTTTCTTTCCTCCATAATGCACTCATGAAAACCTATCCCTTTGACCAAGCTTTTGGTCATCTCCCCCAATGTTGCCTGAGTTTTTTTCTTTGATGGGATTTAATGGGATCACTGGCAAGGCCAGCATTTGTTGCCCATACCTAATTGCCCTTGAGAACCCGGAGGTGAGCCGCCTTCTTGAATTGCTGCAGTTCATCTGGTGTAGGTAACACCCACAGTGCTGATAGGAAGAGAGTTTCAGGATTTTGTCCCAATGACAGTGAAAGAAAGCAATATAGTACCAAATCAGAATGGTGTGTGGCTTGGAGGGGAACTTGTAGGCATTGTGTTTTCATGTGTCTGCTGCCCTTGACCATCTAGGTGGGAGAGTTCGCTGGTTTGGAAGGTGTGGTCGAAGGAGCCTTGGTGAGTTGCTGTATGTTCTTGCTTATGGCACACCCTGCTGCCACTGTGCGACAGTGGTGGAGGGAGTGATTATTTAAGTTGGTGTATGGGGTACCAATCGAGTGGCTTGCTTTGTCCTGGGCGATTTCAACTTCTTTCGCATTATTGGATCTCCATTCATCCAGGCATGTGGAGAGTATCCCATCACACTCCTGCCTTGCTCCTTAATAGTGGACAGGCTTTGGGAGTCAGGAGGTGAGTTACTTGCTGCAGAATTTCCAACCTCTGACCTGCTTCTGTAGCCACAGTATTTGTATGGCTGTTACAGTTCAGTTTCTGGTTAATGGTAACTCCCGGGAGGTTGATAATGGGGGATTCAACAATGCTAATGCTATTGAATGTCATGGGGAAATATTAGATTCTCTCTTGTTGGAGATGGTCATTGCCTGGCACTTGTGTTTTGTTTAATGATGCTCTGTGAAGTGCCTTGGGATGTTTTAATAAGAAACCATGGGCTCAGGACATCTTAAAGTGCTTTACAGCCATGGATGTACTTTTTAAAGTGCTGTTACCGTTGTAATGTAGGAAATGTAGCAGCCAATTTATGCAGAGCACAGTCCCAAAAAGTAATGTGATCATGACAAGATAATCTGATTTTGATTACGTTGTTTTAGGGATAAGTATTGACCAGGGCATCAGGGATAACTCTCCTCTTCTCCTTCAAATTGTGCCATGGGATTTTTTTCGTCCACCTCAGAGCAGTTTTAATGTCATGCCTGAGAGATGGCACTTTCAACAGTCAGCTTAGATTGTTTGCTCAAGTCCATGGAGTGCAACTTGAACCCACAGCTTTCTGACTCAGAGACAAATGCACTCCCCACTGAGCCATGGCTGACACATAACCATTTTGATGGCACTTTTAATGGAGGCTGTTATTGCTGTTGAATATTTATCAAAGTATTATCAGCTCTTATAATTGCATACACCCTCCATATGGCTATTATTTTCAGCTGCAGGGTCTTCAGTTAATCTACAGATAGCATGAGTTATTGATAAACAGATCTTATCCATGTTGTAAAGTTTATTGTCCAGAAGTAGTTATATCTTGAGCTGAGTGCATTATGGAGAATCCCAACTCTTGGCTGTGTCCTTTGACGACACTTATAAGAGAGAGGTCAGAAAATACTAGATATGGTGCTGGCTTACACAACTGGGTTTCTGCCATTTTCTAGGGAGCATAGCTTGCTTCTTACAGGTTATTACAGCTGACCAGTAGAATCCCTGAGGAATCACAACTCCATTATGTGGCTGTTTTTCACATGGTGTGGGAGATGTTGCACCCTTTTTTTAAAAAAAAGTTTTCAATTAAATAAGGCATTTCTTGAAGACTCACAGTTTATATTACCTTGGCCTTAATGGTCATGATCTGACTTTGTCAGTTTAGGCACTGCTGTATAGTCTCATCCTTTGGAGTATACAATGACTCAGCTTGCTGCAAATTGGGCTTATTATTTACACATGGTGGACTTCCAGTAGGATACCTGTTTGCTGCAAGAGCCAGAGAAAGGTTCAGGTGGTGCTAGAGTGGGGCTGCTGATGGAGGTGAGAAGAAGAATTAAAGGGGTGACAGCGCCCTGTAAACTGGATAAAGTATTTTATCAGCCTGGACAAAGATGGAGACCTTTAGCAGGGAAGCATTGGGAAACTTGATGTAAGAAATGACATTTGCAAGGCCCTCTCCCTTCATTTAAAATATGTAGGTATTACAGCAACCACCCACTATCTTTCACATTGTATTTTCTAGAATCAGTGATAAAGAGGGAGGAGCCAAAAGATTTGGGCTGGAAATGTGAACCCTGTTATATCCCCAATATTTATCTTCAATATTTACAGGCAATGTGCAGGGGAGTTGTGGCCAGCAATACTCACAAGTAGAGTGTGGGAGGGAAATTCAAGATGGGTCAGAGAGTATAATCACCTGATTTTCCCCACTACTTGTAATGCTGGCTTGCCTAATTTGGGAAGGGATATCAGAGGAAGATACTGGTCAAAGAGCTGGACAAAACACTAAACAAGTTCAGACACTACTTAGGTTATTAAAAGCTGGCACTGGCCAAAGATTCATGTTGTCCTGAAATCTGGTGCTAGTGTCTTCATTATTTACTATTTTTCCAAGTTTGATGTCACCTGCAAACTTTGAAATTATTCCCTGTATACCCGAGATCAGTTCACAACATATAATAGAGATGGTAGCATAGTGGTATTGTCGCTGGATAAGTAATCCCGAGTTCCAGCGTAATGCTCTGGGGACCTGGGTTCAAAACTCACCGTGGCAAATTCAGTAAAAATCTGGAAGTCTAATGATGACTATGAACCACTCGCTGTTGACTCTTGGGAAGAAAAATCCATTTGTTCCTTTTAGGGAAGGAAATCTGCTGTCCTTACCTGGTCTGGCAGGCCTACATGTGACTTCATACCCACAGCAATGTGGTTGACTCTTAAATACCCTCTGAAATAGCCCTCAGTTATAACTGCTAAAAAGAAACGACTACAACAAACCTGTTGACTCTGCAAAGTCCTTCTTAGTAACAGCTGGGGCCTAGCTCCAAAATTGGGAGAGCTGTCTCACAGGCTAGTCAAGCAACAGCCTGACATTGTCATACTCACAGAAACATACCTTACAGATAATGTCCAGCAGAGGTGGCGGCACAGTGATATACAGTGGGGACGGAGTTGCCTGGGAGTCCTCAGCATCGACTACGGATGTGATGAAGTCTCATGGCATCAGGCAATCCTGCACCGCCCACACCCACCCCCCCCCCCGCCACCCCCAACACCACCCCCCAGCTGTTGAGTCAGTGTTGAACACCACTGAGGGTGGCAAGGGTGCAGAATGTACTTTTGGTTGGAGACTTCAATATCCATTACCAAGAATAGCTCAGTAACACCACTACTGGCTGAGTCCTAAAGGACATAGCTGCTACACTGGTTGTGAGGGAATCAACAAGAGGGAAAACATACTTGACCTGATCCTCACCAATCTGCCTGCTGCAGATGCGTCTGTCCATGACAGCATGGGTAGAAGCGACCAGCGCACAGTCCTTTAGGAGACGAAGTCCTGCCTTCACATTGAGGGTACCCTCCATCGTGTTGTGTGGCACTGTGCTAAGTGGGATAGATTTCGAATAGATCTAGCAACTCAAGGCTGGGCATCCATGAGGCGCTGTGAGCCATCAGCAGCAGCAGAATTGTACTCAACCACAATCTAACCTTGTATCCCATGTATCCTACTGTTACCATAAGCCAGGGGATCGATGAAGAGTGAAGAGAGCATGCCAGGAGCAGCACCAGGGATAGCTAAAAATGAGGTGTCAACCTGGTGAAACTACAGCTCAGGACTTACTTGTGTGCCACACAGTATAAGCAGCATGCAATGGACATTGCTAAGCAATCTCACAACCAACGGATCAGACCTAAGCTCTGCAGTCCTGCCACATCCAACCACGAATGGTGGTGAACAATTAGACAACTCACTGAAAGAGGAGGCACCATAAATATCCCCATCCTCAATGATGGGGAGCCCATCATATCAGTGAAAAAGATGAGACTGAAGCATTCGCAACAATCTTCAGCCAGAAATCCCAAGTGGATGATCCATCTTGGCCTCCCCCAGATGCCCCCAGCATCACAGATGCCAGCCTTCAACCAATTCCAGTCGTGTCCACGTGATGTCAGGAAATGAAGGCAATGGATACTGCAAAGACTATGGACCCTGACAATATTCTGGCAATAGCACTGAAGACTTGTGATCCAGAAGTTACCATGCCCCCTAGCCAAGTGGTTCCAGTACAGCTACAACACTGGCATCTACCCGGCAATATGGAAAATTGCACATGTCCTGCTTTTTCTGGACAAGACGTACAAATCCAATCTGGCCAATTACTGCCTCAACAATCTCGATCATCAGTAAAGTGATGGAAGGGATCATCAACAGTGCTTCAAGCAGCGCTTCTTAGAAATGACCTGTTCATTAACACTCAGTTTGGGTTCTGCCAGGATCTCTCAGCTCCTGACCCTCATTACAGCCTTGGTTCAAACATGAACAAAAGAGCTGAACTGCAGAAGTAAGGTGAGAGTGACTGCCCTTGACACCAAGGCAGCACTTGACTGAGCGTGGCATCAAGGAGCCCTGGCGAAACTAGAATCAGTGGGCATCGGGGGGAAACTCTCCACTGGTTGGAGTCGTACTTAACATAAAGGAAGATGGTTGTGGTTGTTGAAGGTCAGTCATCTTAGTTCCAGGACATTACTGCAGGAGTTACTCAGAGTAGTGCCCTCAGCCCAACCAACTCCAGCTGCTCCATCAATGACCTTCCTTCCATCATAAGATCAGAAGTGGGGATGTTTGCTGCTGATTCCAAAATGTTCCGCACCATTCACAACTCCTCAGATACTGAAGCAATCCATGTCCAAATGCAGCAAGACCTGGATAATATCGCAGTTTGAGCTGACAAGTGGCAAGTAATATTCACATCACACAAATGCCGGGCAATGACTATCTCCAACAAGAGAAAATCAAACCACCACCCCTTGACATTCAATAGTATTACCATCGCTGAATCCCCCACTGACAACACCCTGGGGGTTGCCATTGACCAGAAACTGAGCTGGACTAGCCATATAAATACTGTGGCTACACAAGCAGGTCAGAGGCTAGGAATCCTGCGGTAAGTAACTCACCTCCTGACTCCCATACATAAGGCACAAGTCAGGAGTGTGATGGAATACTCTTCACTTGCCTGGATAAGTGCAACTCCACAACACTCAAGAAGCTCGACACCATCCAGGGCAAAGCAGCCCGCTTGATTGGTACCCCATCCACATCCCTCCATCACTGAACAGTGGCAGCAGATGCATGGGAACACCATCAAGCCAAACACCGTCCTGGCTTGGAACTATATCACTGTTCCTTCACTGCCGCTAATCAAAATCCTGGAACTCCCTCCCGAACAGCACTGTGGGTGTACCTACACCACATGGTCTGCAGCAGCTCAAGAAGGCAGCTCACCACTATCTTCTCAAGGGCAATTAGGGATAGACAATAAATGCTGTCGTTACCACCAATGCTCACATCCCATGAATGAATTAAATAAAACTATACATTTACAGTCCTCTCCAATCTGAAAAGCAACACTACTTCTGTCCCTAGGTCAATTTTCTATTCAGGCCTGACCTATCTTTCAATTTCTTAGAAAGAGCCAACTTATTTTTTAAACTTATGGCATGCAGTCCAGCCAAAAGTGTTGTTCAAAATTAGCGACTATGCTTTGAATTTCTTTTAGAAATTTGTTTTTACATCAGCATATAGTTTATGCTTTATAAAAATTAGAAATGTTGCACTACAATCCTTTATCATTACCTTTCTACATTGCAACAATACTTACATCCAACATATTACTTTGAAAGAGCAAAGTACCTTGAATGTCCCAAATGTCACAAAAAGCACTACATAAATTCAAATCTTTTTTTTTCCTGTAAGGTTGCACAAATCTAAAGCTGGATAGCTGCTAGCAACTTTGGTGAAAAAAAACTTCAGGTAGAGGTTACAGCTTTAAAATTAACTGCTCTTCTGCAGGTTCTGACCTTGCACTTGCCATCAGTGTTCCCGCCAGCACAATTTTAGGGGAAGTGGCCTCCAAATTGGCTGACTCCATGTCCGTCATCCAATTAAGGACAGCATTCAGGTTCCTGACCAGCAGAGGTGAGTACTGCTGCTGTAAGAGGAAGATCATGGGGATGCCTCCATCTTGAGGCATCCACTGCGGAGATTTCCTTTTTTTTCAAAAACAAACAGTAGCTACAGCTGTGGCTTCATCCTGTGATGTTGGGGATGGGGGTTCCCACTGATCTGCTGGTGGGCTGGGTCAAGCATAGGAGATTTCTTGTGCCCTGTGGGCAACCGTCTCCAAGAACCTGCCAGTCTTTGTCTTTGAAGGGTGCTGTCCACCGCTGGGAAGGCCCCGGCAGCATCCTCAATCTATTCATAAGTGGCCACTTATGTGGCTACCCATCACATCCAGTTGACCTAGCCGGAGGGACGAACTTGTTGGTCCATTGATCCAATGCCCTTTTGAATCTGCTGTCAAAGCTGTGTATGATGGGACCAGTAAGATTCTGCCTTCAATTTTTAACTAAATTTGACATTTGATTGCTACCAGAATAGCTGAGCCATAGAATTCTACAGCTGACCTATGGCTTGCACTGCCATTTGACCATGAGCAAACATCTGCACTATTAAAAGTGTATGACCACCATGGCTCAGAGCCTCAAAGTTAGAATCCACCCTAGGACTGAATCATAGGCCGGAATCTTCTATTCTGGAGCCTAAGTTGGGTAGCGGGCACAAAAGTTGGCATGTTTTCCCCGGTTGGGGGGGTAGGATGGCAGGAAGTCACTGTTCAGCTCATTAATTTTGCATCCGCAAGGAGCTCACGCCAGGGGCAGGCAGGAAGTCGCTTTCCTCGCTGTTAACTCATGGGGTCGAAGGTGCCATACTTAAAAGGCACCTGGACAGCCTGCACTATCTTTTCCACCTTTGCCCGGCCATTGCTCCACCCTTCACCACTAATCCTTCCTCCCTTCCTTGGTCATTCTTCATGCAACTTGCATTGCCCCTGCCGGTCTGAAGCTTAGGTTGGCAATTACAGACCCTCCCCAAAGGGGACAATGCAGCAACAACTCCCCGTTAATCATGGAAGAAATCTACCTCACCAGGCACATGCCACTTATGTGTAGCTGCAAAATTGAATATTCTTATTTCTCTGGCATGGAACTTAATTTTGCAGGGGAACTTAATTCCGGCAAGGTGGCCTTTAAATGAGCGTGCGTGACTTGCCAATGCATGTAAAAGGGCTTCCCAGTGTTGTTCATCGGGAAGCTTGACCTGCTTTTAACCCGCCTCCAAAGTTCCAAGTGCCACTCTGACACTCCTCCCCCATGCTCCTCACTTCTTCTTGACTCCAGTCGAACTCCAGGTGGACATGGGTTAACATCATGGCAGCACATGCACAGAAAGCATAAAGATACAAGAAACATTAGAATATCAGAAAAGTGGGACAAATGGCATCCGGGATTAAACTCAATGAGACACGGATAATTCGCTAAATCACAGGACAATCCCATAAAACTTAGGGCAGTTGATCTGCCCTTGGCTGCAGCTCTTTTTTGTTCTTTACAACAACAGCTTCTTTGTTTGCCAACCACATGGCTTTCGTATTTTATCTTCTCATATAGGCCAGTATTTTTTATTATTTAAGAAAGTTACACTTGATCCCTTTACTGCAAACTCTTAAAAGTTCTTTTCAAATATCCTTAAGAACAATTGCAGATTCACTAAACATTTTAAAGAAATTGTGGATTTTCCTTACTGTACTGCTTTCAGCCTCATGTTAGAATGAAGGACACTGATGAAGCAGCTGAAGATGGTTGGTCTTAGGATACTACCCTGAAAAACTCCTGCAGCAATGCCCGGGACTGAGATGAATTGGCCTCCAACAGCTACAACCATCTTCTATTAGGCAGAATTTTCTGTGCCCTCTGGCATCAGACATCATAGTGGGCATGAGCAGCCAATATGGCAGGACAGCCAAAATTCGGTTTCACAACGTCACGAAACCAGGTTGCAATAATACACCCCACCCATCAAAGGCAGGCTGCATTTCCCACCGCCGTACATCGGGAACGTCATTGTAATATATATGCGCATCATTATAAGCCCAGCTCACCGGAATCATCACCCCACACTGGATCATCCGAGCACACGCTGACATGTTTCTCAACTGAACATAAGTGATATGCACTTGAAGAGCTGCACTTCACTCGGGACTTTGAGGTTTTGTTTGCCTAACTTGCTTCAGGCAGCACTCGTGGTCATCAACGCTTGGGTTCGCAGGAAGCAGAACATCACTTTTAGGGGGCTCACAAGTTGGTCTTTACTAATAAGACCAGCCATAAGGTGGGGATAGCTTTCCAATGGCTGCAGGGCTACGTTTTGCTTGGGGAAGCGGGTGGGTGGGGGGTGGCCTCAGGCAAGGGAAGAGGCTGCAAGGTGAGGAAAGAGGGGTATCCCAGGGTGTGTTTAGGGACATATGTTGATCTGTGCATGTGGCCTTAAAAGGGTTAGGGTTGAGGAGGCAGTCTTCAGAGGAGATGAGGCCAGATGGAGATGTGAGGATGTATGTGAGAGTGAGTGGTGATATCCCTTGAGCTGGCAATGAGTGAGATGAATATGTGTTGGCTTTGTGAGTGTGTAAGTTTAGAGTAATGAGATGGTTGCTTTACCCTGGCAACATGGATGAGATCATCCATCCTCTTTCTGCACTGAGAGGCGAACCTCATCTGTGCAGCATTAGCTCTGATCACCTTTGCCACTGCCTTCCAAGCTGGAGTGGTGAGACTGATGGGTCTCCTGCATCTAGAGCTTGGGTAGAGGACATCACAGCTGTGTCCAGAAGTCATCCCAGGGATGTGTCACTGATTCGGGGGGCTGTAGTCTTCTTGCCTTTCGGGATCATGTCTTCTGTACAGCAGTCCTTGGCTGGAATAACTGAGAGATATGCACGTGGCTGCACTTTACATATGGTGCCTGGCGCGAGGAAGCGGCGAGGTGACAGCATGGTGGGTGAATGAGAGCCTGCCCACCATCGAAATGGCATGCTTCCTGGGAATGCATAACTAATGAGGTGGGATTGGGACAAGAAAGGCGTGAAAAGCCGCCATTGCAGCCGGCGGGTAAAACATTCTTTTTCCTGACAGCTACCATGCTTAGTGCAAATCTGGGATGATTCTGGCCAATTACTTCAATTTTGCTAGGATTCCTTGATGCCACACTTGGCCATATGCTGCTTTGATGTCAAAGGCATCTATTCTCACCTCTGGAATTTAGTTCCTTGGTCCATATTTGGATCAAGACTGAGGTCAGGAGATAAGTGGTCCTGATGGAAACCAAACTGAACATCCATGAGCAGGTTATAGCTGAGGAAGTGCCACTTGATAGCACTATCAATGACCTCTTCTATTGCTTTGATAATGATTGAGAGTTCACTGATCAAGCAGTGATTTGCAAGCTGGTAATTGTTCTACGTTTTGTAGATGGGACATTCCTGGGCAATTTTCCACTCTAATGGTTAGATGTCAGTGTTATAGTTGCTGCTAATTCTGGAGCACAAGTTTTCAGCACTACAGCCTATAGACTTTGCTGTACTAAGTGCACTCAATCATTTCTTGATATTACATGAATTGAATCTAATTGGCTGAAGTCAGACATCTGTAATGATGGGGAGGTCATCAGTAAGCTGAAATAGATCATCCGCATGCACTTCTGGCTAAAGATGATTGCAGATGCTTCAGCCTTGTTTTTGCGTAATGGGCTTCACCATCATTGAAGATAGGGATGTTTATGGAGTTCCCTCCTCCCATTAGTTGTTTACGACTGTATGTGGCAGGATTACAGAGAATTGATCTGATCCATTAGCTGCGGGATTACTTCACCCTTCCTTTAGCATGCTGCTTCCATATGTTCATCAATGTGAGTGGACATTCGTACCTAGGCACAAAATCATTACATTTTATGTGGCGCTCCAACCAGGCCTTTGGAACAATGCGGTTGATTTTTTTTTTTGAGTGACAACTTGCTGCCAAGTGTCTTGCCCAGCAACTATCTGTAGAGAACAAGGTCCCCTTCTTCAACAACTTTGTCAGAAAAGAATGGCACACTGCTGTGGTTAAAGCTGTCACCCAAGTTTCAACACACTCATCTCCCATTTCAGCCACAAAAACTGCAATACTATTTTAAGTTACTGTGGACCTTTAAGACCCGTAGCAGCACTTTTTTAATATTCTTTCATGGGATTTCGGCATCCTTGGCAAGGCCAGCATTTGTTGCCCATCCCTAAGAGAAGATGGTAGTGAGCCTTTCCCTAATTCATGAGGTGCAATACCAGACATAATGTGTGCATGTGTAGCTCACCCACAATATGTTAAATAGACTGAACTCAGGAACTTGGCAGGGTTTAACACTCCAGCTTTTGAGTAGCTGGTGTTGCAGCTGTACTTGCTTCCTGCCAAACCTTATCTAGTCACCAAAATAAGCCCAAACCTGTCTTATGTGTTGAGAAGAAAATCAAGAAAATGTTTAGAAAAAATGCTTGCACAGTTTTTATTTAAAGAAAGGATACAGTTTACCTGAAATGTGTTCATCCACTTATGGGTGAGTTAGTACCATGCTAATGACCTCTCTTTAAGCAAATAAATCAGAAGGCACATGCTGTGAGCTTCTTCTTGCTTTGTGACCACCATTAACACTTTCTTAAGACTAGCAAACAGATGGCATCCTTGAAGCAGAGTGAGACAGACAGTGTGAGATTTTCCTTCCCTGTGACAGGCACTCCTACTGGGAAACTGGCTGTGAAGTAACAGAATTTATCCCACCTGACAGATTGAAATGACAGGCAATCTTGGGATTTGAACTCCCAGCCATCTGGTTAAGACATAAACATTGTTTGCCGTGCCCATGTTAAGATATGCTCCCGAGGCATGATATTATATGTGGTATGCTGGTGTCCATTGCATTGTCCAATACTTTTTAAATATGGTTTCATTGTTTTGTCCTTGAGTGTCATAGATTGACAGATATGATTAAATATTGACATTTCAGTACATGAAAGATGGTTGAAAATATTGTTCCAAAAGAAAAAGATACCCACTGCAGTTTAATTTCTGCCTAATAATGTTCTTAAATTCACAGAAAACTCTTTCTCCCCCTTTACTATTTATAATTTATTGCCTCGAAAGAGAGCTAGCAGGTCATCTCCTCCAAGGATGCCATCAAATCAATGTGCTTTGGAATGAATCAACTTGAATCATGGGAGGAGGACCCAGATGGCACGAATTTCATCTCTGTATCACCCCTTTGAGAAGCGTGCCCATGTAGGCATCACCCGTATGTGTAGAAGTCTCAGAAAGAGCACTGATATGATGCCTGAATCCCTAATTTGGACCACATAGGTCCACACAATGAATTTGTACATCATGTTTACAAAGACCAAGTGCTGAACTGCAACATGGGCCCTGTGCTAGCATTATTTAAAGGCAGGCACCCAACTTGCAAGTAAGATCTTTAAGAACTTCTGTGGTAGCAAAATGTCTGGAAGTACTCTGGAGTATTTTTGGGGGTGTTGTGGTGAGTTCCTTGATTTGACAGAGAGCGTAGCTGCATCCTCACAAGGAGGGCAGCAGATTGCCTGACCTACACACATAAAGGCTGCAACAGGTATGGGGGGAGGAGAGGGTTGCTGCAGTGCACAGTGACAGTGCCTCCGGATCTACAGAACTTTAGACAGAGGGTGCAGAGGCTGCAGAGAGGGCAGGCTCTGTGTGATGCCTGTAGTACAAGGGTCTGGCACCAGGGTTAATGTGGGACAGGGTATAGTACCGCCCACACATGACCAAGACTCAGAGATCATTGGTTGTTGATCAGAGATGGGTAAAGCTCCTAGCCTGTACCCTTTAATGTACATGTGTAAATAGTTCTACTTGTTAATAAAGATTTAGATTTAACCTACTGAAGACTATGAAGACTTCTTTAAGACACACCATTCTGTAACCGACACCCTCTCATCAATGCCCACTGCCAAGTTGGAGCCAGATTCCTCTGTGCTCCGTAACAGTGACACATCAGCCAATGCATCCAGCATCACAATGTGCCTGCCCAGAAGTGCAGCCCTGTATGTTGCCCCCATCGAGGTCCTCATCTGAGTCCTCTGCAGCTGAAGCCATCTTTAATTTTGCCCTCCAATGAGCTGGCCAATGAACTCTTGACATGGCTGAAGGCCACTTGTAACTGGTGACTCATCATTTTCTGATTCCAGCTTCTAATTAATTTATTCTTTCTTAGGATGTGGGTATCACTGGCAAATTGGCATTTATTGCCCATTCACAATTCCTCTTGGACTGAGTGGCTAGCTAAGCCTTCTCAGAGGGCAGTTAAGAGTCAACCACATTGCTGTGGATCTGAAGTCACATGTAGGCCAGACCACATAAGGATGACAGATTTCTTTCCCCAAAGGGCATTTGTGAACTAGATGGGTTTTTACAATGATAGTTTCATGGTCACCATACTGAGAATAGGGGCAGAATTTTATGCCTTGTGGGCGGGCGCGTGCCCGATCCGCTTAAGCATAAAATAGCATGAGAAGACATCAAGCGAGTGGCGCATGCGCGAGAGTAGGAGTCGTGCCTGCCATCAATTAAGAGGCCACTTAAGGCCATTAAAAACCCAATTGAGGCCAATTTTATGTTGCCTGTTCAACTTCGCGCTCGTTGCATGGGCAAAATGGGCAGACGGGCAGCCCACATTTTGCAAAACTTCATACAAAGGTAGGATAATAAGGGTCTGCAGCATTGCCAATGTGAGTAGTGAGGAGTTTAGGAGATAGTTTGCTGTTGGTTGCTTTTTTGAACTTAACAGCTTCATCTCCATTCTGAGCTTCATTCCTAGCATGTCCAGGCTTCATTTTAGGACTCCTTGGTGTCACCAAGGCCCCTGGAGGATTTTGACCGTGTGGACCCTTCTAGGTATTGGACAGCCTTCCCCTACCCTGGTAATGGGATTGTGTTCTCCGCTGGAGGCACCTCCTCTGAGGAGGGGGAAAGGAGGCCAGGTGTCAGTGGAATGCAGCTTCCAAAGGAGTGATCTGTGGGAGGAGAGGCGCAGGCACAAGGGGTGCAGGGCCAGCAGGTAGCCCAAGGCAGAAGGGGCCACAGAAGATGTTGCTATCCTGCTGCCAGGGTTGACAAGTGGTGATGAAGCTACCTCAATATGTCAGAGGTGCAATGCAGAAGGAGGCTTTGCCTCTCCAGGGAGACTGTGACCTTCATTTGTGAAATGATTGGGCCTGAGATCACCTCCACCCGTGTGGGTGGAAACCCCATGACAGTGGCTCTGAAGGTCACAGTGGCCTTCAACTTCTATGCCTCTGGCTCTTTCCAGGCATCAGTGGGGGATCTTTGTGGAGTCTCCCAATTAGTTCTCCACAGTTGTGTCAAGCTTGTGACAGAAGCACTGTTCAAGCGGGTAATGATATTTATTCATTTCCATATGGATGAGGCCAGCCAGGCTGATTGCTGGGTTCCCCCGCGTTCAAGATTCAATCGGCTGCACACATGTGGCCATCAAGGTGCTGGTGGATCAGCTGGTGCCTTCGTCAATAGGAAGGGATTCCACTCCATGATCATGTGGATAGTGTGTGACCACAGGATGCAGGATCTGCAAGTCTGTGCACGGTACCCTCGCAGCTCCCATGAAGCTTCTATCCTGAGGCGCTCCCAGGTGCCGTGGCTATTCAGTGCTCCAGCCGAACTAGATGGATGGCTGCTGAGTGACAAGGGCTACACGTTGAAAAGTTGGCTTGTGACACCTCTCTGCCACCCAAGAACAGAGGCAGAGCTGAGTTATAAAAGGAGTCATGCCTCCACGAGGGCAGTGATAGAGAGAACCATAGGTTTACTGAAGATGCACTTCCACTGCTTGGGCCATTCACAGGGAGCACTGCAATAACCCCAGGGTGGGTGTCACTGACAGTAGTTGCATACTGCGCTCTCCACAATCGGGCACTGGCAAGGGAGGACACACAGGAGGATGAGGATGTTGACTGAGCTCCACAGGCCACAGTGGATGAATCCAGTAGTGAATCAGAGGAAGACCACAGTGAGGAGAGCGCTGAGAACCTCTGATTCCTTCAGGGAGGCAGTGACACCTGGGATGCCTTGATCCAATGCTCCTTCAGCAAAACTGCCAAAGATTTGCTTCCACCTCATGCCAGGGCTGCCGCCTCCATCCTGGATGTCTGAAATGACCCTTTCATTTGAACCCAAGGTTCACTCAGTGCTTGAGCAATAAAGCTTAGAGACACACAGGTCCAGCATTACATAGTGGTGTACCCTGCGCCAAAAAATTGCAAAGGTGAAGCATACACAGGCCATGACAACAAAAACAAAATATATCTCATTTTGACAACCCAAAAAAAAGCATCACCTTCTCTGGTCTTCGTTCCCAGACCAGTAAACATAAAAATATTACACAACAGGAGATCACCTATGACCAGTCCCTCTTGTGCTCATGGTGCCTTAAACTTACATTTGCATGTGCTACGAGTTGGTGCCCACCACCCGCACCTCCACTCATCACCACCCACCCTCGCCGGCAGCGGCATTGGAGACAGACTGCTGACTCTGCTGTCTTGTTGGCCTTGATGACCTTGCGGTTGTCCTCTGGCCATTGGCGCCTGTGCTGGCCCCGCCTAGGAGGGAGCGACCAGTGCCACAGCTGGCATCTTCCCTGTTATCGCAGCTTCATCAAATGCCATGGTCGATGGCAGAGGGGCAGAGGAGCTGCTGCCGTCATCCAGAGCAGCCTGAGAGAAGCCCACAGTGACAACAAGCAGCTTGTGCGCCAACGTGGGATCGCTCTGGACCTCCCTGTTCACCATTGATGGACGGGCACCTAGCTGGGATATTGGGTGCCTCATCCATTTCCCACACTGGCGTTGACCACCTGAGGTTATTGCCTGTGTGAGGGCTTGCAGGTCTGAGCACAACCCTAGCAACTTCTGATTCTGAACCTGGAGCTGCTTCTCCATGAGAGTCGCCGCTCTCTCAATGGAGGAGACAGTGTGCTTGGCCATGAGGGTCAACACAATGCTCATGCTCCGCAGGGACTCCTCCACAACAGAGACCATGGCATGCAGACCCTCATGGATCTCCCACACATCCCGCTGGACATTCAACATCTGCTTCCTAATGGACAATTCTAGAGGCTCATCTTCTTCCTTCAACTGAGCATCGTCCTGGCCTCCAGCAGTCCTCCGACTGCTGGCGCCCTGGGCACTCTCTGTCTCCACCTGCTCCTCAAGTGAGCGTGGAGTGCCCTCACTGCTGTGCTCTGACATTCCAGCCGAGGATCTAAAGTCCACTGAGGTGCTGGTATCTATGCTGGTGCTTGGTTCAGAGAGTGGGTGTGACGCAGGTGCATGTGAAGCCTGGCAGTTCTCTGGCATCAGAGGTGGCTCTTTGGGGTCCTACAGTTGTGTGTGTGCTGGCAAATCTAAGGAAGAACAACAACATGTCATTAGTTTAAGTCATCACATGTCACTATGCATTGTAGGCACTCTGGTGAGAGAATGGAGGTCTGCATCATGGTGCCATCGTCTTTCAATGGTCAATGGGGAATCTAATTTTGAGGCTCCCATCAATGATGAGACTAAACAAGAAGGCTTGCACCATCCGAAAGTCTCACCTCTGTGCACTGCACTCTTACCTTTGTCTGATACCTCAGCCTCTCTGCGGCCAGTTGATCGAGGTGCATGGGGCCTCTCCAGCTCAAGGCATCCTGCACATATCTGGAAAGGATTGGGAGGTTTGGGGGGCCTCCGCCTGTCCACGACCTTTCAATGTTGTAATGGGTCGCCTTCTCCAGAGGAGCACCAATTAGCCATTGCAGCCTGGCCAACCTCACTTGAGGAGCACATCCCAGTCATGGCACAGTCATGTCCCTGGCACTCTGCAAGGCACTCAAGTAGCCAGAGCCAGCTTGGCCAGCTCCGGCATCGTTGACAGTTGGCAATCAGACTCTAACACCCCATGGGGGACGGCCAGACCTTAACACTTTACCACTTTGATCCATGCCACCATGGTACTCACCCTTTCTGAGCTCAGCAGGTCATTAAACCATTTGCAGCACTGCACCCATGTGCGCGGCACAATGTCGTGGCTGCTGACCTACGCTGCCACCTCCTCCCAAGCTCTTTTTGTTAGGTGTGTTGTCCTCTTCCTCCCATCTCTGGGGACAAGGGTGTCCCTCCTGGTAGCCACCTGATCCAGGAGGACCGCGAGGCAATCACCTGAAAACCTGGGGGGCGGGGGTGCGGCAAGTGCCCACCCGGCCTGTCCTCCTGCCTGGCATCTCCAGCTGCATTTGATGCCATAACTTCTGTGTTCACAATGCAGAAGATATGCTCATCCATGGTAGCTTTCAAGGAGCTACCTGCACCATTCTTAAGCTCGCCACAGGTCACCAATGGACCCGGCGGCCAACAGGCCTTCGCCCCCGCCCGCACTTTACCAGCCATTGGGAAGGCACGTTTCTCACTGGTGGACCTTAATTGGCCAGCCAATGTGAAATCGTAGTCGGGGGCCAATCGCGGGCGGCAGCCTGTTTCCTGACCTGTCGCAGGCCCGACGATTGCACCTGCCCACCAAGGGTAAAATTCAGGTCCAGCTTTTTTTTTAATCCAGATTCTTGAATTAATTGAATTTAAATTCCACCAGCTACCATGGTGGGATTTGAACCTGTTACCCCAGATTATTAGCCTAGGCCTCTGGATCACTAGTCCAGTGAAGTTGTCATTATACTACCATCTTCCTCCTTTATAATAGCCTCCAAGGATACAGTGCCAGTATCTGAGCTGGTGGTTGCGAGTGTCAGATGATGTGATGGAGCCTCTTGATTGGTGCTGTTGCTCTCTCTCTCTTCTGTGCCTGGGAAGATGGCCGCTTTTGGGTGTCTGAAAGCAGGAAATTAGAAGGGGAAGGAGGGGAAGGTTAGTCTGTGAGAAGGGAGGTTGATAGAAGATAGAAAGATGAGGATGAGCTGGGAGTTGAGAAGACGCATAAGGCAGGAACATCCTCAATATTCTCAGTGATGGCAGATGTTGTGGACTCTGTCACGACTGGCCCATGATTCTAAGAACCATATCCTCCATCAGGCTCTGGAGACGCAGGCATCTTTGTCCCTGCTGATTCTGCTCTGCTTCCTTCTATTGTGTGCCACCTTGATGTGTAAGAGAGAAGAGAGGATGTCAGTGATCGTGTAACATCACTGTGTTTGGGTGATGTGTCTGCCATACTGAGTAGCTGGAGGTATGTGGAGGCAGTGAGAGGTAGATTGAAGCTGGTAGGGTTGGTAAGTGTGTGAGGGTGAGATGGAATATCTCGATCTCCAGTATGTGTCCTGACTGTCAGGGAGTTATGCCATTTAAGTAATGGGGTTGTGGTGCATTGAGCAGCATGAGTAATTAGTATTGGGTTATGATAGGCAGGGGCTGTCATCTGCAGACACGTTCACTTTCTCACCCTGTGAGGTCATTAGACTCATGACATCATTGATAGTTCCACAGCTCCAGAAGCCGAGAATAGATTTGCCTGGCTACCTGCTCTTACTCCTTTCTGCGGGCTTCCTGACACCGCCAGCTCCCCCCCGCCCCACCTCCACCCCCCATAAGCACAACATCTCTCCACCTGCTTACCTCCAGTACCCTAGAAGTCTCTCTCTCTGCTCTACTTTCCATGTTTTAAATTGCAGCAATTATACTTTAAAAGGGACAAATTGCCCTTCAGAAGAGCAAGTTAACTGCTATTCATATAGGGCTGATAAGCCCACTGTTGAGCTCAGGGGCATCCAGCAGCGAGTCAGATGCTAAATTCTTTACTACAGTCATAGTAATGAGGTGGGAGCATCAAACTTACATTCTGCCCACCTCCAACAGAACTAGCATGGGCTGGCCCAACCCAAAAAAAGGATAAACCAGTTTTAGCCCAGCGTGACCTTCCTGCTGTCTTTCCCCTCCTCCTTTGTGATAGTTTCAGGACTCTCCTTGAGCCTCCATACAGTTATACAATGAAATCAAAAACTAAACTGATACAGAATTGTGGCCAGAAACCTATATTACACCTTTTAGCTTGTAGGACTTTGCAATAATATGCCACTGCAGTGCTCGAAATATCCTTTCAGTTTTTTAAAAATTATTTGGAACTGCCCTAACAGTTGAACCTGCAGATCAAGGTCCCACCTTTGATCAGTGGTAATTTAACTGATCTCAGCAAGGTCAGTGATAGATGCATTACATTTAGCTCAAGCTCTCCCAAACTAAAGGGGGACAAAAGAGCTAAGAATCTTGATCGTGATTGCTATTCAGGGACCACTGCTGGAAAGTGTGTGTATATCAGATGAGCACAGAATTCTGCTTGACAATTATCCACCTCACAATCAATATTCTTCTGATATTTATTGTCTGGATCCAACAATGAAGAATAGCCAATTTGCAAAGTGATAGGCACCTGCTGGTTCTTGTGAAATATACTTAGGTTGGTGGGGATGATGCAAGTGGTGGGACTGAGGACAAAGGCTATTATTTCTTTCTAAATACTGTGTGCAGTAACTTTAAATAAGGTTAAAATATTAAACAGCACCTGTAATTTGTTCAACTAACCCTGTAGAGTCATAGCGAAAGAGAAGTTTCAATTTTCACAAGGTACTATACCATTAATAAAAATGTACACATTCAAACACAAAGGGCAGAATTGTCCCAGATTTGCACAAAGTGCAGTAGCGGGCAGGAGAAAAGCAATTTGACCCGTCGGCCGCAGTGGCGGTTTTTCATGCCTTATCATCCCATTTCAGCCTCATTAATTATGCAATCACAGGAAATGTGCTGTCTTGCAAGCGGCGGCCTCCGATTTGCCTACCATGCGATTACCTCACTGCTTCCTCATGCAGCGTGCCATATTTAAACTGCAGCTGAGCACACACTTTTCAATGCTTGCTGCCCAGGACTGCTCTGGTGAAGACAGGGCCCCAAAAGCCAAGAAAAGTGCAGCCTCTCGATTCAGTGCCTCATCCCTGGGATGCCTTCTGGACACCCAGGAAGTCATTGCAATGTCCTCTGCTATGGCCGCAGGAGGTCCATCAGTCTCACCACTCCAGCTTGGGAGGCAGTGGCAGGGGTGGTCAATGCCAATGCTGCACAGAAGAGGTCGGCCATCCAGTGCAGAAAGCAGATGAATGATCTCATCCTGCCGCAATGGTAAGGCAGCAATCTTATCACTCTAAACTCAAACACTCACAAGGACACATTCATTGTCATCTCAATCATTACCAGCTTAAGGGACATCACCGCTGTCTCACACACACCCTCACATCTCCATCTGGCCTCATTTCCTCTGGAGACTGCCTCCTCAGCCTTCATCACCTTGAAGCTACTTGCACAGATCAACATGTGCCCCTGCACATACCCTGAGATACCTCCCCTTCTCTGGTACAGGTCTCGCCCTGCAGCCTCTTCCCTTATCTTAGGCCACATCTCCTCCTTCCCGAAGCAATCCCTAGCACTGCAGCCATTGAAAAGTCACCTCTGCCTTATGGCTGGTCTGGTTGGTAGAGACCTGCCTGTGAGCCCTACTAAAAGTGATATGGTGCTGCCTGCAAAGCCTGGCGCTGATGACCGCAAGTGCTGCCCAAAGCAAGGTAGGCAAACAAATCTCGAAGTCATGAGCGAAGTGCAGCTCGCCAGGTGCTTGTCCCTTATGTTCAATTGTGAAACTCGTCGGCGTGCTCGGATGATGCAGTGTGGGGTGTTGATTCCAGCGAGCAGGGCTTATAAAGAAATGCAACGGTATTAAAATTAGGTTCCCGACCTGCGGCAGCAGGAAACTTGGCCTGCCATTGACTGGTACAGCGGACGATCGCAAACTGGTTTCTCAATAATGTGAAACCAATTTTGGCTATCTTGGCATTTTGAGCCCCGACCCCCGCCCGCCCCAATGATACCTGATGCCAACGGGGCTGAAAAATTCCAGCGAAACAAACTAAAAACAAACAACCTTTAAGTAAAGCACATTTTTATCTCGATTTAAGAGCTGTGGTATTGTTTTTATCAGTGTGTGTGGTTAAAAAAGGCAGATGAAATTCAGGTGCAGAAATATTACAAATGTTTATTTTTGGTCAGAGAATTCCATGAATATTTAAAGATTTGAGGAAAAAAGACAAAGCTACGCTTTGTAAAAATTTAGACTCCTTTACTATTTTGGACAATATCAGTACTGCGATCCACAAAATCACTTACCTACAATCATTTAAACTTCTATATCAGCTGTAAGAGATATTAAAAAATAAAACCAAAAAACTGCTGATGCTGGAAATCCAAAACAAAAACAGAATTACCTGGAAAAACTCAGCAGGTCTGGCAGCATCGGCGGAGAAGAAAAGAGATGACGTTTCGAGTCCTCATGACCCTTCAGATTTGTTGAAGGGTCATGAGGGCTCGAAACGTCACTCTTTTCTTCTCCACCGATGCTGCCAGACCTGCTGAGTTTTTCCAGGTAATTCTGTTTTTGTTGTGTAAGAAATATTAGGCTGACGGTTACCGAACAATATGAACACCACAGGGGTATCCTGGAAGGATCCACAGAGCATATCAAAATGCAACTGTTATGGAGTAAGAAATGGATAAAGACATTGGAATATTCAAGATCTGTTCTATGAGGAGATTGCAAAAGCAATGATGCTCAAAATAATAATACACATTGGCTATATGTAGCGTTGATCAAGATATCAAGTTATTGTACATTCAATGAAAAGTAAGTGTATTGTTAATGACTGAAAGAACTAACTTTTGTATGTACAATATTCTTCTTACAGATTACGCTTTCATTGCAAGGGAAATGGAATATGAAAGTAGGGAAATTTTGCTATAGATGAGACCACACTGAGTGTGCTATGTACAGTTTTGATCTCCTTATTTCAGAAAGGACATAGTTGCATTAGAGGCAGTGTAGAGAAGGTTCACACGATTGATTCCTAGGATGAAGGGGGTGTCTTATAGAGAAAGGTTGGACAAATTGAGTCTGTATCCATTGGAGTTTAGCAGAATGAGTGGTGATCTTACTGAAACATATAAGACCATGTGGGGACTTCACAGGGTGGGTGCTGAAAGGATGTTTCCTCTTGTGGGATAGATTTGAATCAGGGAACATGGTTTAAAAATAAGGGTTTCCCATTTAAGGTGGAGATGGGGAGAAATTGTTTCTCCCGGATGGTCACTAGTCTGTGGAATTCTCTTCCCAGTGAGCGCTGGGGGTAGTGTCATTGAACATTTTCAAACCCAAGTTAGTTAGATTTTTGACTGACGATGGAGTCAAAGGGTATAGAGGATAGACAGGAAAGTAGAGGCCACAATCAGATCAGCCATGATCCTATCAAATGGCAAGCAGGCTCAAGGGGCCAAATGGCCTACTCCTGCTCCTAATTCGTATGTTTGTCGAATGTAGTTGACTCAATAAAAATAATTCCTCTCAACTCAGCTTTGCAGAAAATAAGGTTTGAGGCCAAGAAATTAAACGACGCCCGAAATGGGGCACAATCCGATCTAATGAGCTCAGCGTCAAATTGTCCATCCTCATTAGGATATGATTGCAGGAGTCATTTGCAGTCCAACAGGCAGCTCACCAGTCATTGGGACATCAAGATCGGCCAACCTGGTGCCAGCCTAGGTCCTTAGGAGAGTCCTTTGTTGGGTGAGTGGTGATTATTTGCCAGCAACTTGGCAGAAAGAAGCCATGTTGTCCAAAGTGTCTGCATCAGCTTTTTGAAAGTGTTGTCCAATTGTTCCCACTCCCTTGCTCTGGAGCAGATGAGTGATGCATTGGAAGTCCCAATCCAGCTTCCCTATCCACCCTTGACTCCCAACTCCCCTAATTCCTGATCTCCAAATTCCCTCGCCCTAACCCCTCACTGCAAAGATCTTCACCTCCTCCACGATTGCTGTGCTCAACCGTTATCTCTGGCTGTGACTCCATGTATGTGGCTCCATCCATCCCCCAAGATCCAACTCACCCCATCCCCACCATTACCAACTTTCCCATCCTGCCCATCCCTGACTCACCCATCTCAGCAATCCCCATCTCAGCGATCCCTAATTCCACCATTGCCCCTATCTCCGACTTCTCTCACCCCGCGATCTCCAACTCCCCCATCCCCAGCTCCTCCATCTTGCATTATCCAACTCCTTATCCTCCCCATCTCCAAATCTGTGCCCCCACCCCCCCACCAACTCTGACTTTCCCCCACTGTGA
This sequence comes from Carcharodon carcharias, assembly GCF_017639515.1. NCBI lineage: Eukaryota > Metazoa > Chordata > Chondrichthyes > Lamniformes > Lamnidae > Carcharodon > Carcharodon carcharias. The sequence continues at coordinate 178,724,539 of NC_054468.1, forward strand.
TCTCTGGTTGGTTGGCCCCAGATTTCTGCCCTTCCCACTCCCCCATCTCCAACTACCACATCTCCAATATTTCCGACTCCCCCTTATTTCAACCTCCCCTGGATCCTCAACCCACTCACAATCTCTTGAGTACTCATCCATCCCTTGACTCCTGCTCACCATCTTGAGCCCCAGCCCCCTGATTTCTATTTCCCCCAACTCCCATCTTCAACTGCCTGCCCCTCCCTCCTCAATTTCCAAACTTCCACTTCCCTGACCTCTCTGACCTTTGACATGCACAGTAGTAAGCAAATACAAAGAATCACAGCTTGTAGGCACATATGAATGGAAGGAAAACCAATCCGCTTCCTAGCCCATCCCTGCAAATATTCCCCAGCTGCAGGAAGGCATCAGTGCGCCTCTCTCCTATATTCCCAACCTCTACCTGCAAGCCTGCCACCAGGTACTGGGAAAATTCAATTCAGCCCAATATTTTAATCCTGCAGTAATTCATTGTGTTTGAATTATTTGAAGATCCTGAGAGAATAGTTGGATAGTTATAGACATCCACATAGCAACAGAGTGCAAATGTTGTGGGGATAATGCAACCCCACAAGTGAGTATCAGGCACAACAAAGAGATGCTGAATTAACAGTTCCATCTTTTGAATCATTCATCACCATTTGCTGCATGCTACATAATTTTATCCCCCATAGAGGAGTGAGAAAGTTGGTCAGGAGGCACATGCGACTACAGGAATTGACATGATGATGGATTTTCCTGTCAATTCAATGGATGAGTGTTCAGCAAGTTTTAAAAAAAGACCTGTTTACAGTCTAGTTGCTGTCATCTTATGTGTGATGTAGGCCAAGTCTCGATTTGCATAACTGATTGCAAATACTGCATATGAAGTCAGCATTGGAGGGATGAATGGAGGTGTTGGCTTTGTGCCATGCTCGCTTATTCTGAAGGCACTTGACTCTATTCTCCTCACATGACAAGATTGCTTGATGACAGAGACTTCTCCATTTGAGTACCAGCCAGGAGCAGTAACCTGGCAGGTGCATGTAGAGCAGGCTGTGTATAGGGTTCCTTTTCTTCCCCTTCTCCATATTGGGGAGGGTAGCACTATACCTGAAAAGGCCTGCTTTGTCACCTCCGGAGGATGGAAACTCCACATTTGCCCCAATCTGTGGAAAGCGACCATCATCCTGTGTGCAGAGGTGTGACTGAGGAATGCCAGTAGCATCATTTACAGTCCCCACCATCACTTCCCAATTACCGTAGGGCTTGGTATGTCTGGTGTTTTGGTCGATGACTTGGTGAACTTGGTATATTTAAGTGGGTGGGGTTTGTGCAGAGCAACTTCCACTCCCTTGTCCAAGGCAGCTGATACTACACTGGTGTAATGTGTGCCATAAACGTAGCAGCCTGCATTGAACAACTTTGTTTCAGCTTTGAATCACATGTTTGGAAGTTAATGCGATTCCCCCCTCCCCCCCCACCACACCCCTGAGATGTGGGGGGGGGCGGGGGGGGGTGTTCCATTTAATCGGGCAAGAGGGTGCCATGAGGGGAATCTGCCACCTTCCCGCCTCCGCTTGATTAAGATAGTAATTATGTGGTCTAAATCTGAGTCCTTGTGCTAGTCTTCGGTGACTCCTGAACTTGTTTTACTCTTTTAGCTAAGGTTGTGTTTAAATTCTCACTGACTGCGAGAAGCAGGTGTGTGGTAGTACATTATTGTTGGGTTGTGCAGCCCTGTTGGAATTTGTTATGCGATTTCCCTGCAATGGCTAGTGAAATGCCATCAAAAATGGTCCCAGGGTGTGTTTAACAGGGACCACTGAGAATAAGGCTCTCAGGAACTAACAAACATTTATTGACTATATACAACTATGTACAGGGATAGATAAGCATGAAGTTCCTTCAGAAGCATCTCTCTCTCTGATTTCTAGTGACACGTGATCTCACATCACTGATGATGTATATTAGCTATTAGCATAAAAGCAATTAACTTTTTTATACTCATCTCTCCCCACATCTTTCATTCTACTCATTAAATATTTACGCATCCTACTTCTCCCGCCACCGCCAGAAAGTCAGTCACCATCCTTGAGTCAGAGGGAAAGACGCTGCAGTGATTTGACTAATTTGCCAGAAGAGGCTAGGGTCACAGTGTTCTTGTGGAGGGGCCTGTGAATCATATATTAAGTTGGCCCGGTTATCTTCTTGATCATCCGGGTGGTCAATTCAATCTTGTAAAATCATCTGCTGGTGATTACCATTGCAGATCTGTTCCACCTGAGGACACTGTGGTCAGTGTGCACAAGATAAGAGTGTGGATGAATGGAATGGCTCAAAACCTGGCTGGGCTAGTTCTGATCCCAGACCACACAGACTCCCTGGGTAAGATTGCTGGTAGTTCCCATGATTCGTGACAACCGTTGTATGTCAGCAACTGGTACACATGGTAGTGGCTTTCTTTTTCTTCTACCTCTACTATCTCTGCCGCCTTGAGACATGGTCAAAGGGTATGTGGGAGAATCAGGAGCTGTGTGCACAATCTTTTACCCCTTAAGAGTTCAAATGCAGCCAGACCATTCTGCAGTTGAATAGACCAGTAACTCAGTAAGGCTAGTTAGATGTCATCATTTTAGTTCAAAAAGTATTTGACAGTTCATACCCCTCTTTTGCCCTCACCATTGACCTGTGGGTACCTGGACAAGTTGGTGATGTGGACAAAGGAATATGTCTCAGGGAAGCATTTGAAGCGGCCATTGGCAAACTGTGGGCAGTTATCAGAGTCAATCAAATCAGGGGATGCCATGTGTGGCAAAAATTTCCTTCAGCATGGCAACAACTGCTGCCGAGGTGGGCGTGTGTAGCATTTGATCTTAATCCACCAAGAGTGATAATCCATGACGATAAGAAAAGTTTTTATCCTTGAAGACAAGAGGATCCACCGTGAGGCATTTCCATAGTCAGAGAAGGAAGGAGTCATGGTTCCTTGTGGTCTTGTCTATGGATGGCATAATTAGCACAATTGGAAATCATGTCTTCAACAACTTTGGAAATGCCTGACCACCAGACTGAATTGCAGGCCCTAGCCCTGCACTTAGTGACACCCAGGTATGCTTAGTATAACCATTGGAGAATGCCTGAGAACCCTGGGAATGACGATTCTTTCATTATAGGCTAACAAGTCACCCATAAGACAGCCCACGCCTCTCTGCCCACTCCCTATGGCCTCTCAACACTCCTATACCAACCCATGCCCCTATATGCACCCCTCATGGCTCCTGATACCCACTATGCCTACCCATGTCCCTCACCCACCACCCTTTGCCCTTACCCCATTGACAGCTGCACAGTTGCATTGAGTTTGTGTGTGAAAAGTGCATAATCATCTTTAATTTTAACAATCCCAAAGGGTGTCTTACCTCTCCCAAAGGTGCCCTGGGATCCTATCCAAAGGGGTGCCTTGCCTCTCTGCTACCCAGATGAATCCACCATGTTCAGAACTCCTATTACCTATTCTAATCTGCACATTCTGGGTTTCACATTCCTGGCCTTCCACAATCTCACTTCAGCGAATGCAGCTGGTGATTTAAAAGGCTAACTGCCTCCACGAATCACACATGTGCAAACTTTGGCCTGACTCCAATCCCGACCCTGAGAATATGGGAAATGCTGGGTTCAGGGGCGGGACTTAGAATTTCAGGCCATTTTGAGGATTTTCACCAAGACGGAGAGCCTCTCCACCATGGCAATAATTCTGGGCCTATGAATGTTGGGTGGCATCTTCGCTAAGTCTTTGGTGTTAAGCAAGGTGAGTAATGATTTATGATCAGCAGGTACAGTGAATTTGAGTCCCAAGACGAAATCCCAAAACTTTTTGCAAACCCACGTGACCCCCCAATTCCTCCTTTTCAGTAACAGCACACCGCTGTTCTGTTTCTGTCAGTGCCCTGGAGGCATCGAATACCCAACTGCAAGAGCTGCCTCGCTGAATTTGGTACAATACAGCCTCTAGGCCAATGGACAATGTATCAACCACGACTATGGTGTGTAGGTCTGGGTCATAATGAGCCAGCGTTACTGTGGACATGACTGTGTCAAATGCCCTCTGCTGGTGTTTATCGTAATAATAGGGCTGGTCCTGTTTCAGGAGTTGTCATAACGGTTGTTAATGTGTGAAACATTGGGCGGAAACTTACCCAACTGATTAACCATGCCGATAAAACATTTAGGGAAGAATTTTTGGGTCGGCGAGTGGGGGTGGGGTCTGCTCGCCAATGCGTTAAATGACACATGATGATGTCGGGCAGGCGTCCCGACGTCACTGCGCGTCATTTAGATTTTCAGTTCAGTGGGCATGCAGCCGAGTTGGCTGCGCGCTCGCCAAACTGTCAAAGGCCTATTAAGGCCATTTAAATAGTGATTAAAACAATTAACAGGGCTGCCAATCCAACCTTAAGGTTGGGGGGCAGGCAAAGAGCCCAGGCAGCCTTCGCGTTTTTCATGGAACCTCATCCATAGGCAGGATGAGGTTTCATGACGGTTTCATTAATTAAATAAAATTTTTAATCAAAATTCATAAGCATGCCCCAGCTCATGTGACATTGCCACATGAGGGGACCTGTCTTAAAATATTTCTTTTCCTTTATTTAAATTTTTAAACCTTAAACTTCTGTGCTCTTTTGCGCATGCGTGTGAAAGAGTGCAGGCCCCAACTCAGGGAGCCCCCCCACCCCCAGTCTGTACAGGGAGCACTCAGCGCTTCTGGGCGCGTGTCACACTGGGTGGGCCTTAATTAGCCCGCCCACATAAAATGGCGGCGCGGCCCCAATTGGGGGCACCGATCGGGTTCGTGCCCGCCCCTACACAAACCCCCCAATGGGGGGAAATTTCTGCCCTTAAGCTCTGTAACATTAAGGGCTGATGGGAAATTCTTGATGGCTGCAGTGTTATGATGATCTGCTTGGATGCCAAATGTGTGAATAATATGGCCTAAAAAGTTGATAGGGTGTTTGCCGAACTCACATTTATGACTAAGTTTAAGGCCCATGGCCTCTAGGCATTGTAACACCATTCACACCTGGCATCGTGCTCCATAGTGATAGATCTATGAATGAGAATATTGTCCATATGGCAAATGACTCCATCAGGCCCTCCCAAAATGCCAGTCATGGTACGTTGAAAGATCTTGGGCCCTGAGTCAATTCTGAATGGTAGACAATTAAAGTAATACCCGTTAAAGGGCATGATAAATGTCGTTAGCAATTTGGATGCCTCATCTAATGGGAGCTGCCAGAAACTGCTATTGGCATCTAGCTTAGTGAAAACTGAGCTCCTTGCGAGCTTCCCAAATCTTTTGTCAACAGATGCCATGGGGGAACCTCTCCTTCTCTGGCCTTGTTCAAATATGTGAGGTCTAAACAAATGTGAAGTGAGCTGTTAGGCTTGGGTACAGGGACCATGTGTAAGTACCAATAAGTGGGTTGTGTTACCCGGCAATGTCACTCCCTGTTGCAGCATAGAGTCAGTCTCTTGTTTCAGCTTTTTTAAGAGAGGGTGGGGAACTTTTCCTGAGGTAAATAAACGTACTGCTTTGGCATTTAGCTTTAACGTAACGTAGTAAGCCATTTGGAGCTTCCCCAGCCCTGTGAATTGTTTTGGAAATTACCTCTTGAATTTATTCAGTTTGTCCTAGTTGTTAAGCTCTTCTATCTTGTAAATAAGTTGCAAATTTGAGCAGGCTATCTGGCTCAGTAATGAACACTCTTGATCCTGGATAACATAAAGAATGTCTGTAATTTCTCACCTCTTATAATGAAGTGTGGCAGTCATCTGTCCTTGTACTTTCAGTGGGACGCCCCCGGGACAGTGAAGTTGAGTGGTAGATGGTTGGAGAAACTTGGGCTTCAGCCACTGTACCGTATCAGAAAGAATATATTCTCCTCTGCAATTTAAAGTTGTTTTTTTGTGGCCATTGATTATGATATCTGCAGTCAGAAGGTCACCTTGGAGTTTGCAACTTTTGCAAAGTCACTTTATGTTCCTCTGTATCCTCTCATTTTCCTGGAGACTGCTTGACCTGATTGATGTCCCTTGAAATTTGGAGTAAGAGGCTTTATGTTATGGTATGCCACTTTAAAATGGCCCTGCTTCCTGCAGGAATGACACTTTGCATGTGTGCCAGGACAGACATTAAACCAATAGTTTTTTTTTTGGTGCCGTAGCAGGAGCACTGCATAATGGAGTGACCGCCCTCTCTTCATTCTGGATCTGATCTTAATTGGTGCATTGGTCCCTCTTTTGCTCACAATTTGGACTGGGTCAGTAGTTTGACTCCACAAAGGTTCTGCGTCACTCCGGAATGAAAGTTGGTTCTGCTTCTGTACCTCAGCCTGTCTTGCTAATTGGACTGCCTTGGATAATGTTAGTTCTTCTCTGGACTGCAGAAAACCTGACAAGACTTCATCAAACACACACAGTGCAATGTAGTCTCAGATGAGTTCATCCTTTCGAGCCCCATACTCTTAACTATCAGCCAAACGATACAGGTCGTTAATGAAAAAAATCAATACTTCCTCTGGATTCTTAAGGGCAGGTGTTAAACCTCACCTGTTCTATACCAATATTCCTCTGAAACCTGAAATATGAATAGAAGGCCGTAATAACCTCTTCGTGGGTTGCTGTGCCCTCATTAACATCCTGTCTAAAATATAATCTGTACTCCTGCCAATGGAAAAGAGAAGTGTGCTGACCTCTTTATCAGCCTGAAGCAGTCCTATACCTGTTGAATCTACCAAGCCAGTTTTTTCCAGTGTGCTCCTTGGTCAGAATCTTCCATGTGATCAAAGAATTCGGGCAGGGGTAGGATTTTTTCCATGATTATTTTTAACTTTAATCGACTGCCTTGGGACTCTGCTGGCGCTTTTCCCTCTGATTCTTTATTCCAGTCATTGCCTCACTGCTTTATTTTTGAAGGCTTTCACTTTCCTGCCACCAGCAGTTTCGTCAGGGATCCTTGCTGTTCAATACGTTTACCACTGTCACCATGAAGTATAAACCATAAATGGTACCAGGGTGTGTTTAAAAGAGACCACTGGAAACAAGGCCTTCAGGAACTTCCTAACATTTATTCACCATATACAACTATATACAGGGACAGATAAGCACAAGGTTCCTTCCAGAAGCATCTACCTGAGTTCTAGTGACACATGATCTGACATCACTGTTGCTGTATTTTAAGTATTAGCATAATAGATATTAACCCTTTCTATCACATCTAGAGCCACATTGACAGTGCAGGAGTTGTTAGTACCTGTGTATTCTCAGGCATGTCATCGCTCCTTTAAAGGCCCTCCTGGAATGTGAATACAAGCACCTCCTCAGATTCCTTAACAAAAACAGAATTACCTGGAAAAACTCAGCAGGTCTGGCAGCATCGGCGGAGAAGAAAAGAGTTGACGTTTCGAGTCCTCATGACCCTTCGACAGAACCCAACTTCTCCGCCGATGCTGCCAGACCTGCTGAGTTTTTCCAGGTAATTCTGTTTTTGTTTTGGATTTCCAGCATCCACAGTTTTTTTGTTTTTATTTTTGTTTTTATTTTTTTTCCTCAGATTCCTTGCCTGCCACATTCCCAGTGCTGGCCATCATAACTAGGTGATCAGAGTTCTGCATGAAAGCAATTTATGGTGGATCCCAATATGGGGAAAGGCCACCATATGGCTCTTTCTGAGCAATCATTTTCTTCTTTCAAACCCAACAACGAAGATGCCCCCAAACCTACTGCCGCTACTACTTCTGCAGAAGATGTGTAAGTGCAGTGGATTATATAGTTCAATATTCAGACTTTTTCCCAAGGTCCTGCGTGAACTATGACTCAAAGCAGTTAGCCTTAGATGATTCAATTTTCCATCTTCTAAAGGCTATTCATGCTGTGTTCAAAATTAGAAAATAATAAGGTATGTAAGCACCAGTTAGCTAAGTTTTTATTAGTTAATTTTTTCTGTTTTCCTTAGTCAAAAGCTTTAGGAAACAGTAATACTGATAAGAGAATCACAGAGCACAATAAATGCTTGCATTATAGATTGTACTAAATATGGTTCTATTTTTTTCATTATGTTTCAGTGATATTGTCTACGTCCACACAGAATAACATACAGCACAGAAACAAGCCTTTTGTCTCAACTGATCAATGTCAGTGTTTATACTTCACATAAGCCTCCTCCCACTCTAATTACCTCTTTCCACCTTGGCTCTGGAGCAATGCTTTGTGTGGGTAGATGTGGTGTGGGAAGGAGACTGCCATCGTTAACAAAAAGGGGAAAGAGTGACAGATTGAACTGACAAGGGAAAGAAAAAACAGGATCAATATGAAATAGGGAGGCTTGAGGACAACAAAATACTTGTGAAATGTTGGGAAATTTGGTGGAGTGGAGAGTCTCTTTGAATCTGGGCCTGGAATAGATGGGCTGCCTTTATGAACTGGGGCAGTGGGGGGAAGGTAAATCATTGTGGAGGAATGAGCATTAGTTTATTTAGTGCTGCTGTGGCAAACTTATTTTACTTATGCTAATGCGCAGTGATATATTTTTCTACACTTGATGAACATTGAAGAAGTAAGTGTTCTATATGCTAATGCTTTTTGCATTAATAGTATTATATTATGTGTACCTATCTCAAAATTATATAATTAATTCTACTTATTATTATGGATATGATTTTTTCATTGAGCAATGATGTTTATGTACATACAGGTCTGCCGTATTAAGCTCTTTGAAAATTATGATTCGATGGTATAAAAATCAAAATTCAATCCTGAGTCATGACTGGCAGGAGAGTGCAATGATAATGGTGTGGAAATCAGGTCTGTTCAATTAGGATGGATGATCTATTACTAAGTAAGGATTGGAAACGAGAGTATAACCCTAACTGTTGGACTGTGGTTTCATGGGCATCTCATCTAAATGGCCATTATTCATATGTGAGGTTTTACAATGAATTTGAGCAGACTTTTCAACTGTGGACACTTTATGGCCATCAGAATTCTATTTTCACCTAATGGTTACACTCACGTAGATCATGGATTGCTGATTAGCAATCAGGATAAAGAAGCTGGAATGATTTTCCTCCCCTGTTCCAGGGGTGGAATTTTACTCCGGTGGAATTTTATGCTCTCTTGCTGAAATCAATGGATTTTGAATGGCGCGCCACATTTTGCGGTCCTGCCCCTACCATGATGGGGCTGTAAAATTCCACCCCAGGAATGCTGAGCAAATTGCATTGCCTCTATCACAATCTTGACCAAAATCAGCACAGATTGAGGAGTGAGTTTGCACTGTTTCACTCAGCTATTCACTGGATTAACCAATTGAGCTGGTGGGAATTTTATATTTTCATAGACATTTTTAATCCAAAAAATCCTGTCATTCCTCCTGAACTGTTCTTTCTGTCAGTTATGAAGACAAGAAGTTAACATGTTAAAAATTAAAATGCAGTGTGGTTTTCAATCATAAGCATTATGCTAATTTTTCTGGGAAACAGCTGACTGTGACAGTGGAACTTATGGGAGTCCTAAGTTACTATTAGGAGAAGAATTGCAGGCATTAACCAATGGAAAATTCAACCTGATGTTGGATAATTATGGTTCTTTGTGCTAAAAATCAATCGGCATGTACCACTGTCAGACGGGCAAATGCTTTAGCTGCTTTGTGCTGACTTAACATTAATTAGACAAACTGTAAAGGTGTAAAATGGGTATTAAGGCAAACAAAATAAGGTTTTGTGCATAAAGAATTGAACAAGTTGGAAATTTTCCACAATCATTTACTTGCTTCCAGAAAAATGTATTTGTAGAAAGAGCCAAAGTTATTAATGATGATATTGTTATTTACCGATAAGAATAAAGAACATTCAGTGTGAATTTAGAATGCGCTGCTAGACTGGAAGAGCCCCAGATCCATTTTTTTGTCTGTCTGTGATCCAAGTCTTTAAAATGCTGACAAACATGGATTATTCAGATGTAAGTAGTTTATTCCACTTAAACTGATTGAAAAACAATAAGTGGGAACAACATTAAGAAGCCTTAAGCAAGGCTGAAGATTAGATTTTTTTTCTTTCCTTGCACTCAGAGGAGCAGATATCCAGAACAGTCTCCATTCAGAAGCTGTTGATGCAGTGCTAATTAACTCCTTGAAGAAAATAACTGGATGAACATGTGATAGAATGTGGAGCCAATGGTTATAGGAGTAAGATGATCAGATATTCTATGGACAATGCTGTTTTAATGGTATTGGGAACGTGGAAAATCCATCTGTGGAATGCACCCAGTCACAGTAGAATAGTATAAGCTCTGAGAACAGGTTGACGGTGTGGTGTTTTGTTAGATGGCTTTTGTAAGATTATCTGATTTTTTCCTGTGGTTATGAATTTGTCACAGGAGACATATCATTGGTTAGAGTCCAAAATGGAGTAAGTTATATGTGGATTTTAGAAGAAAAAAGATTGTTGTACTTAATAGCCTTATCTTGTTTCATAATTCCTTACATTTGTGTATTATTCAGTTCCCATCTCTTACATATGATCTTTAGCAATGCTGCAATAATAACATGTATCAGTGGTTATGTAGTATGGGTGAGGCTATCTAAGAAATCATTAGTCATTGTGACAAATGATGCCTATAAAACTTTGGTAATAGAAAATCAAGAACAAAGTGCCTAGCTGTTTGCTATGTAACTGAAAGCTACCCAACAACAAACTTAATATATAGATAAAAAATTTTATCTAGCAATTAGTTTCTTTTGCCTTTATGTCGTTGGGTGGAATTTTCCTTGCCCGTTAGCAGTGGGCATGTTTCATCGGCATGAGAAGACAATATGGCAAGAAGGCCAAAAATCGGTTTCACAATGTAATTTCATGAAGCTCGAGAGAATTTGAGCCTGATGGAGATGTGAGGGTGTGTGTGCGAGTTAGTAGTGTTGTCCCTTGAGGTGTGAGATCCCTGGAGATGTGTGATGGGTTTGTGAGTGTGTGAGTTGAGAGTGATGAGAAGAGTGACTTACTAGATGACAAACCAATAGACATCGCATCAGGATTAGGCAGTAAAAATATGTAGTTACTTTTTATGTAAGAGTAACATGCATAGGTAGGTATCTTTCAAATAACTTCTCACATATTTCCATGATAAAATTCCCAGATTATTTTGACTGCTGAACCAGTAAATTTGAGGAAAAGATCCCATTGTTTTATGACCAAAAATCAGCTCCAGAGATTTTTGCTAATTGTGTTCATAATAGCAGGACATGTGCTAAAAATGCTTGATAATGAATACAGCATTACTATTAATAAAATGGACTCTCTAGTACACCAAAACCATAATAAACCACTCATTCTTCAAATGCAAAATTAAATTTGAAACCTGGTATAAACCTTTTGAGGTCTTTGAAAACCTTCACGGGTGTAAGTTAATCAATCCCTGAGATCACTGTGGTATCAGAGTTGCTCCAGTAGGAGCCAGGGTTATTTTCCTTTGGTCCATTTGAGCCTCAGGAGGGACTTCAGGCAGAGTAGCAAGGCACTGTTGCACATTAAAAGATTAGATGAGTCACATCAGGGCCAATGCCACTGATGCAGTCTTGCAGCTGGCATTTGTCCCTTTGGTTGCACAAATGGCTAGGTCTGCAGAATTTGGGAAAAGGTCTCTGGCCTGGGGAAAGAATGACTGGGGACTCTGCTCTGCCACAAAACTCCTGATGAAAGATCATTGACCTAAAACATTGGGGGAACTTTATGGCTTCTCTCGTGCGTGTTGGGAAGAGGGGAGCCGGAGGGTGGCGTGCGAGCACCCTGCTGCCTTTCCATCTCCACCAAAATTAAATCCAGCACGGGAAGGCCCTTGGTCATCCTGACCCCACTGGTATAGTCCCAGCTGGGTGGGGGTGGCAGGGGGGTGGAGTAGGATGTCACTCTACAGTATGCATGACAAGTAAATTGTGTGGATTGCTTGTGGCCTTCCGAGGGTTGGAGGTGGTCCCTCGTTCAAAGGCACACAGTGCCTGATCAAGGGACCCAGCATTGGGAAGGGTTGTGGGGGGAAGCAGCTGAGAGCCACCTGCTGCTGACCCTACTCACCCCTCTTCACTGCGACCTCCACTACGCGAAAACCCTCCCACCAAGACTTACTTCTGGCCTAGGTCAGTGCTCAATCCTGGGTTCTGGGTGGCTGTTGTTTCGGCAGCAGCCACCACTACTCTCCCTGCCAGTGGCCACATAAATGCCTGAAAGGCACTCCATACTGGTGGGCCTTCCTAGAGGAGGCAACACGGGGCTCTCGCTGGCTCTCCAGCCTGCGGGCAAGAGCCCAATGCCCCCAAAAAAACCCCACACCCCACCGTTATTTCTTTTTCTCTATGCCTGTCCTGCTGAGTACTTCCAATTTTTTTTTGTTTTCATGTCTAAAGCCAATGTTGTGCCCACTTTTTATGCTAACAATACACTTAGGCCCCTTTTCCATATTTCATTACGACTGGCCACAGCAAATGCCATGATTGGTGTGGCCAGTTTGTCACATCAAAAGCTCCAGGATTTTACTACAATAATATAATGTATAACTATGAGGAAACTGTATGCGACTTATCAGCATATGCTTCCAGTTGTCTGACTGATGATCCTCTATCTGGAGCCATTCCTGTCTCTAGAGTGAAAGAATCCCAGCAGAGGATCCGAAATCTGAGCTCATAATTCGGAACACTATTTCAAATGACACCAGGACGAGAAGACAAAGGGACATGTATATAAGCTCTTAAAAAACAAGTTCAGAAAGTACTTCTTTAGATAAAGAGTGAATAAAAATAACAAAGAACTTGATTTATCTAATGTCATTCACGTCCTTATGGCCTCCCAAAGTGCTTTACCGTTGTTACTGTTTTATGTAAACACACCGAGCAGCTAATTTTCCACAGACAGCAATGAAAGGATTGATAGTTATGTTTTTCATCTTGGAATAAATGTTGGCCAGGACATTGGTAACATCCTGTTTTCTTTGAATAGTGTAGAAGAGGCTTCAGTTTAAAATCTCATCTGAAAGGCATACATATGTACTTTGTCAGTAAGGTGTAGAAATGTATCCATTAGTTGTGAAGCATGCTGATTTGCTCAAATTTCAGGTTAACCTAAAATCACCAATCATTAGACAGCACATTCCAAACCCACGACCACAACCATCTAGAAGGACATGGACAGCAGATACATGAGAATACCGCCACCTGCAAGTTCGCCTACAAGTCACTCACCATCCTGACTTCAAAATATATTGCCGTTCCTTCAATGTTACTGGGTCAGAACCCTGGAAACCAACCCCCATCCTAACAGTACTGTGGATGTACCTACACCACATGGACTGCAGCGGTTCAAGAAGGCAGCTCACCACCACATCTCAAGGGCAATTAGGAATGGGCAATAAATGCTGGCCTAGCCAGCGATGCCCACATCCCATGAATGAATAAAAAAAATTCATACCGAACTTTAATTTCAAAACACAGTTAAGGAGAAGCATTTAAAACTTAATGAAGCAAATGCCATAAATTTCCTCAACCATGGGCTAACATGATTTATGAACACTTCTAACCCTGACTTATGGCTTTGGTTTTACCCCTATTCTTCCCCGACCTCCCTGGAGTGTGTGTTTCAGACCTAGAGAATGGTGCAAGAAATTGTACAACTGTTCCTAAGAACAATGACACACCATCCTGCCTTCCTTCACAATGTTTATAAAGTCCTGAGTACATACATACAACGGACTGGAAATACTCTAAACCTGATAGGTGGCTGTCGAATGAGACTGAGCGACAGGCACATACACACATAACAAACAATTATACACCAGGTAATGAAGAAATCTTAGCATTCTGTTAGATTCCCAAGCCCCAATGAGATCTTCTAGACAATTCTTGGCTACTCCCAGGCCCATGTCCCACCTACCTCTCCTTGGGGAGTTTTCAAAGGTCCAGACCTCAGGCTCACAGGCTCAGCTTCCCTTCTTCCCAAAAACATACTCTATGCTGCTAGACTGTATCACTTTAGACTCACAATCAATTCCCTGTTTCCCCCTCAACTGAACTTCAAGCACCATATATGTCACTAGGGTTATCTATTTCCACCTACATGGTATCAACTGCTTTTACTTCTTCCTCCATTGGTATTAAACTCATTTTTGCTCAACAAAGACCTGATATTGATTAAAGTTAGACAGTGTAATGGTGGCGGAAGTCAAGGTTGATGGTGGAGTTTTGGGTATTGCCAGCTGTTATGGCACAGTGGATGGTAAATGCTGAGCTGCTTAAATCCCAGAGGGAAAATTGAAACAGCTGCCATAACTGTTTTTGCAATTTGTATTTCTATTCTGAGATGCATTCCTTGAATTCAGTAGTAATAAGTCCACTGAGTCTTAGAGGTTCTTAGAAAACTAAATTAAACATTTATTAATGAAAGAAATACATTGGTCTACAAATTACTACTTGATAATTCCTAGCTCCCCTAATTAATCTAACTCCCAGCTACCTCTCTGTTAAGTCAACAGTAAAACAATATAGATTTCAACAGACCCAGGCAAAGCACACAATACCTGGACAGTGACATTTAAAATGAATTCTCTTAGCTTCGGTTCCCATAGGCAGAAGCTTGGTACATTGAGGCTGGAGGCTTTTCACACTTGTTAGATCTTAGAATTCCTTCTTCTTACACATAACCTAATCTCCTTTATACAGGTATCCCCTTTTTTAATGTAAATCCCTTTGTCCCAATATGTCTTTGCAACTTTACTTTTTCCATAATATAAGTCATTCATATTATCAGTAATCTTTGGGAAAAATAAACACACTGTTTGGCTTAGCCTCTGTTGGCTAGGTTTGACACCATACCATCTCTAAAAATGCAAATGTTCTTCACACCTCCCATTCTAAAATTTCAGCCATGTTTATCTATTTACCATTTCAAACCTAGTTTCCCTTCTGATACATCAACGCAACCAGAGTTGCAGTCTGCAATTCAATTAAAAACCGCACACGCACACACACACCTATACACAGAAACTAATCCAAACTCGACTATTAACCTACCTTTACAATAAATTGAAATAATATTATGAAAATTATTCATATTTTCATTACACCAGCATACATTTGTCCATATAACTATGAATGATATTGTTAAATTTTTTTTTGTTCTTTCATGGGATGTGGGCATCAATGCCAAGACCTGCATTTGTTGCCCATCCCTAATTTCCTTGAACTATTGGCTTGCTAGCCCATTTCAGTGGGTAGTTAAGAGTCAATCACATTGCTGTGGGTTTGGAGTCACATGTAGGCCAGATAAGGACAGCAGATTTCCTTCCCTAAAAGATACTAGTGAACCAGATGATCTTTTAACAGCAATCAACAATGGTTTCATGGTCACTATTATCAAGTCAAGTTTTTAATTCCAGATTTGTTAATTGAATTCAAATTTCACCAACTGCTGTGGTCAGATTTGAATCTAAGTCCCCAGGCCATTAGGCTGGACTTCTGGATTGCTAGTCCAGTGACATTACCATTACACCACCGTCTCCCTGAAAGAAGCAGCATGGAGACAAGAAAAAAGGGTCTGAAAATATGGAGCAGAGTAACAAGACTGGGAGAGAGAGTTTTTTGTGTCATGAGGAACATCACAAGAGATCGATAAGTCTTAATAGCTTGGATATTCAGAGGGTTGGCAATCACCGCCAAATTGCCACTCTGCCCCTACTTCTCTGCACCATGCCAGAGCTCTGCATTTCTGGCTGGGACTTCCAATCCTGACTTCTCCAGAAATTCCTGAAATGGAACTGCATTTTTGTAGCACTGCATCATTGGAGTAAGATAAGCCATATCCCTTTTTTATTACATTAGCTGCCATATTCCAGTAAATAAAGAGATTAAATGTCCCAAAGCTTCTTTGAAAAGCTACAGAGAGATGGGGTATGTAAGGTGGTAGGGTGGGAAAGGTTGTATGGTGGGTAGGGTAAGGTAAGTGGGTGATGGGGTAGGGACTATAAGGGGTAGGATGGGTGAGGGATATCATAGTGAGGGGTAGGGTGGATGAAGTAAGTGGATAAGGGTATAGGGTTGCAGGTGGGTAGTGGCAGCTGGGTGAAATTGTAGGATTTCAAGGTGGATGAGATGGGTAGGTGGATGAAGTGGGTAGGATGGCAGGTGGGTGAGTGGTAGGCTGGTCTGGGGGAAATCGGGGTCGGGAGGGGTTGTCAGGTCCGAGGCTAGTCAGGTCAAGTTGGGAGGGAGTCGAGTGGTGGGGCATGGTCAGGTTGGGGGATTATCAGGTTTGGTTGGAGATGGAGTCACGTGATGGGGCTGGCTAAGATTGGGTCAAGGGCCATTGGGGTATCGAGAGGGCATCAGGTGATAGGCTCGGGTTAGATTGGGTTGGGGGGAGATGGGGCATTTGGGGGTGTCAAGGGTCAGGGGGTAGTTGAACATCGGTGGGGGCTGGTTGGAGTCAGATGGTGGGGATAGTCAGGTTGGGTCGAGGGTGGAGCCACAGGGTCAGGGAGGAAGTCAGGAGGTCATGGGGGGAGTGGCGTTGTGATTGATGGGGGAGTTAGGGGGTGTCAGCATGAGTGATTGAGGGTGTCAGTTGTATAGTTACCCAGGTGTTAGAATAGGTTTTAATCTGTCTAGCATTTCCTGGGTAACTATGCAGGTAAATAAGACAGAACCGTCCAAAGTATCCAACTATAACTCAGAGAGGAGGCTTTATCGGAGGGTCTCGGAGAGCATCGGAAGTTTAAACTTCCTGGGCAATTCATACGGAGTCAGTGAGACGTCCAAGATGTCCCATAGCGCACGTGGAGACGGGAAGATCTGGGCCAATATATATTTTTTTGGAAAAATATACTTTATTCATAAAATATCTGAAAGAACATTACAAAACATTTCTAAATGGCCATCACAAAAAGTGCAATCATATTCAACTTTTAAACATGGATCATGAGGTGCTTCAATACAATCAATGAATATTACAGTCATTTTAATATGGTCATTACAGACAGACAGTGCAATGGGATTGAAGTTATCGACATTCATCATGTTGCACTCTGAGGTGCTTCAATACAATTATGATACATTTAGTATTCACTACATACAATCTTTGTGAGTCGTACAGCCGAGGGGTCTATACATTTTCCAGCCCCTCAGTGTGCTATGGCAGAAAGGTCTTCGACAGTGACCTTTCCCCATAGACCCTTTGCGGCAGCTGCCCCACGCTTCAGAGCATCCCTCAGCATGTAGTCCTGGACCTTGGAATGTGCCAGTCTGCAACACTCAATCAGGGACAACTCTTTGCACTGGAAGACCAACAAGTTTTGGGCAGACCAAAGAGCATATTTCACCAAGTTGATGATCCTCCAGCTGTAGTTGATGTCTGTCTCGATGTGTGTCCCTGGGAACAGCCCGTAGAACACAGAGTCCTGTGTAACAGAACTGCTCGGGATGAACCTCGACAAAAGCCACTGCATCTCTCTCCAGACCTTCTTTGTAAAGGTTCATTCCACAAGGAGGTGAACAAGAATCTCTTCCCCACCACAGCCACCTCGAGGGCAATGTGCAGAGGGGTTGAGACTCCTGGCATGTAGAAAGGATCTGATGGGGAGGGCCTTTCTCACCACCAGCCAAGCTACTACACCTTGATGCTTGTTGGAAAGTTCTGGCGATGAGGCATTCTGCCAAATGACATTGACAGTCTGCTCGGGGAACCATCCAACAGGATCCACCATCTCCTTTTCCCCCAGGGCCTCCAGGACATTACGTGTTAACCACTGCCTGGTGGACTTGTGGTCAAAGGTGTATCTCTGCATAAATTTTTCCACGAGGGACAGATGGTACGGCATGGTCCAACTAATTGGAGGGTTCCGCAGCAGCATGGCCAGACCCATGCTTCACAACACCGGGGACAGGTAGTGACATAGTGACACATGGGGCAGAATTTTACGACGGCGGGATTTTATGTTCCCGCTGAAGTCAGTGGGATTTATAATGGCTTGCCGCATTTTACGGCCCCGTCCCTGCCGAAACTGGACCGTAAAATTCTGCCCTTGGTGTTTGTCATTATGTTAAATATTTTAGTCTTTTTGAGTGATTTTAAATCAAGTTGCTGACAGGTGAAGGGCTGGATGCATTTATTAAAAATGCCTGTTTTGGTAATAAACCCATTTTCAGCTCTATTATTAGAACTGACAAGGTTAGCACTCTTAAATATATCAAGCAATACTTTTCAATGAAAAGAGTCAATTATGTTCTATAATGGTGCCTGATTGCGCTGGTTTATGGATGATCTTATGCTTGTGATTATGCAAATTGATTTGACCAGAAACTTGGGATGGAATCTAGTGAAGCTCCCGGGTGTGGGAAATGAGGTGAGCACTTAATTGTGGGGGGGGGGGGTGGTGTGGTGCAGGTTGATAGTGAGGGGTGCAGGTTGGTGGGGAGTGTGGGTGCAAAATGATGGAATAAAAGTTGGGGAGTAAGTTGGTGGCAAATTAAATGTGGATTGTGATTCCTAACGGCACGCATTAGGAACCTATTTTTAATGCATTACTATATCAGGAATACTTATTAAAATACATGTTCACCAGATTAAATTGTCTTTTTGCAATAAAGTTGGCAGCAAGCAAGAAACATGTGCCTTTAGAATCACAACTAGTTAAAGGTAAAGTGCTGGAGACAAGGTAGTCTCCCTGGTAGATTTCTAGTTAGTAGGAGCTGCTTTTCTTGTATGGGGAACTTTGCTGGGCCAGGGGAGAGGAGACTGAGCTGTTGCATTGAACTTGGCTCGCAGCTGTCCAAGGAGGTCAGGGCACAGCTGGATGCGAACAGGGTTGAGGGTGATGGAGGGAAGGTCAAAGGTGATTCAGGGAGGGTGCAGGGTGATGGCTTCCCAGGAGGAAAAAGCGGTAAAACTTGGAAATGACCGTTATAGGTCCAAACTGGAATTCCATTTTCAGATATTCAAGATTAGCTCAGACCAGTAGTCACTTCCCAAGTTGTACTGATTTTTCACACTGGGTTGCAGCTCCAGGGATCCAAGTGTGCAGGCGGCAGGAGATGGCAGCAGTTTAAGTTCAAAACTCTTCTCTCAGCCAGACTGATTGATGCTGCTGGCTTGCAGGGAGTGGATGTCAGTCCAGGTGCTGTTTAAATATGTCGCCCTGACCTTCGACCACTTTGAGGTAATGGCAGGGTCAGCGACTTTCTGCCCACCCTGCTGCAGAATTGGCTAGGCCCCTCGACTATTTGTTGTGAATTGGCTGTCCATCACATGATTGCACATGGCCAGCTGTCCTGCCTCCGAGCGGAATTCTAACTCACTCCTGGTCCTGTCGTCAGGACACTCTCAAATTCCATGGAATTCCACCTTTGGAATGTAACTTCACCAGCCCAATTTTGAGCTGAAACAGCAGAAGCAGAAACAGTATGCCAATATCATTTTTGAGGTGGCAGTTAACCTTGCCTTTAGTGGAAAAACACAAATTCTATTGGGTTGGCAACTTATCCAAAAATATAACCTTTAAAATTAAATGTTACATGTAAAACATGTTCTCAAGGACAAGTGAAGGTGCATGAAAATCTCATTCTAGCTCATTCACTAACCTTATTCCCTGCAGGAATATTTTGTGACAAATAGCAGACTTGCTTCTATATTGCTAATAAATTAGTCTGCAATCCATAAAGCACAAAGCACATCATGAATTACCTGCACACTGTGTCATTGTTAAATTAAACATTGATTTCCTTGTCCCTGTTTTCCACAACAATCACTATTTGTCACTCCTGATTTATGCAAAAAACAAATTATATTTATCTGAAAGCAACAAACATAATGAAAATAGATTTTTAAAAATGGCTTCTAAAGATCAATTAGTATTAACAAGATTTTCCTCTGATTACTTGCTTGACCTCATCAAATTGATTTTTTTTTTTTGTTTTCTCAGTTTTACCTATTTCTGTGTCCTAAAGAAAGCTATTACCCCCAATTTTACACTGTTAGCCCACTTGAATAAATAATCACAGTCTGCACAGGAGGCTGTAGAAAATCTGGACAACAGGTCAAATATGGAGGGATGTGTTTACTTGATAGCAATAGTACTGGTAATGTTAAAAGTAATGGGAACAAGCTGATTTTCAACATTTATAAAGCCTTACCATTAATTTGAAGTGTTTGCCAGCCTTTGCCAAAGCTGAAGGCAGGAGGTGGGGGAAAACAAAACAAGGCAAAAACAAACTGAAAGAAGACCCAGTATCAAAGAATGAAATTAATTATTTGGGCAAGAAATGAGCCGTATCACTTCCAACAGACTGATAGTTGGAAATAAAGGTGAAATGCGTAAAGGATTTGCCAGGAATGTTTCCCTATCAGGGCAACTTTGCTAGAGAGCAGCAGCACCATTCCTGTTAACAAAAGATGACTAGCCCTAATGCTATGATCACTATCTTGCACAACCTTTGGCAGGGGGTGGGTGGGAGTTGGGGGAGATTATATAAAAAAGCATACTATACAAAATCTGACATGGCAAGACTAGCTAACGGTGCCATGACAATCTGTTCCAAATTTCTTAACCATGCCAAGTTCTTGCACAAATGCCCAGCTCTTTAATTGTATCTGATGCATTCCTTAGTAGGGCACATTTTTTAAGTTGCAATATACAATTATAAATCTTGCCATGCATACTTTTAAAAAACATCACCAGAAATTGTAAAACATCCGAGCTGCCTAATGTCAGTCATTTTGTGATATACAGATTGGAGAATGTCTTTCCCTGTGCCTGTGCTTCTTCAGTTTCCAGTATATCAAGATTTTTTTTTGTTTGTAAAATAGCTGGCATATTAGAGTTTGAATTTGGTGTTTAATTATATTCATCAGATATCTGACCCTATGATCTGATGGGTGGTCTATGTGTAATTTGCTTTGGGTGCAGACAACCCTTAACCATGTTCCTGTAATTCACCATTATTATGACCACCCGACCAATCAATGCTGTTGCAATGAATGAAGAAACTTTCTTGAGTGATAGGGAAAAACAAAGAGGGCAAAAATGAAAAAAACAAATCAGATGTAAAGTTACAATAATCTACCCAACCGTACACAAAAATAGTGAGACAAATATGTTATCATTTCAGAGTGCAATGGGCACATGCATGCACATTTCAGACCTTAGCTTTAAAGAGCAGAAAATGACTTAACAAATTTGTTAGGCTTATACCAGGAGTGCTTAATGCTGATCTTCAATTTTGGACTAAACTACATTCATTACTTTCAAAACCATTATTGCTTGTGTTACGACTAGGATGGGAGGAATGTACAATATAGCCCTACTACTCCATAGGTCATACCTTAAGTGTAAATGTTTAATTCGCTGATCAAACTGGTCCATTTTTTACCTTCGCTACTGTTAGACCCAGAATAAAAGAAACTTTAACGAGGCTTCTTTCAATTAACTCAGAATGATTGATTTATTATAAAACAAAACTTTTTTTTTAAATAAGTTGCAAGAACTGGTTAACACACGATTTGTAATCTCGAAGCATAACTATGTATCCTTTTTAAAATTCCCCAGCACATACACAAAAGACAAACAAATAGGGTCTCTGCAGAGATGGGCAGTTGAAGAAAAACCTTTAGTAAAAGGATAAAGTTTGCAAGGTTTTGACGCTGTTGATCTGGTGCTCATTGGAGGTTCTCACCAACAGAACTTCAGCATGGAGGAATAGAGAGCCGGATCAATCCTTCTCATCTCAGCCTCCTGGGTTTCCAAATATAGACAAGTTCCCCTGAGATAAGGATTCCTAGCTGGATACTGATAATCACACTGTATTCCAAGCAAGGCAAATACAATGCGATCTGGGCAGCTTTTCTCCTTCTCAGTTCATTTCCAAATGAGCTCAAAACAACATATTCAAAAAATAAAGGTCCTCAGTCAGGTGATCTCCAGTAAATCAGTAAAATTTTAAACCTTTTTGTTTCCATCAATTAAAGTGATTGCAGTTCAAATAAATAAATAGCTCTCCTCCACAATTGCAATGCTTTTCATTTAGCTGACATCATGTGCTTTCTTGGAAAGAGAATGCTTGCTCCAGTGCAGGATGAACTTGTGACCTCTTTTGAAAAAAGAATTCACGTTAGCTCCTAAGTGTCCAAATAATGCAACACCCTTCTAAATTTTAAAAGAAAATATAGTTCTTGAAGATATGGTTCTAATACTTGTATTTTTTCCAAAAAGAACAATGATAACCAATTTACCAGGGCAGCAGTTCACACCCAATCTTGACAGGTGTTTAGCTAATACAAAATTGGTAGAACCTTTTTTAGGTGGCCTTGCAGCCATTAAAAATACACCTCATTTCAATATTGAAATTAATTTCCTGCACTCATTTCTGACCCAGAGTGGTGGATTTCATTACAGAAGTCAAAGCTTGCTGTGTACAAGTTCCAACTTGTAATATCTGGATCTTGAGCAATGTAACCAATGGTCATTGAAGAGACCACTAGAAACCATTCAAACATGGCCCAAAGACTGACAGTTTTGTATTTGTAGAGTCTTGAATTTACATTTCTGTTCTGTAGTTATTGACTTATCAATGAGTGAAAATAGTTTTTCCCTGTTTACCTAATCAAAACCTGAATAAGCAGGGAGTAATGGTGAATGCTTGTTTTTGATCCTGAAGGCAGGTATACAGTGCAGTTCCCCAGGAATTGGTACTTGAACCACTGTTTTTCTTGATAAATATTAATGATGTATGTTGGGCATGATTTCAAAATTTGCACATGACACAAGACATTGAAGTACTGTGAACTGTGAGGAGGATAGTGCTAGACTTCAAGAGCACGTAAACAGGCTGTTGGAATGGGAGGACACATA
The DNA here is from genome assembly GCF_017639515.1 of Carcharodon carcharias. Classification (NCBI taxonomy): domain Eukaryota; kingdom Metazoa; phylum Chordata; class Chondrichthyes; order Lamniformes; family Lamnidae; genus Carcharodon; species Carcharodon carcharias. Next base: position 178,747,474 of record NC_054468.1, read on the forward strand.
ACAGATGAATTTAATGCAGTGAAATGTGAAATACATTTCACATTTTGGTAGGAAGCATGAGAAGAGGCTATATAAACCCAATTCTCAAGAGGCGCAGCAGCAAAGGGGCTTGGGGATACATGTGCATAAATAATTGAAGGTTGCAGGGCAGGGTTGAGAAAGAGGTTAAAAAGACAAACAGGATCCTGAGTCTTATAAATAGAGTCATAGGGCTGAATTTTTGCTCCAGAGACCTTTAGATTTCTGTTCGGGAGTTTGGGGGAGGTGGAGGTGGGGAGGGGAGGGGAGGGGATGGGTGTGAGGGTGGGGGGATGGTGGATGTTAATGGGAGTCAGGCCCACTGACAAGGGCAAGGGTTTGGAATTTGTAGTGCTAAGGCAGGCTGGTTAAAAGGCCCACCTCAGCTGTAAAACAAACAATAAAATCAAAAACAACCCTCTAGTCCTCACAACCCCTCACCCCCCCACACACTCCCTACTCAATCCCCATATCACATCCATGCCAACTCATGCCACCTGATGCCCTCACCCACAGCCCAAGGCCCCTCGTACCCTATTTGCCAAATTATGCCCTCCACCCACACCAATAGCACTTTATAGCCAATTTAGTGCCAACTCATGCCAACCTATACCCCCACCATCACCCTTTTCCCTTGCACCCTCCATGCCAACTCATTCATATCCACTGCGGACAGATCTCAGGAGCCATTCTAAGATGAAATGAAACAAAGTTCTAAGTGTCTACTGCAGATTTTATTTTATTTTTAAAACTTTCATTGATTAAAAAAACCCTATTTGATACAGTTAAATTCCTTCAAGTATTTAATTCCTTATGAAAACACACATTTATATTCATAACTCCACATCAAAAACTTGGAGCTTTAATTCAAACTATGAACTTCGAAGCCCCCCACTGTAATAATGATAGGTTGTAGAATCAATCAGGCAGCACCAATCCTATAATGATTCCCCTCAGGCTTATGACAATGGAAAGCTAGTGAAATTGCAAGCACTATTTTTTTTCCAACTGCAGTGTTTCTTATTCAAAAAGATAAGGAGCTTGAGGATTCAATTGCCTTGACAGTTTATGGTTCCAATGAGTCCATTTCTATGCATATTCAAGTCTAATTTTATCAATCGTGAAGGGCACTTGACCTATCCTACAGGGCAATTGACCTCTCCCATAGGGGTACCTGGATCTCTCCAAAAGGGTACCTTGGATCTGTTCGAAGATAATTGCACTTTCACAAGTGCAGCAGCGTCCATGAATCACAGATGTGCAAACTACAACCTGCTCCCATTTCCCCAGCCGGGTGGGTGCCGGATTTGGGAGTGAAATTTCTGGAATCGGGGCTCCGGTGCCCTTATGACTAAGGCGCAGAGCTCTTCCGACCCTGCACAAATTCAAGCCATAAGAGTACAAAATCAAGTAAGTGATGATGAACCTTTATAAAAATCTGGTTCAGTCACAACTGAAGTATTGTGTCCAATACTGGGCTGTGCACTTTAGGGAGGATGTGAAGGATTTAGAAAGACAGCAGAAAAGATTTTCAAGAATGATTCCAGGGATGAGGGACTTCAGTTACACTCATGATGTGGAGAAATTGGAGTTGCTCTTCTTAGAGAGGAGAAGATTGAGGTGAGATTTGAAAGAGGTGTTCTTCGTTCATGGAATGTGGGCAACGTTGGTTAGGCCAGCATTTATTGCCGTCCCTAATTTCCCTTGAGAAGGTGGTGATGTGCTGTCTTCTTGAATTGCTGCAGTCCATGAGATGTAGGAACATCCATTGTGGTGTTAGGGAGTGAGATCCAAGATTTTGACCCAGTGACAGTGAAGGAATGGTGATATAGCTCCAAGTCAGGATGGTGTGTAATTTGGAGGGAACATTCAGTTGGTGATTTTCCCATCTATCTGCTGCCCTTGTCCTTCTAGATGATAGAGGTTGCGGTGAAGGTTTTTGATTGAGTAGAGAGAAATTGTTCCTGTTGGCAGATGGATCGCGAACCAGAGGTAACTGATGGAACTTGTTGGGCAAATGAAACAATGGCAAAATGAGGAAAAACTGTTTTACTCAATGAGCAGTTACAATCTGAAATGCACTACCTAAGAATATGGTGGTGGCAGATATAAACATGGCTTTCAATACAAAAATGGATAAGCAGCACCTGTAGTGAAGAGATTGCAGGGTTATGGGGAAAGGGTGGGCAAGTGGAACAAGTTGAGTTGCTCCTTCAGAGAGCTGGCACAGAAATGATGGGACAAATAGCCTCCATTTGTGCTGTGACCATTCTATGCTTCTAATTTTATGATAATTCACCAGTTACTCCTTGCTAATGTCAAAACATCCGTTATTCCAGTTTTGTTGAAATCAGGAAGCTTTTTAAATGCCCTGATTAAAATATCTGTTATTATCATGTATATAAAAGCTGGAAAATTTCACAGATGAAAATGTTGAGATCCTGGAGAGTGCAAAGTTAACCCAATATCAGGAGAATTGTTCCTAATTGAAAGTTTTGAAGTTATCAAACATATCTATCAATCACCTAAAAGCAGTTTATTCAAGTGGTGTTACTTACAGTAGCCAGAAGCTAAACTTGCTAGTGATTCATCAGAAGGTCTGTAAAAGAGACACGCTTTTCAAACCACATGATTATTAAGGGGCATGTGAGGAGACAGGCGACTGTACTGGAGTGAGACGGGAACCAAGTGAGTAGCAAATTAGGTTCACGTTGGAATTTGGTGCACAGAGGAAAGAGGTATTGTATATGTAGGAATTATTCTAAGTTTATTAAAAGAGTAAATTAAGATAACCAAATAATATTAGTAACAATGGCAGAACAGGTGTTCTGTTGTAGCTTTTGAATGTGGGTCGCTTTACCTGCCTCACTCACAGTCACATCTTCCTGTCCTTGACCACTGACCAAAACAGATGACCCTATTTTAAGAGGCATGACAGTATTCTGAAACAAAGTGTCCAATATTTGTCCCATCCCTTAAGTTGCCCAGTGCCTGCAGTTCAGCTTCCAGATCAATAATCCTGATCTGGAATTCCTCTAGCTGCTTATACTTTCTGCAAACGTGTTTGTCATGGATTGCCTTGGCATGCAAAAGGACCAACATTCAACAGCTGCAACAGAACACCTGTTCTGCCATTGTTACTGATGTTATTTGGTTATCTTAATTTACTCTTTTAATTAACTTGGAATAATTCCTACATATACTATACCTCTTTCCTCTGTGCACAAAATTCCAACGTGAACCTAATTTGCTACTCACTTGGTTTTCGGCTCACTCCAGTACAGTTGCCTGTCTCCTCGCGTGCCCCTTAATGATCATGTGGTTTGGGTGGAGATGAGGAACTATAGTGGAAAGAGTCACTAGTGGGAGTGGTCTACAGGCCCCTAATAGTAGCCACAATGTAGGGCAAAGTATACAAGAAGGAATATTGGATGGCTTGTGATAAAGTGATGGCAATAATCATGGGTGATTGTAATCTACATGTAAACTGGAAAAATCAAATTAACAGTAGTAGCCTGGATGAGGAGTTCATTGCATGCTTTCAAATTAGCTTCTTACAGAAGCACGTTCTGGAACCAACCAGAGAGCAGGTTATATTAGACTTGGTATTGTGTAATGTGATCAGATTAGTTAATAACTTCAAAGTGAAGGCACCCCTAGGCAGCAGTGACCACAATATGATTGAATTTTATATCCAGTTTGAAAGAGAAATGTGTGGATCTAAGACTAGTGTTTTAAGCTTAAATAAGGGGCAACTATGTGGACATGAAAGCTGAGCTGGCTGAAGTGAACTGGAATATTAGGCTAGGGGATAGATCATTGGAAAAGCAATGGCAGACATTTAAAGGGATATTTCAGAATACTTAGAATAAGTATATTCGAGCTGTAACAAAGAGTTCTAATGGGAGGATCCACCAGCCATAGTTAACGAAAGAAGTTAAGGGAAGCATCAAACTTAAGAAAAATGCATATAACTGTGCAAAGGTCAGTGGCAGGTCAAATGATTGCTTAGAATATAAAGAACAGCGGAGAATGACTAAAAGGTTAATCAGAGAGTATGAGAGGAAGCTAGCTAGAAATGTAAAAATGGATAGCAAGAGTTTTTATAGGCATTTAAAAGGGAAAAGAGTAAGCAAAGCGTGTCGGAGATTAATCACACCAAGGCATCATTAATATGTAGAAACCCCATTTATTACTTGTGCACAAGGGAGACAGCACACAAAAGAGCTACTGTACAGTCTTGTAGCAGAATACACACAGACCTGTTAAAAGCATTTTTACAGCCAATCAGTAAATTTTGCACAAACCTATCCGCTTATTTGCATAAGTTAACTGACCAATCCATATTTCAGTAAATTTTCATTCCCAGCACAACAGACATCGTGCTTATGCAAATGCTTATCACATCCCTGATTACATTGGCCTGAGAAAGAACAAAATGGAATGTCTCAGGGCTTATCCTACAACTGTGGTCAGACAAGATGGTATTGTTCTCAAGGCTGCAGTGTTTTTCTCTTAGGCCTCGGCATATAATTCAATTTCTCCATTAACATTTTTAGCACTAAGTGGGTTCCCTATAGTTGCCTAGGCCACTACAAGTGAATAAAAACAAAAAAACTGTGGATGCTGGAAATTCAAAACAAAAACAGAATTACCTGGAAAAACTCAGCAGGTCCGGCAGCATCGGCGGAGAAGAAAAGAGTTGACGTTTCGAGTCCTCATGACCCTTCGACAGAACTTGACTTACAAGTGAATGTTGGTCCTCTAGAGCAAGACAGTGGGGAGTTAATACTAGATAATAAGGAAATGGCGGATGAAATGAGCAACTATGTTGCTTTTGTCTTCACGATAAAGGATGAAAAAAACATTCAGTAATAGCTGTAAATCAGGAGGTGGAACAGAGAGGGGAACTTGGTGAAAGCACAATCACTCAGGAAGTGGTACTGAGCAAACTGAGGAAGCTGGAGGCTGACAAGTCTCCGATCCTGATGGACTTCATCCTAGGGTCTTAAAAGAGGTGGCTAATGAGGTAGTGGATGCATTGGTGTTAATTTTCCAAACTTCACTAGATTCTGGAAATGTTCCATCAGGCTGGAAAGTAACAAATATAATTCCTCTATACAAGAAGGGAAGGAGGCAGAAAACAGGAAACTATAGGCCTGTTAGCTTGACATCTGTTGTGGGGAAGGTGTTAGAGTTGATCATTAAGGAGGTTACAGGTGGGCACTTAGAGAAGCTCAATGTTATCGGAAAGAGTCAGCATGGTTTTGTGAAAGTAAAATCATGTTTAACCAATTTATTGGAGTTCTTCAAAGGAGTAACATGCAGTGTGGATAAAGGGGAGCTTGTAGCTGCACTGTACTTGGATTTCCAGAAGGAATTTGATAAGGTGCAACATCAAATGTTATTGTCAAAAATAAAGGCTCATGGTGAAGGGTGTAACGTATTTGCATGGATAGAAGGTTGGCTAGCTGGCAGAAAGCAGAGTTTGCATAAATGGGTCTTTTCTGATTGGCTGGATGTTAATAGGTGGACTCTGGCAGGGGTCTGTGCTGGGGCCTCAACTTTTCACAATTTATATCAATGACTTAGATGAGGGAAGTGAAGGCATGATAGCTAAATTTGCAGATGGCACAAAGATAGGTAGGAAAGTATGTTGTGAAGAGGGCATAAGGATTGCAGACAGATATAGATAGATTGAGTGAGTGGGCAAAAATCTGGCAGATGGAGTATAACATGAGAAAATGTGAAATTTTTCACTTTGGCAGGAAGAATAAAAAAGCAGAAAATTACTTAAACGAAAAACGGCTGCAGAATTCCAAAGTGCAGAGGGATCTAGATGTTCCAAAAAGTTTATATGTAGGTACAGCAAGTAATTAAGAAGGCTATTGGAATGCTATCCTTTATTACGAGAGGAATTGAACATAAAGGTAAGGATTTTATGCTTCGGTTATACACGGCATTGCTGAGACCACATCTCGAATACTTGTGTGCAATTTTGGTGCCCTTATTAAAGAAGGGTGTAAATGCATTGGAGGTGGTTGACAGCATCAGGTTTGCTAGACTGATATCTGGCCTCAGAAGGCAGTGGAAGCGGGGTCATTGAATATTTTTAAGGGAAGATAGATTCTTATTATGCATGGGAATCAAAGGTTATTAGGGGTAAATGGGAATGTGGAATTCGAAACACAAACAGATCAGACATGATCTTACTGGATCTCGGAGTAGGCTCAAGGGGCTGAATGGCCTACTTATTTTGTATTTCATATGTTTGTGTTATTAGTGACTTTTTCAGCAGAAAATGTGCTTTGTATTGACATGGTTTGAGAATACCTCAGAAGAAAAGTTGTTACTCCATGTTTCCTGTCTAAGCTGGAAGGATGAGTCCCGCAATGGTCCAGAAGGCAAATGTCTCCAGGGCTGCAGTCAATGTTGATGTGATAAGCCAACATGAAATATATTTCTTTCAGGAAGGGGCTGGTGTAACTAGCTTGTTCTCTCTTTTGTGGAATTTACCAGCTTCTGTGTACTACTTTACATTGCGATCCAGCATCAAACAGACCAATTCACTCTTGAGGCAAAGTGGTGTCAAATAACTGTCAAGGCTAAGATTTGAAATAGTCCAGCTGTGAGGCAAATGCTCCATGACTAATGGGCCACTCCAGTTATTTAATTCATATACATATATCAAATTTGGTCTGTGAGATATGTATTTCGTGGAAAACTCAAGTTCTTGTTATATCTATTACTAGTGTTGTTGGCGTTGTGATAGATATTTTCAGTGCTGAGGGATTTACATAAGAACATAGGACTTAGGAGCAAGTTTATTGATTTTCAGTAAGATTATCTCTCATTCTTCTAAACTCTAATGGGTATAGACCCGACCTGTTCACCTTTCTTCATAAGCTAAGCCCCTCATCCCAGGAATGAATCGAGCAAACCTTCTCTGAACTGCTTCTAATGCAGTTATATCCTTTTACAAATAAAGAGACTAAAACTGTACGCAATACTTTAAATGTTTTCTCACCAAGGCCCTGTACAGCTGCAGCAAATTTTCCTACTTTTATATTCCATTCCCCTTGCAATAAACGCCAACATTCCATTTGCCTTCCTAACCACTTGCTGTACCTGCATAGTAAACTTTTGTGATTCATACACCAGGGCATCTAGATTTCTCTGTGCCACAGAGTTCTGCAGTATCTCTCAATTTAAATTGTATTCTGCTTTTCTATTTTTCTGAGCAAAATGGACAAGTTCAAATTTTCCAACATGAAACTCCATCCATCAAATTTTTGCCCACTCACTTAACCTATCTCTATCCCTTTGTAGACTCCCTACCTCCTCTTGACAACTTACTTTCCTACCTATCTGTGTGTCATTGTCAAATTTAGCTACCATACATTTGGTCCCTTCATCAAACTCATTGATACAGAATGTAAATAGTTGAGGCCACAGCACTGATCTCTGTCACACTTCATTAGTTACAGCTTGCCAACCTGAAAATGATTTATCCCTACTCTCTGCTTCCTGTTAGCTAGCCAATCCTTTCTCTATGCCAATATGTTACCCCTACACCATGAGCTCTTATTTTGTGGAGTAACCTTTGAGGTGGCACCTTATTAAATTCTTTTTGGAAATCTAAGTACACCACATCTACAGGTTCCGCTTTCTTTACCTTACTTGTTAATTCCTTACATGATTTTAATAAATTAGTTAAACACAATCTCCCTTTCACAAAACCATGTTGATTTTGCCTGATTGTACTATGATTTTCTAAGTATCCTGCTGCTTTTACCTCCTTAATAATGGATTATAGCAATTTCCCTATGACAGATATTAGGCTAACTGGCCAATAATTTTCTACTTTCTGTCCCCCTCCTTTCTTGAACAAAGGTGTTACATTTGCTGTTTTCCAATCCACTGGGATGCTTCAGAATCTAAGGAATATTGGAAAATTATAACAAGATAATAGCTCATCTACTATCTCTGCATTCACTTCTCTTAAGACCCAAGTATGTGTGCCATCAAGTCCTGGGGACTGGTTAGCCTTTAGTTCTAACAGTTTTCTCAGAACATTTTTCCCTGGTGATGGTGATTATTTTAAGTTCCTGCTTCTCTTTCACCTCTTGATTTTCAAGCATTTTTGAGAACTTTTCTAAGTCTTCTGCAGTGAAGACAGATACAAAAACCCTGTTCAACGTTTGTGCTATTTCCTTGTTTCTAATTATTAGTTCTCAAGACTCCTGCTCACAGGACCAAACACTCACTTTAGTTAATATTTTCCTTTTTAAATATTTGTAGAAACTTAACTACCTACTTCTATATTTTTAACTCATTTTTGCTCAAAATCTAATTCCTCTCTTTGTTTCTGTTAGTCATTCTTTTCTAGTTCTTAAAATCTGTCCAATCTTCTGACCTACCACTAATATTTATAGAATTGCACAGCATTTTTTTCAGTTTGATTAATTTTCTTTATTAGCCACAGATGATGCATCCTTCTCTTGGGTCTTTCTTTCTCAGTGCAATATATATTTGCAGAGAGTTATAAGCATAAGTCTGCCACGGCTTCTCTACTGTCTTGCCTTTTAACCTGGTTTCCCACTGCACTTCAGCCAACTCTGCCTTCATACTTTTTACCTTCAACCTGAATGTGAAATTCTATCATGTTATGATCACTGTTGACTAAAGGCTCATTTATTCCGATGTTGTTGATTAATCCTGTCTCATTCAACATGGCCAGTTCTGGAATAGCCAGTTCCCTGGTTGGCGCTAAAGCATACTGCTATAAGAATCTGTCCTGAATACACATTATTAACTCATATTTCAGGCTACCTTAGGCAATCTGATTCTCCAAATCTATATAAAGATTCAAATCACCTTTGATTATCACTGTACCTTTCTTAAATGGCCCATTTATTTCTTCCTGTATATTCTTTCCTAGAGTATAGCTACTGTTAGGGAACTGTAAACTACACCTGCAAGTGACCTCTTATCATTTCTATTCCTCATTTCTACCCAAACTAGTTCTACACCTTGATCTTTCAAATCTAGGTACTCACTACTGTAGTAAAATCATCCTTGATAAACAGAGCTACCCCAACACCTTTTTCCTAGCTTCCTGTCTTTCCTGCTTTTCTGAAATATCAAATACCTCTGACTATTCAGGTCCCAGTCTTGAGCACCTTGCAATCATATCTCTGTAATAGCAACCAGGTCATACATATTTATTTCTATTTGTGCCAGCAATTCATCCATATTGTTACAAATGTTGCGTGCATTCAGATTCAGAGCCTTTAGTTCTGACTTTTTACCATTTCTGCATATTCTGGCCTTATCTGCTGGTGTAATCTTAAGATTTTAATCTTTGTTCCTTCCTTCCATACACTGGTTATCATAACCCATGTCTCTATCTTGCTCTATTGCCTTGTGGTTTATCTTTAATTTACCATAACTCCTCTCACATCATACCATCCTATATGACTTGCCATGCTACTCATGGTTTCATTATCCACTCACAGCTTGGAAAATTCTACAACTTTTCCTATCAATGCCTTCTCTTTTCCATTCAACTGGTTCTTCAGCTCTTCAGTCTCTTTCATGTGCCTCATGCTTCTTCCTGGAATATTGAACATTTCTGAGTCTTCTCTGTCAACTGGTTCTTCAGTTTGTTCAGAGTGACATTAAGTTAATTTTGCTTTTCTTCGTAATTTTTCAGAGAAACATACTTCGACTTAAGGGACTTAAGAAAAACTTGAAGAACCTTCACATGCTACAAATATCCCTTGTGAAGCTCAATTGCTTCATCTTGATTTTTCTTGTATTTCACACAGTCTTATTGAGTTTCTTCTGCTGTTCTTTCAGTCTTCTGTTCAAGGCAGTCTTCATTTCTTGAGGTTCCTGAAGGGTTATAATTCATTTTACAGTTGATCTTGAAGGACAATCAGCTGTTCTTTCAACTGTTAATTTCCTTTTTGACCTCTTGCAAAGGACAGTCCCTGGCGACACAGTGCAGCAGCTCCTCGGTGTCCCTGGAAAACTGCTCTGCCCTTCAGCCCCCTTCAATGCATTATTTTGATGCTACTGATAGTTCCAACACAGCTTTCTCTCAAGTAGCATTCAACATTTTTTTTTAGCTCCTCACGTTTTTCTGAGGGTACATATTGATTATTCAAAGAGTCTTTCTGGGCAGCAACTTCTTTGAGTACCTTTACTGCTATTGTGATTAGCAATACTTTTGGTTGAGTTTGTCCAACTCAGCTTTGATACAAACATTTTACTATGGAATATCTTCAATTTCTTTTTAGCAGGTTTTGTTTCTTTTGGGTTACCTCAGATAGTGTTTCCACACGCTAGTAAAGTGTCTAGGGCCTCTATGTTTAGTTTACCCCTACAAGACCCTTGTTCCCTGTCTTACCACCTTGAGTTTATGGTGTTTGTGGCCTTAGCCCTTCCTGACCTCTCCTTAGTCCCTCAACGATGATGTGACCCTGGACCCAGTTTCACCTGTAGGAGTAAATGAGTATGTGTGCGAGAGTGAATGAACATGTGTGAGTATGAGAAAGTGAGTGTGTGTGCGAGAGAGTGAGTGTGTGCGCAAGAGAGAGTGTGTGCGCGAGAGAGTGAGCGTGTGTGCGCGAGAGAGTAAGCGTGTGTGCACAAGAGAGTGAGCGTGTGTGCACGAGAGAAAGTGTGTGTGTGCACGATAGAGAATGAGTGTGTGCAAGAGAGAATGTCTGTGTGCAAGAGAGAGTGTGTGTGTGAGAGAGTGAGCATGTGAGCGTAGAAAGAGTGAGGGTGTAAGCGTGAGAGAGAGGGAGAGTACATGAGTGAGTGTGTGAAAGAACTCTGAGCCTGGGAGTAAATAAGACACACACGCGCGCACGCATACACACACACACACACACACGCACACACAGCTGCTACTCGATGCAGGAGGACACAACCACCCCTTCTGTCTCCCTCCCCATTAACGTATCCACATACTGGGCAAGGAAAGGACGACCACCCATACTAAAAGGCAACCTGCTTCCGACCCCTATTTTCATATGCATTCTGCTGAGGCCAGCTCGGAGTGCGTACCATCAGAGGCAAATGTATGGTTGGGGTGAGCTAAACCCACCTCCTTAGCTCGGCACTGGTTTTCCCCCCAAACCTGCCTCCCAACCTTCCCTTATTACCTGGACTTGGGGCCTTGCCTGTCTCTCTCTAACTCTGCTGCTTAAGCAAAAAGGCAAAAAAAGGTTTTCTTCATTAGCTCTGCTGCTTGGCATTCTTTGCTGATCAATTGCAATAATTACTCATTTTTTAAAATTATCAATTTGTTGCTTTAATATTGAGTTTTATTTGCTCAAAAAGTTGGTTATGTTTTCTTCACACCTTAATTTGTTTTTGAAAGTCATGTTTAATGTTTAAAGGGGGAGGCGATGGCATGGCGGTAATGTCATTGGACTAGTAATCCAGAGGCCGGGGCTAATCCTCTGGGGACACGGGTTCGAATCCCACCACAGCAACTGGTGGAATTTAAATTTGGTTAATAAATCTGGAATTAAAAAGCTACTCTCGGTAATAGTGGCCATGAAACCATTGTTGGTTGTCGTAAACACCGTTCTAGTTCACTAATGTCCTTTAGGGAAAGAAACTGCTGGTCTGGCCTACATGTGACTCCAGACGAATATGGTTGACTTTTAAAATGCCCTCTGAAAGAACTGAGCAAGCCACTCAGTTGTATGAAATTGATACAAAGCCTACAAAAGGAAATGAAACTGCACAGATCACCTGGCACCCGACCTAAGCATTGACTCTGTTTGCTCCCTAGCTTGCTGAGTATTTCTAGCATTTTCTGTTTATATTTAAGACTTCCAGCATTTGCAGTACTTTGCTCTCCTATTATATGCTCCATGCTAGGCATTTGTAAATGTGGATAGTTGCAATTTAAAAAGAGAATATATTTATCACTCAGTGCAAATTGTAATTTTTCTGTTAACAAAGCCCACTTGTGTAGATAGAAATAGCACATTATTGCATACAAATTGGCTGGTGTTAATTTACTGGAATGTTTTGCCACTTTTAAACTTGGTAGTGAAACCAAGCATCATGCGCCAATAGAATATGCCACTATTAGTTCAAGATATTCTCATTTCTGCATAGGATTGTTGTTTGTGGTGCTTATGAGTTTCAAGTATTTTGGATGTTGCTGTTCAGATATTGCATAGGACCAGATTCAAAGAAGCAGAGCTGGGTGCATAAAATGAATGACCAAGTTTTGTGTAATTGTCTGACCAAACTGTGGTTGTAAAGTGTGCCTTACTGAAACCTGAGCTTTCAATGGCTTTTAGAAATAGAGGCATAGAGTACAAAAGCCAAGGAGTGTTGCTAAACCTATATAAAACAGTTCAACTCCACTATGACTATGGTCCCCAATTCTGGGCACCCAAAGGATGTGAGGAGGAGGGTTAAGGGGAGGGGATGAATAAAGAGCCTGTAAACTGGTGATCAAGCATAGCATAAAAACAATGGAATAGCAATTTTAGGATAGCTATATTTCATTTTCTGGTTCTTGCTGTCTATGCTGAAACATGGCAACTTAGTTTCTCAAATGTAAAGTTTCTGGTAGGAAAAGAGATTGCTCAACACTGAGTAAAATTTTTAAAAATGAAATTGTATTTTACCTAAATTATACCAAAATATACAGTGAATTGGTAATGAAGTTGATCTGTATAGATTACAAAGTAACCTGTTAATTACACTTTTAATTCAGTAAAGTTACAATGATTATAATTGTTTGTCTTTTAGAGCAAAGATATTTCTGCATTAAGTATGTGGAGTATATGAGCTCTCTTAGGACAGAATTTTCTGCGCTCGCTGGTGTCGGGTGTCATGGCTGGCGTGAGCAGAAAATATGGTGGGAGGCCCAAAAATCAGTTTCACAACATTATGAAACTGGTTTGCAATCGTTCACTCCCCCCGTCAATGGTAGGCTGCGTAATACATGCAAATATCATTATAAGCCCAGCTTGGCAGAATCATCCCCTAATACTGGATAACCCAAGCACAATCACGCCGACATGTTTCACAACAATATTTATAAGGCAAGCTACACTTTAATGGGAACTCAGAGGTGAGTGCACAGTAATGTTGCGCAGCGCCCGCGAGGGTTGTTTGTTGGGCCTCGAAGTTGAGGTGCCGCGCATTCAGGCAAAGGCACAGGCAAGTCGCATTTTCCTGGCTGGCTGACAGTGCGGTGTGGGTCAAGGGCTGCACTGCGGTTGAGGCAAGTTTGTTGGGGGGGATGGGATGGGGACTAGGGCTGCACTGCGGTTGAGGCAAGTTGGGAGAGGGGGCAAGGGCAGCATTGCAGTTGAGGTAAGTTCGGGTGACAAGCGCTGCACTGCGGTTGAATCGTAGTGCACAAGCACGTGCAGGTTTGGGGACAAGAAGGAACGTGGCCATGCATTAGGGAAACCTTGTATAAAGTCACCATTTCTCTGCAGCTGAGACAGTTCAGGTGAAGCCACATTAACTTGCTTGGAGTTGGTCCTCTAGCTTATTTGCCCACTCAAGCAATGCAGAGGCCTGAAACTGCCACCAAATGCTCCAGAGCTTTTCACTCCTTGGGCACAGACTAATGAGCATTTTAGTGGACTGCAGAACAGTTGAACAACTGGACACGTACAATCTCTTTGCGAAAGCTGGCCATGGAGCAGTCACTGATGGAGGTGCTCACAGCCTCTGCAATGTTATTCAGGTTTGGACCAGGCTCCCCCATGGTTCAAGCTAACAGTGTAGCCTTGCAGTGCGGCTTAGGAGAATGTCTGTGCCTGAGCTGAAAGCACAGCATGCAGTCCAATGGGTGAAGCTACCGCCAATTGGTCAGGTGGATTGGGATGGATGTGTGTGGGATTTCGAGTAGCCATGCTGCACATTAAACTCTGGCCATCCAAGTGGAGGCCAGCACTGTCCAGGATGCGTTAAGGGGCCTTCAGACTTAACCAAGAGAGGCTCTTAGTACACCCAAGGTAACCCACGCATCTCTCTCTTTCATCCTGCAGGAAAGGTACATCAGAAGCATGGAGACTGGTGACCCAGCTGTATGCATCATTGCTTACAGAGAGTGGATACAAGGAGAAGAGAGTGACAGAGGTGCCTGGTGGAGCAGAGGGAGGAGCAGCACCCTGGGCAGGAAGGAACGTCTGGGCTCCCGCATACGTCGCTGGTCAGCCTCTAGCTAGGCCCAGGGTCAAAATGGCACTTGTCATTCTTGGAGATGACCGAGGACCAGTGTCGCTGAAGACTGCTATTGTCCAAGGAACATCTGCCACCTGCTGCAGGATTTGGTGCCATGGGGACATTTACTGCTCATGGCCGTGAAAGTGGTTGTGGCACTTAATTATTATGCCAGTGGCTTCCTTCAGGGCTCCACAGGTGATCTCTGTGGGCTATCTCAAGCCTCCATGCAAAAAGGCACTCATGTGGTGCTCAGATCTCTGTGGCAATAAGCAGTCAACTACGTCAACTGAAACAGCTTCCACTTGCTGATTGTTCAGCTGATGTGCGACCACAAAGGCATCCTGTGGGTTTGCGGACGGTTCCCAGGAGTGTCCGCAATTCTTACATTCTCATTAGGCCTCTGTGATCCCTGACGTTTTCCAGAGACCACAGAGGCTGCAGGGTTGGCTCCTCGGAGGCAAGGACTGATGACTCCTGTGCGGCGATCTCAGACTGCAGCAGAGAGAAGGTATAATGAGGCTCATGCTGCAACTTGCACCTTGGTGGAGCAAACCATCGGAATGTTGAAAATGAGGTTCCGGTGCCTGGACCGGTCTGATGGAGCCCTGCAATATAGTCCACAGAGGATGTCACACATCGCCTGCTGCACCCTTTACAACCTGGCACTGCAATGGAGAGAGGAGCTGGCTGAGGAAATAGAGAAGCTGCATGTCTCCTCCGATGAGGAGGACAGCGATGGGATGAGGGTGTGGAGTTCTTCGAAGGTGAGGATGACGGCGATGAGGCCATCGCACTAATCAGACAGGCAGGCATGCTTGAGAGGCACTCATAGCTTCTAGGTTCATGGTGATGGTGATGACATGCAGTGAAGAGACACCATAGATCCTCACATTGCATCTATGAACTTTTGACTCCAGTCTAGCTGATGGCAGCGCTCATATCCTCTGTGATAAGGCTCCTGTCATGGACATGCAGCGGATTCCCGTAGTCCCTATGTTCCAGGAGGATGATGACGACATGCAGCGGGAACATTCTATAGATCCTCACATAGCTTATGTGAACGTCTGACTGCAGTCTGGCTGGTGGCAGATTGCATGCGCTCTGTGAGCAGGGTCACATCATGGAGATGCAGCAGGGAAACTTTCACTTCTCCTGATTCGATGGCATCCTTCATGAGCTGAGCCATTCATGACCTCACTGTCACTGGACAGAGATGCTGATGATATAGGGGGCCAGATGCACCTCAAATGTGCTGGGAGCACACCGAGATAATGACAGAGTTCTGTGCTGCCGGCCCAGGTCATTCTGGCAGCAATGAAAAGGCCCACTGAGGTACCGCCATCACTAAGGTGCCCAGTGACTGTGAAGGCACACCATCAGTGTGCTGTGAAGTTTGCACAAAACATAGGGAAAAGGCCCTGGACAGAGACATCTGACTTTATCTTGTGCAGGGACCAAGGTTTCACATCTGAGTGACATGAACAGTCCTCATCAGAACAAGGAGCCATAGGCATGGAGACATTCTTGGGAGTTTATTAACAAAGTGAGCATTATGTACAAATGATTTTTACTCATGCTCAGGCTGTGCAAGTACATCTTCTTAATTTTCCTAACCCTGCCGCTACAACTTGGTGCTCCCATAGCGGAAGCGAAAGCAGCTTGCTGACTGCTACACCCTGTCTGTGATAACTTTGATGGGCAACCTCTGGAGGGCCAAGACCTGGATGACCCTGGCCTGCTTTTGGGGTCCTGCCGTGTGGCAGTGGCACCCTCCTCGGCCTGTGGAGCTGGAGCTGCTGGGGTCACAGCATAGGGCAAGATTCAGATGGGCTGAACACTCCCAGAGTCACCTGGGTGGATGGCCCTGGGCTGTGCATGTGCTGATTCTCCTCTCCTTGGGCGCCTGAGGGCCCCGGCTGACTCTTTGAGGAGAAGGGGACACTGGAGTGAGATCGAGCTGCCCTTCAATCCTTTCGTATTCACACTGTTGGACACCAACTATGGCATTAGTGATGGAGTTCAGCCCGTGCAGCAGTGCAGGACTGATGTCCAGGACTAAGGTTTCCATGGCGGCTGCCATCCTACCGATGTTGACCTCGGTGCATTGGCATGCCAGCACTATCATGTCAGACTGAAAGTCGACAGACTCTTCCATTGTCTCTTGCAATCTGAGGAGTGCAGGGGACATCTCTTCCTGATGTTCCTGAGCTTGCCTTTGCAGCTCCAGCAACTGAGGTATGACCGGACTCGAACTGGGCAGATTTCTAGCCTCCAGCAGGCCTCCGAGTGCCAGACACCTGAGAAGTCCCTGCTGCTGCCTGCTGTGGATCAGACAGTGCGATGTGCTCACAACATTGTGATCCGAAGCTACTCTAAAGCTTGGCCCCATTGAGATATGTTTCTGCGCTGGTGGTGGGTGAATGCTGTGACGAGTCTTCAATGGGGGTTTCAGCAGATTCCTCTTCTGAGGTGTCTTTGGGGCTTAAGTTTTTTATTCATTCATGGGGTGTGGGCATGGTTGGCTAGGCCAGCTAGGGCAACATTTATTGCCCATCCATAATTGTCCTTGTTCAGAGGGCATTTTTAAGAGCCAACAACATTGCTGTGGGTATGGAGTGACATGTAAGCCAGACCGGGTAAGGACGGCAGATTTTCTTCTCTAAGGGACATTAGTGAACCAGATGGGTTTTTATAACAATCGACAATGGTTTCATGGTCATCTTTAGACTTTTAATTCCAGATTTTTATTGAATTCAAATTTCACCATCTACCGTGGTGGGATTCAAACCCAGAGCATTACCCTGGGTGTCTGGATTACTAGTCCAGTGACAATACCATTACACCATCGCTTCCCCTGAAGGACCTGGATCGTGAACATGCGTGCCTGTTTCCCAGGTGTGCCTGCAGAAGCAAGGAGAGATAATTAGTGCATGGCAGTGGCCTGTGAAACAGGACACATCACTCACAGCATGGTTATTTGATGAATGGTGCGCTGCTGGTTCCTTATTTGGTTGAGCACTGCCGACCTCATCGTCAGCACAGAAATGGTCCAGATCTTTGCCAGCCAGCTGGATGACTCTAATTTCAAAGTTTGTGAGAACCTTGATTTCAGGCATTCCTCCACCAGTCTGTGACCTCTCCCTCTTGTTGTATGCCAGCTTGTCCTGCATGAATAGATGTGGAGGTGGAGAGAGTGTAAGCAGAACACCTGCAGGCCAGATGATAAAAACAAAATGTTGTAAAAACTCAGCAGGTATGGCAGCATCTGTGGAGAGAGAAATGGAATTAACATTTTAAATCCATTTGACTTCTTTGGAGCTAAAGAGAAGTAGAAATGTGATGGAGTTTATACTATTTAAGGGCGGGGGGGTGGGTGGAGCAGGTGAAGCAAGATCTAAGGCCATGGATAGGTGGGGGCTAAGGAGAGATTGACAAATATTTCATGGTTAGGGAAAAAGGATAGAAAAAGGGATATAAAAAAGGGATTTAAAAAAAGGGATAAATTATAAGTATGCCTGGCATGTGTGGATGTTGAGTGGTCCCTTTTTCGAGATGAGGACATTGATGGTGTGTGTGAGAGAGTGAATGTTGGTGTCCCTTGAACTGGGAGTGAGTGAGGGCCCTGTGGATGTGTGATGGGTTTGTGTGTGAGTTGAGTGTGATGAGAAAAGTGACTTACCCTGGCCGAATGGAGGAGATCATTCATCCCTTTTCGGCACTGGGTGGCTGTCCTCTTTTGCAAGGCATTGACGCTGACCACCGCTGCCACCGCCTCTCAAGTCAGATTGGTGATATTGGTGCCCTTCTGTGGCCAGAGGAGCACTAGAGAACATCATGATGGGCTTCCACGGCGTCCAAAAGATGTTCCAGGGACGCATCACTGAATCGGGTGCTGCAGTCTCCTTGCCTTTCGGGGCCATGTCTTCTGTGCAGTACTGGGCTGGAAGCTCTGAGAGGTGTGCGCGAGGCTGCACTTTAAATATGGCACCCGGCCTGAGGAAGTGGCAAGGTGATGGGGTGGCAGGAAAATAAGAGTCCACCCGCCAGCCGCCCAGCATATTTCCATGGAATGCATGATTAATGAGGTGGGATTGGGACAATACTGTGTGAAAAATCATGATTGCGGCTGGCAGGTGAAATGTTCTTTTCCCCACCCACCACCGCATTTGGTGCTAATCTGGGATGATTCCGCCCTTAGTCTTTCCCTACAATAATGTCTGCTGACAAAAAATAAAACATACCCAAAGCAGAATAAAGGGTCCAGAGGACTGAGTTCAATTCTGTAATCTCTTAGGGTTCAAATGATAATTGTACACATAATACCTATAATAAGCGGAGAAAAATCGACTGTTTCATTCCTAGGATGTAATGTGAGTCTGCATGTGAATTTTAGTATTTGATATATTTTAGTACTTTTTAGATTAACTGTACAACCTTCTCTACTAAACAGGATTCAATAGTTCCCTGGTAGAAAGACCCTGAACCATATGTTATGATGTGGCAGATATGTGCCAGGTAGACCAAATCCACAAGGGAAACTTGGCCACGCTATCACTACGGTTTTGCAATTTGTATTTATTATGAGAAGATTTATGAATTCAGAAGTAATAAATTCACTAATACCTTTAAAGATTTTAAAAATTAAATTAAAAAATTTATTAACAAAATAAAATAATTCAAACTCATACATAAGATTACAGTTATTTGGTATTATAATAAATCCCAAAATTCCTAATTAACCTGACTTCCAACCACACACTCCCTTTAAGGCAGCAGCCCAAAATAGATTTTAAATTTAAATAGGCAATGCAGTAAGGTTTCTCTCTCTTTAATGTGTAAAATCCCATTGTTCTATTATATGTCTTTGGAAATTTACTTCCCCCCCCATATAAAAATCTTTCATACTGTCAATATGGCCCTTTCCTGTGGTGAAAAATAAATGCATTGCTTTGCCTCACTTAGCTTTTTAGTTATAAGCATTACACCATCCCTTTGAAAATCAAACAACCCCTTCACTTATCTAAAAGTGCAAATTTCATTCACACCCTATCTGTGGAATCTTCATCCGAGCTTATTCATCTCCAATTCAAAAGTCTGCTTTACACCTGACTCTTCTGATAATTTCAATCTGTAGTCTAAGCATCTCTAGTCTAATTAAATCAGTCACAGACAGAACCATCCACACTCACATCCATAAGTCTATAATAACATTATGAAAAATATGATAGTTTCATGACATGCAGTGGTAATTATTTTGGCAATGCTTGGTGCTGATGTCTTTCATGTTTATATTTAGAGAGAAAAGAGCAGGGGACTGATAGCAATTCTCATCATTCAGAAACATGACACTGGAACTGAGGGCTCTTAGTAGTAATTTAGAATTTGCCATGCTCGTGTTTGTAACATTGTAATTAAGTCTAGCTGCAAAAAAGCTTAATTTGCAATTTCTGAACAAATGAAAAGTTAATTTAAGCTTTTTTTAAAAAAAACCTCTTCAACACACTGCAATTGACTTTTAAACACAGGAGAAGAGTATTTTCAAGGCAGAGCAGGTAAATTTTTCAAGGTTGAGATTTTTTAATTGAACGCAATTTGAATTTGATCATGTGCACTCATTCTTCTATTGGTATTGTGGAAATGTGCTATCACGGAGTATTTCAACATGGCCATTAATTCATTTGAATTAATTTGGTTAAAGCTAACATTGAAGTGACAGTTATTGGAAAAACTAAACAGTACTAATGGTTGAACACCTGGCTCCATTCTTGTCTATCTAGTCATAGCCAGAGTAATAAGTTGACAGCATCTAGCTTTACCTTAACACTGTCTCAATCCCTCCAATAAGTCTTATTGTCAGGCTGCTTGTCTGCCATCTGATACCGAATGAACAGAAATTTTCACCAGCGAAATATTGGAAAGACCAAAGCCATTGTCTTTGTTCATCACCATAAATTCTTGTCAGCTAGCCACCAACTCCACTTGTCTTTCTGGCAACTGCCTGAGGCTGAATATCAATGTTCGCAACCTTGGTGTCATACTTAACATGGAGATTAGCTTCTGTACCGGTCTTAAGATCGTCAATTTTCACCTCTATAATGGCACTTCACTGCACCTCTGCCTCCGATTAGTTGATGCTGAAACCCTCATTCATGCCTTATTTCCTTCACATTTGTTCATTTCAACGCATTCCTAATGGGCCCGACATGTTCCACCCTCCTGAAACTCGAAGTTGTCCAAGAATCCCAGCTCGTGTCCTAAACTTTACCAAGTCCCATTCATCATCACCCCTGTGCTCACTGACCTGATTGGCTCCGGATTAAGTGCCACCTTGATATTATGATTCTTTTCCTTGGTTTCAAATCCCCCATGGTCTTCCTTCACCCAATCTCTGTAATCTCCTCCATCCCCATCCATACCTGACCTAATGCCGATGGAATCCTTTTTCACATATTTGATGATGGGTAGGAAGATGATGAGTAGAATTTAAATGTGAACCAGAAGTTAAAATATTCTGTGCCTCATTCAGGGCCAGTACTCTCGTGAGTTTCCAATTTGTCCATCAAAATTTGGCCCAGGGTTAAAATTGAGCCAGTGATTGATTTTCAATCCAGGAAGGACTAGCAAATGGCAGGTCTGTCGTTGAGCATTAGCAGGCAGACTCTGTTGATTTTAATGTCCAGGAGTCATTAGGATGCTGCTTGTTGACTTCCCCACCTAAATGGCCAAGAAGCGACAAGCCTGCCATGAAAATCAGGCTGTTTGGAGGCCCATTGGAAATGTCTCTGGCAGAAAGTAATTGGATTGGAAGGGCTTGGTGGTAGAATCATAGTTGGGAGAGAGGAGAAGCTCAGGGCTGGAGAGATCTGAGGTTCCCTTGTGGGGTTCAGAGAAGTAATTGTTCACTTTTTAGCCTAAAAGGAAGCTGAGAATTTTTGTACATCTTATCTTACTGTGCCTCTTTAGACCCTTGAAGCAGCTTTGGACTGGTGAGGAATATACCACTAGTTCCATGTTCAAGCCTGACGTGAAAGTACCAGTTAGGCCCTGATGATGCCATATTTTCACATTTAAAAATGGACCCTGTCAATTTATGGTGGGGTCCTTGCCGCACCCAGTTCAAATTTGGGGTTGACTAGAGTAGTTCCTTCACTCCATTTTAACTGTTCTCCTACCCAACTTCCACTGAGAGTAGTAAAAAATTCGCCCATTTTTAACCTTTCTCCATCCAAGACATTACCTTACCTTATCTCTCAACAACATTCTCTGGTACTTCTCTTACTGTAACTTCATTTAAGCTATTCACTTTTTTTCCCCATTTGTTTGCTTACTGCTCTTTATCCCACACTTCTCTCCCTATTCCTTTCCCTCTCACTAAAAAGACAATGAAGGCACATTTGAGTGCTAGATAACCATAATTCAAGGTTAGTCCTGTTGCTCCATATATATAAACATCCTTTGTCCAATGAAATTTCCACAATGTGTTAACATAATTTGACACTAAAGATCCTGCATTTTTAAATTGATATAAGATACTTAACAAAATGTTATGCAAGTAATTTCGTTCACTAACACATGCTGATTTACAGGAAGGAAGTTGCGATATTTGAGTACATTTACCTTTTTACCAGCCTTTAATCACGAAGGTTGGCTTTGCTCAAAAGTTTATCCTGCAATAAACCACTGCTAATTATCCAATGCCTATTAAATAACATGGCCCAAAATTACACAGTTTTTGTTTCCTCTGGGGTGTTAGTTCAACATTCCTTCATTTTATAAGGTTTGTTCTGGCCTGGAATCCTTTTCCACGCTTGATCTCCATTGAAACTGCCCCATGATCTGTGGCAAATTTCCCATTGGGATTGTTTAAACATATCTAAATCAAGGCTTGGCATTGGAGCAACCAAATCCCAAATGTTACCTTCAAAGTACTCACAATGTTAGACTCTCAGTACCAGTTGTTAGAAATAGGTGAGACTTAGGGATGTGATTTGTTGTGGAACCAGAAAACTGGAGAAATCTTTAGCACGGATTACAGGAACTAAGGGTGCAATCATCCCAGATTTGCACAAACTGCGGTATTGGGTGGGATAAAAGACATTTTTCACGGTCGGCCGCAATGACCGGCCGCAATGATGAGCTTTAGCGCCGTATCATCCCATTCCCAGTGCGTTCCGCCTCATTAATAATGCATTTCTGGGAAACACACCAGTCACTTGCGAGGCAGCCTCTGATTGCCCATCCCGTCTCCATCTCAGGCCTTCAGTAATCTGGTCGCCATATTTAAAGGGCGGCTCTGCACAGAGCTAGCACTCTGTAAAGGATCGGAAGCTGCTGCAAAGTCATGGCTGCCTAAGGATGGAAACATGCCACCCCCAAATTTAGTGGTGCCTGACTTGGGTGACTACTGAACGCAGTGGAGGGCACTCTGATGTCCTCTACCCCCACTCGAGGCAATGACCAGCAAGCGAGGTCACCAATCCAGCATGGGAGGGATGCCAGCGGTGGTCATCACCAACGCCCTGCAAACAGACAGTCACGCAGTGCCAAAAGATGATGAATGATCTCCTCTGTTCTGCCAGGGTAAGTCACTCTTCTCGTCACTCTCAACTCACACACTCACAAACCCTTCACATATCAACGTGGGATCTCACTCACTGCTATTTCAAGGGAGAATACCCTTCACTCTCTCATGCACGTCATCCCGTCCATGGCACTACTTACCGCCCACACAAGTCAGGCATCCTACTCATCTGGCCTGGCAGGTGTCGTGCTTACAGTCTCTCCATTTCTATTCATGCATGAGAAGCTGACACACAACAAAAGGAAGAAGTTGCAGACTGGTGGAAGAATGGACTACATCAAAACCCTCCCAGACTTTGAAAATACAGTAAACTAGCTGGCCAGCAACGATCTGGACCATTCCTGTGCTGTGGACCATTCCTGTGCTGACAGTGAGGTCGGTGGTGGTCAACCAAGTGAGGATCCAGCAGTGCAACATCCATTAGATGACCATATTTCAGTTTCCTTGTTCCGCAGTCCCTTGCCATGCACTAATTATCTCTCCTTGCTTTCGCAGGCACATCTGGGAAGCATCCAGGGGGGTCCACAAGCCCAGTCCTCGACTCAGCCACCAAAAGCACCTTACAAGAAGAATCTGATGACACCCTAATTGAAGACCCGTCTCAGCACTCACCCACACCCTCCACCAGTAAAGAGACACCTCAGCAGGACCTAGTTCTCGAGTAGCCTCGGGGTCACAATCTGGTGAGCACATTGCACTGTCTGGTCCACAGCAGGGGGCAGCAGGGACTTCCCAGGTTTCCGGACTCGGAGGACTGCTGGAGGCCAGAAATTTGCTGAGTCTGAGTCGTATGAGGAGCCTATGGACTTGGTCTTACCTCAGTTGCTGGAGCTGCAAAGGCCAGCTCGGGAACATTAGGAAGGCATGTCCACTGCACTCCTCAGATTGCACTGCATGATGGAGGAGTTTGTTCACTTTCACTCTGAGGCGATAGTATTGGCATGCCAATGCACCGTGGTTAATACTGGGAGGATGGCAGCCACCATGGAGATCTTGGTCCAGGACATTGGTCCTGCACTGCTGCCTGGGCTGAACTCCATCGCTGCTGCCATTGTTGGCTTCCAACAGTGTTTACGTGAGAGGGGTGCGGGGCAGCTTGATCTTACTGCAGCTTCCCTTTCTCCTCAAGGAGTCAGCCAGGGGCCCTCAGGCATCCAAACGGAGGAGGGTCAGCAGATGTACACCCCGGGGCCATCCACCAAGGTGACTCCAGGAGTGTCTGGCGCATCCGAGTCCCCTTTTCCTGTGACATCAGCTGCTCAACCTCCACAGGCTATGGAGGGTGCCAGTGCCACATAGCAGGACCCCAAAAGCAGGCCAGCGCTCTCCAGGGGACGCCCTCCAAGGTCATCACAAACAGGGCGTAGCAGTTAGCAGGTTGCATCCACCTCCAATGTGGATGTTGGGGAGCACCAAGACATAGTGGCAGGGTTAGAAAGGTTAAGAAGATGTAACTCTTTCAAGTACAAACACGTTTCCATCTGTTTCAGATGAAGTTACATTGTTTCATAGTTTGCCATTGTGAGATTTGAACTCTTGATAATCTTTTAAATGAAAACCAAATCAACAAAATTGGGATAAATCAGGCAAAGCCCCTAATTCAGGTCAGCTGTAAAACCAAGAACAAAGTTTAAAGGAAACTTACAAACTTTAAATCAAAATGTGATTAAAGGGGTCAACAAAACACCCCAGTCCCCGCGGTGCCCACCGAGCACGGAAGGCCTCGAGAGTACCAGCAGACACCGCGTGCTCCTTCTCCAGGGACATCCGGCAGCGAACGTAGCCGCGGAAGAGGGACAAACAATCGGGCGGGACTCCCCCGTCGATCGCCCGCTGCCTGGACCTGTTAATGGCCAACTTGGCCAGGCCCAGGAGCAGGTTCACGAGGAGGTCCTCCTCCTTCCCGACCCCCTTCCGCACCGGGTGCCCATAGATCAGGAGCGTGGGGCTGAAGTGCAAACAAAACATCAATAAAAGGTTTTTCAAATAACTAAAAAGGGAGTGCAGCCTACAACACCCTATGTATACATGGTCCACGGACTCCACAAGACCGCAAAAAGGGCACGTGTCCTGAGAGTCTGTGAACCAATGCATCCTCTTATTATAAGGGACTGCTGCATGCAACACCCTCCAACCTAAGAGATTCTTAACTAGGAGGCTGTAACTCTTTCGAGTACAAACACGTTTCCATCTGTTTCAGATGAAATTACATTGTTTCATAGTTTGCCATTGTGAGATTTGAACTCTTGATCTTGGGGTTACAAACCCAGTACCATAACCACTTGGCTATTTAGGCCAAGCCAAAAAAGTGAACTTTCCACTCCCACCCACCTGCATTATAACTCTTTTGAGTACAAACCCGTTTCCATCTGTTTCAGATGAAGTTACATTGTTTCATAGTTTGCCATTGTGAGATTTGAACTCTTGATCTTGGGGTTACAAACCCAGTACCATAACCACTTGGCTATTTAGGCCAAGCTAAAATTCATTCATGGTATGAATATTTTTAATGCCATTGTGAGATTTGAACTCTTGATCTTGGGGTTACAAACCCAGTACCATAACCACTTGGCTATTGGCCAAGCTCAAAGGGCACGTGTCCTGAGAGTCTGTGAACCAATGCATCCTCTTATTATAAGGGACTGCTGCATGCAACACCCTCCAACCTAAGAGATTCTTAACTAGGAGGCTGTAACTCTTTCGAGTACAAACACGTTTCCATCTGTTTCAGATGAAATTACATTGTTTCATAGTTTGCCATTGTGAGATTTGAACTCTTGATAAAGTTACATTGTTTCATAGTTCGCCATTGTGAGATTTGAACTCTTGATCTTGGGGTTACAAACCCAGTACCATAACCACTTGGCTATTGCACAGCCTAGGCACAGGTGCTAATCACTTGTACTTAATGTTCACTATTGTAAATAAACCACCAAGAAAGTCTCCTTGCCTCCTTGTTATGAAGAGCAGTCACTCAGATGTAAAATCTTGGTTTCTGCACAGGATAAAGGCAGGTTTCTCAGTCTCGGTCCTCTTCTCTCTGCAGTGTGTAACCTTCAGACCAAAATGATGGTCTGGCTTCACACTAACTGGACACATCCAGCAATGACTGCACCTTGATGGTTCTTGTTATTGCTGCCAGAATTACGTGGGCAGGCGTCACAGAGTTCCATCATTTTCTCTATGTCCTTTCAGCACTTTTGAGGTGGGGCTGATCCCCTATCTCTTCAGCATCTGTGACCAGTGACTGTGCTCCTGAAAGGGTCAGGTGCTGAAGGCTGACAAAGGATCAGGTGCATTTAAAGTTTCCCGGCTGCGTCTCCGTGATATGAACCTGATCACAGAGCACAAGTGAGCTGCCCTCAGCCAGACAGAAGTCAGACATTAACAGAGGTAATGGGAAGATCTATGGAGTGTCCTGCACTGCATGTCATCATCATCTTCCTGGAATTGAGCAACCATTAGGGCTTCCGCTGTCTCTACATTACATGCGCTTGAGCACTGAGGGTATGTGTGCTGCCATTGACCACACGAGTTAAACATTCACAGATGCAAGGTGAGAATGTCAGGACTGGCCTCCCTGCATCTTATCATCGTCCTCCACGAATCTTGCAGCTATGCAGGCCTCTCAAATATGTCTGCCTTATCTAGCCAGTGCAGTGGCTTCATCGCTGGCATCCTCGCCTTCGAGGACCTCATTATTGTCATCCCCTTTGACGTCCTCCTCATCGGAGGATAGGTGCAGCTCCATCTTCTCCTCAGCTAGGTCTTCCCCCAGTAGTTGTGCCATGTTGTGGAGCACGCAGCAAGCGACAGTGACATGCAACACCCTTGGTAGACTGTATTGCACTGCACTACCGGACTTGCCGAGGCATCAGAACTGCATTTTCAAAATGCCTATCATTTACTCCACCAAAGTCTTGGTCGTGGCACGAGCCTCGTTATACCACCGCATGGATGTCATCAGCCATGTCCTTTGTGGGTATCCCTTGTCCCTGAGGAGCCAAACCTGCAGCCTCTGTGGACCCTGGGAGCTGCCAGGGATCTAAATCCTGCTAAGGATTTAGGAGTCCCAGGGAATCATGCGCAGACCTATAGAATGCATTTGTGGTGGTTGCACATCAGCTGAACATTCAGCAAGTGGAAGCCTTTGCAGTTGATGTAGTTGACTGCTTGTTGCCACAGTGATCAAAGTGCCATGTGATTGCAGTCAATGGCACCCTGCACCTGTGGAAAACCTGAGATCTGCCCAAATCCCACTGCTCTTGCTTCCTGGCTTTCCTGATCCTGATTGAAATGCACAATGTCTTGTGCCCTCGCAAAGATGGCATCCGTGACCTCCTGGATACACTTGTGCGTGGAGGCTTGCACAGGTCACCTGTGGAACCCTGAAAGGAGCAACTAGGTAAAAATTGACTGCCGTGGACACTTTCACAGCCACTGGCAGTGGGTGCCCTCCATGTCCCCGTGGTGCCAAATCCTACAGTGGGTGGCATCTGTGATCGATCAGTTCCCTAGACGTAAACAGTCTTTGGTGACACTCATTCTCAGTCATCTGCAGGAATGACGGGCACCGTCTATAGACCCTGGGTCTAGCAAGGCGCCTACAAGCAATTTCTCACTATGGATCTTCAGCTGAATGTGCAGCAGATCCTGCCACCCAATCATCTTGAGGGAGGTGCTGCTCCCTTTGCCAAACCAGACTCCTCTGCCACATTCCCCTTCTTTTTCTCTGGTCTCTGTAAGCCATGAGACACACAGCTAAATCACCAGGCTCCATGATCCTGATATTCTCCTGCAGAATTAAAGAGAGAGACTCATGGGTTAGCATAGGTGTATTAAGAACCTCTCATGTTTAAATCTGAAAGCCCCTTCACGCTTGCAGGAAAGTGCTGACCACCACTTGGATTGCCTGTGTGCAGTGTGCCCATTGGCTGTCCAAACCCCACCCACCTCTGCCTCACTCCACTTGACTGATTGGCGGCAGCTTTGGCCACTGGACTGCATGCTGTGCTCTCAGCTCAGGCGTAGGCATTCTCCTGACCCACACTGCAAGGCTGTGCTGTTAGCTTAAATCATATTGATACTGGTCCACACCATAATAAAGGCATTGTAAGGGGCAGTGAGAACCTCGACTAGTTACTGCACCATTTCACAAAGGGACTGTGCAACTTGCCCAAGCAGCCAATTCTTCTGCTGCCCCCTTAAAATGCATCTTAATTTGCAGTCTGCATGCGAGGGGTGAAAAGACCTGAAGCATTTGGTGGCACTTTCATGCTTTTGTGTTGCTTGAGTGGGCAGGAAAGCTTCAGATGCCCGACTCCAATCATGTCAATGGACCTGCAGCTGAACAGTCTCAGCTGCAGAAGAATGGTCACTTTTGACAAGCTTTTCCAAGTGTGTGGCCACTTCCCTCAATCCCCCTGCCCCCAACCGTCCAGCATGTATTTGAGTATTTCCTTCGGTCTGTGCTGCATTGCCCCCCACCCCCTGCCTGACATACACTAAAACCCTTGTCTTGGCATTGCACTGAAAGTTAGCTGGGAAAAAGCGACTTGCCTGTGCCCCCTGTGAACGTGCGTCACCTCTTCCTTAATGCTCTTTGGGTGATTCTTGCAAGCGCTGCGCAAGGTTGTGTGCACTCATCTCTGAATTTTCCTCGAAGTTCAGGTCACCTTTTAAAGGCAGTCATGAAGGACGCCATCCTGAAGTCACGCCGACGTGGCTGGTAAATTTGACAGGGGCCATGATTCTGGCAAGCAGTGCTTATAATTTGATGTAAATGTATGAAAATAACGTTCCCAACATGTGGCGGTGTGAATATGGCCCACCATTGATGGGTGGAGTCGATGATCCCAAACTGGTTTCATGATGGTGTAAAACAGATTTTTGGCTTTCTTGTCATATTGTCCCCCGCACCTGCCATGACACCTGACGTCAGTGGGGCCGGAAATTTCCAGCCGAAGATACACTTTTTCCAGTTATCTTTTCTTTGTTTTCCGTACAAGCAGAACTACACCTGCTCCGAACAGGCTAAAGATCTGTGTGACCACAGAAATAATTTATTTTCATCCAAATCAAATGGTCTTAGTACCATGCATGGGCTTCTTGATGAGAATTGCTTTGTTTGCAATTATAATTGAGGGGTCAGCATTATAATATGGAGGACAAAAAATGATACAGCATATGGAAGGATGCAGCCTATGAGCTATTACCACTCCACAGCAATGGAAAATGTTGCAGGTGCCGCAGTGAGGACCCAGAAAGAAAAAACAGTACGGACTAAACTCTCACTTCCTAGTTTTTACTGGTGTTCCATTTTAAGGTATACAAGGCCAGTTCAGAGCAGTATTTTTATTTCCCAGTTTTCACTGTTTTCTTGTTCTGGGGAACTTTGCATGAGCAGAGTCATGCCATTAAGGAGAGCTATAATAAAAACATAAATTGCTGAAAATACCCATCAGGTCTGGTGGCACCTGTGGAGGAAAAAAACAAAGTTAATAGGCAGAATTTTCTGTTTGAAGTTGCCGGTGGGGGAGGTGGTGGGGGGGGGGGGGGGTGGCGGGGTGCACCCTGCACATCCTCGTGTAAAATGACGCACGGTGATGTCGGGCGAGCGTCCCAATGTTACTGCATGCCATCGCGATATTTCGGCTGGGTGGGCACGTGATGAAGTATCGACACCAATTTTTCGGCGCCCATGCGATCTTCGGGTCGGCGCACGAGTGCAACGGGCAGGCGGGTAGGAGACATTTCTTTTAACCTCATCCACAGGTGGGATAAGAGGGCTCAGTGGGGTCGTGAATCTGCTCTGTGAAGTATTTATTGGAGAAAGTTTTTTAAACTTGCCTGTGTGAACTGCAGTACTTCATAACGCATTCCAGCAACTTTTCTGGACTCTTAACCTTCAAGCCAGTGCTCTGCAGTGAGGAATCTTTTTCAGGCCTGCAGATTTCAGGAAGCCTTCCCGTAGCCGAGGTATGGGATCTGTCCACTGGAGGTAGCTCCTCTGAGGAGGAAGGGAGGGCTAGAAGCGGGAGGAGGCCAAGAGTGCACATTCAGCCTCCAGGCAAGCCACCTTTGGGAGTATAGGTGCAGGCACAAGGGGCGCAGGGCCAATAGGTAGTCCAAGGTGGAAAGGGCCACAGAAGATGCCACAATCCTGCTGCCAGGATATACAGGCAGCGAAGCAGTTACCTCAGTATGTCTGAGGTGCAGTCCCGAAGGAGGCTTCGACTCTCAAGGGAGACAGTGAACTTTATCTGTCAGATGATTGGGCCTGAGATCTCCCCTAACTGTGTGGGCAGACACCTTATGCCAGTGGCTCTGAAGGTCACAGCTGCCCTCAACTTCTATGCTTCTGGCCCCTTCCAGGGCTTGGTGGGTGATCTTTGCGCTGTCTCCCAATCAGCTGTGCACACTGCACACTTGTGTCAAGCAGATCACAAACGCTTTGTTCAGGCGTGCATTGACCTTCATCCACTACCATTGGGACCAGGCAAGCCAGACACAGTGAACCAGAGACTTCGCGGCCATTGCTGGCTTCCCCCGCGTCCAGGGTGCCTTGGACTGCACACGTGGCCATCAAGGCGCCAGCAGGTGAGCCCAGTGCCCTCGTCAATGGGAAGGGCTTCCACTCCATGAAAGTGCAGATAGTGTGTGATCACAGGATTCTACAAGCCTGTGCAAGGTACCCAGACAGCTCCCATGACGCCTACATCCTCAGACACTTCCAGGTGCCGGGTCTCTTCAGCGCTCTGGCCCGGCTTGATGGATGGCTGTTGGGTGACAAGGGCTATCACCTCAGAAGGTGGCTCATGACGCCTCTCCGTCATCCAAGAACAGAAGCTGAGCAGCACTACTGAGGCACAGCACCAGAAGGGCTGTGGTGGAGAGAGCCATCGGTCTTCTCAAGACGCGCATCCGATGCCTGGACCATTTGGGGGTGCGCTTCAATACCCCCCAGATCGTGTCTCAGTGACAGTAGTTTCATGCTGTGCTCTCCACAATCTTGCGCTGGAAAAAGGGGGACACAATGGATGATGAAGATGTCGATGCAGTATCTGCGGCTGCCCACGATGAGTCCAACAGTGATTCTGAGGATGAGCATGCACAGGGAAATGCTGAGGGGGTAGACGCTAACCCAGGACTATTCCAAGGAGGCAGGGAGTCCCAGGATGTTTTAATCCAATGAACGTTCAGCTAGCACAGCACAGATGGATCAGCAGGACAAGCCTGGGCTGCCGTCTCGATACTTGACACCTAAGTGCAAAATCTGCCAGGTCGTCAGCACTAATTAAGGGCCTTGTACATAAAGCTGAATGTCCAAAAAAGCACTCACGACTCTTTTCTTAAACATACACATGCAGAAGAAACAAGGCACCCTCAGCCGTGGTCACACATCTGGCATTTAATGTGTGAATCAGGAGTTATCACAAATATTAAACAATAGTGTAAACAATCAAAAAGAAATCATAAGGACCTAATCTTGGGCCAACACAAAAGCACCAGTGGAAAACCGGTGGTGTGCCTAATGTGCCTTATGCTTTTGTTGACGGGTGCTATGTCTTGGTGCTGTCCCATTGCTCGGAGTGCATCTGAGACAGCCTGCTGACTCTGCTGTCCTGTTGGCCTTGAAGACCTTGGCAGTCGTCCTCTGGCCTGTGGAGCCTGTGCTGGCCCCACCTGGGAGGGAAATGCCTGTTCCGCAGCTGGCATCTCCCCAGTTGTCGCAGCCTCACCGGATGATACGGTCACTGGAAGAGGGGAAGAGGAGCTGGTGCCGTCATCCGGAGTGCCCTGAGAGGAGCCCATAGAGACGACAGGCAGCTGCAAAGCCGACGTGAGGTCACCTTGGACCTCCCTGCTCATCGTGGATGGATGTGCAACGAGCTGAAAAGCTTGATGCCCTCATCATCTCCCAGCTGAGGTCATTGCCGATGTGAGGGCTTGCTGGTCAGAGCGCATCCCCAGGAAGCCCTGACGGGTCTCCTGGAGTATGTTCTCCACGAGAGTTGCCACTCTCTCCATGGAGCATGGCACTCGGACATGTGGCTCATTGCTTCGGTGATTGTTCGCATGGGCTCCTCCACCACAGAGACCAAGCCCAGCATAGTCTTATGTATCTCCCCCAGATGCTCCCGCACAACTGGCCACATTTCCTGCATCTGCAGATGACTCCAGAGGCACATCATCAGGCACTGACTGAGCATGTGCCTGGTCCCCTGCAGTCCTCCGGCCGCTGGCCTCATGGACACTCTCTGTCTCTGCCAGCTCTTCCAGCGACTGTGAAGTGCTCTCACAAAGGTGTCTCGCGATATTAGCCGATGTTTGAATTCCCACCGAGGTGTTAATATCTGCGCTGGTGCCTGCCTCGCAGAAATGGTGTGACGCTGCTGAGACTTCAGGGCCCTCAGGTGTGAGAGGGGGCATCTGCTACTCCTCCTCCCAGCTTTGCTCTGATGACACTGAAAGGAAGAATAAGGACAATGGATCAATCACTGTGCACACACTGACAAACTTCATCTCTGTCCCCCGGCTCATTATGCGCTCAACCTTCCCTAACCAATAACTCAGCAATGTTGCAACAATAACTAATTTAATAATCTCCAGTGCTATGGCTGTTGGGAGGACAATGCAGACCTCACTGTTGGCCTTAAATACCTTGCAGTGTCACCTCAGCCTCACCGACTCCAGTTGACCTGGATGCATGGCGTCTCTCCAGCACAAGGGCTTCCTACTCGAAGCAGCTTAATATGGAGAGCTGTGCCTGGCTGCCTCGAGTCCTCACATGCTCGGCCGCGTTATGAGCATTCTTCTCCTGAAAAAGAGAGAATACCATTGATTTGGGAAAATTGCACATGGACTCTGCTCGTGCATGCCATACCCCAACCAAAGTGGGACATCTCAGGCCTCCAGTGCCTCCTCTCCCTGCTGCTGCTGATTACACAGACAAAGATGTTAGACCTGCTCCCCGCCGCCGCCCCCACCCCCCACCCCCCCCCCCCCCCCCCCCCCCCCCCCCCCCCCCCCCCACCCACCATGCCCCCTTGGACACATGCTGCCTACATCACATTAGGAACCACACGATATTTCCTCCCATAGCAAGGAGGCACAACCACATGCAGCATAGAGGGCATCAGATGGTTCATTGCCACAACACCTTGAGACTCACCTTCCACCATCTCATCATTTTGAATAGGACATGTCTTGGAGTTCTGAGTATGCACATAGGTGCAGGTCCTCCAGGTTGCCCCCAAACCAGTCATGTGGGACTAAGATCAACACATGGTGCGGGGGAGAACTCATCTCCTCATGACCCACTCAGGTTGACCTCAGCATGGGCAATATCTGCTTACCCACCCAGCAAAGAAAAAATGCCCTAAATGAATCAGTGCAGTCACGACAGTAAGACTTGTGAGGGTCTCAGAGGGTAAGGCTATCTGCTGGGTTAAAAGCCCAAAGCCAACATGGTACTCACCCAGCCAGAGCGCAACAAACCGTTGAAGGGCTTGTGGCACTAGATCCAGATGCGCCGCATCACGTCGGGGGAGCTCACCTCCTCTCAGGCACATTTGGTCATGTGGGGGGGCCTCCTCCTCCCATCCTGGGGGACCAACATCTCTCGATGGAGGGCAGCAAGGCAGTCATCAGAAAAATGAGGGGTGCATTGGCCCCCTGCTGGCCTACCCTGCAGCCTAGTCTGCTCCTCTGGCCTTCTCTCCAGTCTGGCCTGCTCACCCGAACCCCTCTGCTACAGCCTGGAACTGGCCATTGTGAGCAGCCTACAAAAGGCTGCTAGGCCTTCTTTTAAACAGACTGCCGGGTCGCCAAGTTGGCAAATATGCTGGGCAAATATGCTTAATTGGCTCGCCTGCGTAAAATGGCTTGAGTGGACCCGATTGCAGGTGGCAATCGGGTCGGTGCCTGCTCCCGCTCCCCCCCCGCCTCCCCATAATCCTGTCCATTGTTTCAGGTCAATGATGACCTTTCATCAGAACTGGGAAACGTTACAGACGTAATAGGTTTTAAGCAAATGAAAGTGGGGATGGTGGTAAAGGGAACAAAAGGGATAGGGTCAAAGGCAGGAGAGATTAAATGATGAAAGAGTACATAGCGCAAGGCTAAAGTGAGTGTCAATAAGAGAAGTAAAGAAAAAACATGTGTGCCTAGAGGAGGTGTGAATGGCAAATTCATGAACACCTGCTGTTTTAAGGAAAACATGGAGAAAGAGAGAGAAGAAAAAACAAAATCAGCAAAGAAAAAAGAAACAAAATAAGGCAGAGATCATGGGCAGGGTTTCCAGTCTCGCCTGCTGTCAGTATTTAGCAGTCCCGCCTGCCAGCAGGATTTACTAGTGCTGCTGAAGCCAATGGGCTTTTGGCTGGCTCGCGCATCTGCTGCAGTGGGACCCGAAAATCCCCCCTACAGTATAAAATTGTTGAACTCAGTGTTGAGTCCAGATGCTGTAAAATGCCCAGTTGAAAATATGGTGCTATACCTTGAGCCTCACATTGAGTTTTATTTCAAAACTGCAGGAGATCAAGGACAGAAAAGTCAGAGTGGTAGTAAGATGGCGAATTAAAATGACAGGCAACTAGGAGCTTGAGGTCATGCTAACAGACTGAGCTGTGGGCTGTGTTAGTTATTGCTAACTGGCTGCCAAAATCAACTGCCTGGACAATCTAGCCTGTGGTTGTGCATTCATTTTTTGCTGCTGGCCCACTTATAGGATCTATGTAACATCACTACGTAATATGGTATAATCCAGGCATCCACTTTTCTGTCAAGTGACGCAAATTTTAGGAAAATTTGTGGCATGCGTTCTCTTTGGTATGTCAGCAAGGTCACCACATGATTGGACCAGAGGGCTGAATTTTTAGGTCCTGCTGGGCGTGGGCACAGAGACTGACAGGCATGAAAATTCATGCCATCAGTCAGCAAGCTGATTCTCACACTCCATTCCTTCCCTGGGTAGCCTTTGACCCTGTTAAAGACCTATTAACTCCAATTTTTGGAGGTCCTCAGAGGCATCAAGGAATAATATAGCTGCCTCGAGGTGGCATCCCAGCAGGAGACCAAGGGACCAGCATTCCAGATAGGCTTGGTGCTCCAGGAGGCAGTCACACCCCTCAGATTAGGTAATTACAATTTGGTCTGTGATCAGGGACAGGAGGGTGTGACCGCCGGTGCAGCAGGTATGGGGACCCAGGGGGTAGGTTCGAGGAGCCTCAGCCCCTGCAATTGTCCAACAGTTACACAGTTCTTGCAAGCCATGTGGACAAGAACAGGGACTGCAGGGAGGATGAGTGAACTGACCACAGCACCATGGTGCAGGGAAACCTTCAAGTAGGGAGAGGAAATAGGAACAAAATGGTGGTAGGGGACAGTATATTTAGGGGGGTAGATACTGTTCTCTGCAGCTGTGAGCATGAGTCCCGAAGGCTGTGCTGCCTGCCCAGTGCCAGGGTTAAGGACATCACCTCAGGGCTGGAGAAGAACTTGGAGTACGAGGGGAGGGATCCAGTTGTCGTCGTCCACGTTGCTACCAACAACATTGATAGGACTAGAAAGGGGGTTCTGCTGAAATAATTTGAGTAGTTAGGAACTAACTTAAAAAGCAGAACCTCCAAGGTAATAATCTCAGGATTACTACCTAAGCCACGGGCAAACTGGCATAGGATAAATAAAACCAAGGAGTTAAATACGTGGCTCAAGGATTGGTGGAGGAATGGGTTTCAGTTCATGGGGCATTGGCACCAGTACTGGAGTAAAAGGGAGCTTTGTTCCGGTGGGATGGGTTTCATTGGAACAATGCTGGGACCAGTCTCCTGGCGAATCGAATAACTAGGGCTGTTGAGAGGGCTTTAAACTAAATAGAGTGGGGGAGGTTTCTGGATACGTAGGCTTACAAAGCAAAAGGATATGACAGCATTGCAGGGCAGAGTGTGACAGGAAGGGACAGAGTGTACAAACATAAAAAAAAACAGCAAATAGGGTCAAAGGGGGAAAAATGGTAAAAAGGCAAAATGAATGGCTCTTTACTTAAATGCACGTCATATTCGGAACAAAATAAATGAATTAACAGCATAAATAGGGGTTAATGGGTGTGATCTTATAGCCATTTCAGATTCATGGCTATAAGGAGATCAAAGCTGGGAACTAAATATTCATGGGTACGTGACTTTTTGAAAGGACAGGCAGGAAGGCAAGGCTGGTGGGGTAGCTTTGTTAGTACGAGATGGAATAAGTACGACAACAAGATGGATCAGTTGATGTAGAATCCATATGGGTAGAGGTAAGAAATAACAAGGGGAAGAAGACACTAGTGGAAATAGTCTATAGACCCCCTAACAGTAGCTATACATTCGGACAAAGAATCAATTAGTAGATAATGAGGGCATGTAAAAAAGGCAGTACATTAATCATGGGTAACTTTAATCTTCATGTAGATTGGGAAAATCAAATTGACAGAGGTAACCATGAGCAAGAGTTCATAGAGTGTATTTGGGACAGTTTTCTAGAATGATAAGTTGTGGATCCAACCAGGGATCAGGCAATTTTGGATCTGGTAAAGTGTAATGAGGCAGGTTTAATAAATGATCTCAAAGTAAAGGACCCCCTAGGAAACAGTGACGATAACATGTTAGAATTTAGCATTCAGTTTGAGTGAAAAACTTGGAAACAAAGGAATGAGGGCAGTGTTTGCTGGAGTGGACTGGGAAAGGATTTTAGCAGAAAAGGTAGTTGATGAACAATGGCAAACCTTTAAGAAAATAGTTCCTGACTCACAATAAGGATATATCCCAGTGAGGTAGGAGGATTCTAGAAAGGGGATAAACCAACCATGGTTAACCAAGGATGTTAAGGAGAGTATCAAATTGACATAAAAAAACATACAACATGGCAAAGATTCATGGTAAGCCAGAGGATCGGGAAAGTTTAAAAGCCAACAAAAGATGACCAAAAAAAAGGGAGAAAATTACCTTTGAGGGTAAACTAACAAGGAATATAAAATGAATAGTAAGAACTTCTTTACATATATAAAAAGGAAGAGTGAGGCCAAAGTGAACGTAAGCCCCTTAGAGAATGAGGCTGGGGAAAAATAATGGGGAATGAGGAAATGGCCGAGGAGTTGAATAAATGCTTTATATCAGTCTTCACAGTAGAAGACACTAATAGCATTCCAAAAATACTAAATGATAAAGGGGCAAAAATGGGAACGGGGACTAAATAAATACAATAACTATCACTAGAAGAAAAGTACTAGGGAAACTAATGGGGCTAAAGGATGATAAGTCCCCTGGACCTGATGGGTTGAATCCTAGGATATTAATGATAGTAGCCACAGAGATAGTGGATGCACGGGTAGCAATCTTCCAAGAATCCTTAGATTCTGGAAAAGTCCCAGAGGACGGGAAAACTCCCTTATTCAAAAAGGGAAGGAGACAAAAAACAGGTAACTATAGGCCAGTTAGCTTAACATCTGTCACTGGGAAAATGTAAGAATCTATTATAAAGGATGTAATAGCAGAGCATTTAGAAATGCATAATCTAATCAAGCAAAGACAGCATGGCTTCATGAAGGGGAAATCATGCCTGACAAATTTATTAGAATTCTTTGAGGAGGTAACAAGCAGGATAGATAAAGGGGAACCAGTAGATATAATATATTTGCATTTCCAAAAAGGCCTTTGATAAGATACCGCACATAAGGCTACTTAATAAGTTAAGAGCCCAGCATGCTAGGGGTAGTATATTAGCATGGATAGAGGTTTGGCTAACTAATAGAAAACAGAGTTTGGATAAGGGGGGCATTTTCAGGATGGCATCCTGTAACTTGTGGAATTCCAGAGGGATCGGTTCTGGGGCTACAATTATTTACAATATATATTAATGACTTGGATGAGGGAAGTGAATGTACTAATGCCAAGTTTGCAGGTGACACAAAAATAGGTGGGAAGGCAAGCAATGAGGATGACACAAACAGTCTACAGAAGGATATAGACAGGTTAACTGAGTGGGCCAAAACTTGGCAGATTGCATATAAAGTGGGAAAATGTGAGGTTATGCACTTTGGCAGGAAGAATAGAGGAGCTGCATACTATTTAAATTGAAAAAGACTGCAGCACAGAGGTTTTGGGGGTCCTCGTGCATGAATCCCAGAAAGCTAGCATACAAGTTCAGCAGGTAATAGAGAAGGCAAATGGAATGTTGGCCTTTATTTCCAAGGGAATGGAGTGTAAAAATAGGGGAGTCTTTCTAAAACTATACAAAGCACTAGTTAGACCACACCAAGAATACTGTGAACAGTTTTGGTCCCTTTATCTAAGGAGAGATATACTGGCTTTGGAGGCAGTCCAGAGAAGATTCACAAGGTTGATCCCGGGTATGGAGGGATTTTCTATGAGGAGAGGTTGAATAGGTTGAGCCTGTACTCATCGGAGCTTAGAAGAATGAGAGACAACCTTACTGAAACATATAAGATTCTTAGGGGGCTTGACAGGGTAGATGCTGAGTGGTTGTTTCCCCTGGTCGGAGAGTCTTGGACCAGAGGGCATAATCTCAGAGTAAGGGGTCACCAATTTAAGACAGAGATGAGGAGGAATTTCGTCTCTCAGAGGGTAGTGAACCTGTGGAATTCTTTACTGCATAGGGCTGTAGAAGCTGGGTGAGTAAGTATACTCAAGGCTGAGATAGACAGGTTTGTAATCTGTAAGGGAATCAAGGGTTATGGAGTAAAAGCAGGAAAGCGGAATTGAGGATTATCAGATCAGCCATGATCTCATTGGATGGCGGAGCAGATTTGATGGGCCGAATTGCCTACTTCTGCTCCTACATCTTATGGTCTTAGGTAGGCTCAGCTGTCGCCACAGGCTGCCCCTACCACATTGATGGTCCGACCGCTCAGGGAGATTTTTATTTTAAAGTTAAATAAATTCAAGAGAGGGCACCTCGAAATGGCAGTGTCCTCTCACTTACTTATCTGAATAGGCACCCTGCTGCTTCTCCTATTAGCCCTCCAGTTTTGAGAGCCCATCCACTATCCATAATTAGGCAGTAAGCCCACCCTCGCCATTAATTGGCCAATTCTGGGAAAATCACTGCCTTGTGACTGTTCCCCACAAAGTGGGGTTTCTGATCCCCACTTGCCATGGACAGTAGAGTTCCATAGGCTGACGGGAAAATCCTGCCCATAATATTTTATTGTATTGCAGACTTCTCGCAGTGCAGGTTACAATAGATATCACTCAAATAGCATTGCAAACTTCTACAGATAACTGTCACATTTAACCAAAAGGACTATCATTTACTAGATATCCAGATTATGTGACATCCAGTGTAGAATCCTCCATATCAATACAAGATTTGCTGCATGTTGCCACAATGCCTTCATTCTAATGAATTCTGCCATATTTGAGGTTTTCAAGGAAGATAAAGCAAAGGGATAGCTTGTGAGTAACAAGCCATGGACAGTGGCCCCTCTAAGAACTGCAAGATCAGCAGCTGAGGATAATTATAACAAAGCACCTGCCCCTTTTGAGCATTCACAGGAAGAACTATAAGGGTCAAAAAAGGTGTTTTTATTGCCTTGATAGAATGTGAGGCCTTTGTGATATACTCCAGTGCATCTGCTGTGCATGTTTATAGCTTGTACCCTGAACAATTTTGCTATCTTGAGCAAGTAGATTCTTGAGACAGTGATCCTAACTTCTTTGGAAGCAGACAAGCATAGCCAGGATACTGCTAAAATTGGGCTGCAGTTATCTCCATTAGCATTGAGCAAGAAATAAGTATTCATTCTCCTTTGTTGCAAGGAATCTACAAGTGATCTAAGCCATCCCACTGTTTCCACCCGTGAGTGCCTATCAGTGCCTTTCTTTCTCTATTCTAACCCTTCAAGATACAACATAAAGGCCACGATTGCATTATGTCGTTGGCTGCCATTGTGCTTCAAAATATTCATGGCATTGAGGTTGTCCTTCTCTCGTGGTAGCTTGATGCTGGGAGGTGGCTGCAGCTTCTACTTGGACAGCTTGGTGCTGCCTTCATGTGCTGCTTGGGTGAAGAACTAATGCCTGCCATATGCTGCTGTCCTGAGAAATGGCAGAGATTTCAAGTCACCAGCATTTTACTGGTATATTGGCTAGTTTAATGATAATACCAAATTCTGAAGACCTTCAGAGCAAATTACCTGTACTTCCACGGAGAAGTCACTGAATGGTCCCTGAGCAATCTGAAAGAGGGGCTGATAACAAATGTAAGTGCAGTTGTCACATGCCCCTTTGATGCATGTCATGAGGAATAAGCTCTACAAATGTTCTTGCAAATGAGAACAATTGACTCCAGAGTCTCAGCTATCAGTTGCTGCACAATCTTGGATAGTCACCCCAAAGCTTCCATCAACGTCAGCCATGGCTCATTTAGTATCACTCCTGCATCTGACTCAGAAAGTTGTCGGCTCTACTTCCCTCTAGTACTCGAGTACAAAAATCAAACCTGACATTCCAGTGCAGTACTGCTGGGGTGCTGTACTGTTGGAGGTGCTACCTTTCAGATGAGATGTTAAACCAAGGCCTGCCTGCTCTTTAAGTTTGAAGTAAAAGACCTCATTGCACTATTTCAAAGTAGTGCATGGGCGTACTCTCAATACTTTTCCCTCAATTAACATCACAAAAGCATATAATCTGGTTATTATTACCTTGCTGTTTGTGGGGGCTTGCTGTGCACAATGTTTCCAACATTGCAACAGTGACTACACTTCGGGATATCCTGTGAAAGGTGTAGTATCAATTCATAGCTTCCATTTTCTCTTATCTACTTGTGATGTTCCAACTGTATTCTTTTCAGTGAGTACCTATGTTTTATGGGTTACATAACTCCAGATGAATGACCGACTTTCTCCTCAGCCTCCATTAGGAAACTGGCACATTCTTAACTGCACTCTGAATTACCTAGGTGCTACA
Organism: Carcharodon carcharias; assembly: GCF_017639515.1. Classification (NCBI taxonomy): domain Eukaryota; kingdom Metazoa; phylum Chordata; class Chondrichthyes; order Lamniformes; family Lamnidae; genus Carcharodon; species Carcharodon carcharias. Next base: position 178,788,265 of record NC_054468.1, read on the forward strand.
ATGTCACTCATGCTGTCCATTTTCCCCAACTGATGGCATCTTAAATAATAAATGATGTAGGGATACCATCAAGGGGTTTGGGGTAGAGGAACATGGGCAGGATCGTACTCCAGGACGAGGCTGTGTTTCCTGGTTATCATCAGCCTTTTATTCATCACCATTATCATTGTCATTATTTTTCCACAAGAATTAAATTATGTCCTCTTCCTCCTCCTCATCATTATCATTATTCATCATCATTTTTCTCTGTCCCCTGTTGTGATGATTCTGCAGGAAAGTACAATAGACATTATGTGAAGAACGACTGAGTCTTATCCCTGTGGGATGAGGGAGACACAGAAGTTGGAAACATTTGGCTATCTATCATTTTACAGGGATATCATAACAACTGCCTAGGTACACGCTTACCAATCTGCTGCTTGAGCTATCCCCACTAATCTCACAATCTCCCACAGCTAGAGCAATGTGCCTCTCCAATAGGCTGAGAACTTAAATGTTGAGAATGCTTGCTCTGCCATATCTTATAAGCATTGTGTGCAGCTTTCTCCTAGCAAGATTAAATAATTAAATTTTGGCTGGCAATCGAGGAATATCTCAAGTGGCATCAGACACCTGAAGTTAAAGACCTTGTGGTATTTCTGTGTTAAAGTAAAAGTTTTTTGTGCAAGTAATTGCTTCTAGGAGAGATGGCAAACAGATTATAAGAAACCAACTTAGTGAATTCCTTTACAGAATGCATTATGAAAGCTTACCCCTTGTTGGATTCATTTTAGAGTACAAATAGTCTGCTGCTACCCATGGTATCCAATGAAGAAAAGGAACAGTGACCTCACCAGGTCATTGAGTTTTATCAGGCACTGTGGGTGAAGAAGCTAACATTCATCACTAATGCTGCTTCTATCCACATGTCATGCAAGACGTTTTTCCAAGATGTCCTCCCATGGGTACCAGCAGCCTTCTCTCCTTTCCTGTGTTTAATCCAGAAGTATTTGTAAATTGGTCTGATGTGCTTTCTTTGCCTCTTTCCAATGCCTTGCTCTTACCTTTGGGCAGCTCTGCCAGGTCCTCCACATAAAAACATGTTTTAGGAGTGCCAGAAATCCTACATACGCCCCTATGATATATAACTTCCAGTTACTTCAGTCTTGCAATATGTTCATTACATACTTGCTGTGAATTTCTCCTCACTCTCTCCAAGTGCAGTAGTTTTGCATGGAATTGTGCTACTGAGACTGTGTTCTTTGTTGGGGTCAAAATGACAGGTGATTGGCAGGTAACTCTGTAACCTGAATTCCTGAGGCCAGTGATTTCATAAGAAGTTTGAGGTAATTAACCTATGTCCATTTGAATTGAGATGGCTTCACAAACAATTGTGACAATAGTTACAGCCATCCTGCCCCAGAAACACTCTTCAAATATTCTTTCATGTTATTGTTGTAGTATTTGTATTGTTTTGATGGTAGCTTGTTTTTTTTTATTCTTGGACAGTATTTCTATGGTTTGTACAAAGTGAAATATGTTTTATAGTGTAAAAGCTGAGCATTTTATTATACTGCCCTCTCTGTGTCCTATCTGTTTGTGAGGTGTAAAAAAAACATCTTCAACATGGCTACTTGCAGTGGAGTCCCACAGGTGAGTCTTTTCGCAGTGAATACACAACAGAAAGATGGTGACAAGACCAGATGGAATTCGTTTTTGCATTTCATTTCAGAGATTAAGAACTGAAGAACATTGTGACACGTTTTCTAGAACTCCTAAAGTTGTTTTGAGGATTAAGTGGTTTGAAAGATTTCTGCATATGCTCATCATATCCATGTACAGCTCAGTGAATCACACAGTATGCAATTGAATGAAAAAGAATGGCACAATTGGTATATTTGTAGATAATGGGGGAATTGAGCTCTAACCAGGAGGGCTAGCATTCATTACAAGTGAAGGTTTCATGCTTGACAGAAAGTGAATAAAATAGGCAACGAGGATAAAGTAAATGTTTTCCTCAACATGATGGAGCCAGATGCTTTTGATATAGCGTCTAACCAGTATCGCCCATGAGACCCCAGTAATATGGAATATGCTGAAATAATGAAATCCCGGACTCCTATTATGCACAACTAAGAATGAAATTGCATTGAGAGTTGCATCCCATCAAAGGAAACAGTTGCCAAGTGAGACTGTAGCAGATTACATTCTCAAGTTAAACTCTCTCACCATTGTGGGTATGGTGCAAACTTAAAAATCAACCTTAGAGGCACTTTCCTGGGAAGTTTAAAGACCTTTAAAATTCAGGCCAAGCTTTGAGTAAAGGCAATAAGTTGATGTGGGAGGAAGCCTACGATGAGGCGACAACCATGAAAATTGCAGAAATCGATAGTTGCAAATTGCAAGCAAGCTCTTTTCCTGTGCCAGCAAGGGAGATCCATTGGCTTTCAGTGGAATGTAGGCCATAGAAGCCAAGTTCAGTTTCAGAGCCAGAAGCTCAAATGTTATCATTGTCATGGTAACCACCAACTATCTAAGTGTCCCAATTCCAGTCAAAGTGCTATGCCTTTGGGAAAGTCAATCACATTCAGATGGTATGCAGGAGTAGAGGAAACAGCAAAGCTTCATGTTGCAGCCATACACCAGGTCAAGGTCATGGTAGAACTAAAGCTTGTTCAGAAGCCTGCAAGTCCCCGAATGTGCTTATGAAAGGTATGGAAACAGGAGTTGATGTTATACAGTAGGAAGATTGAGAGTTGTACTCAGTCATAGAGCAAGAACAACAGCACATGGAAGATGAGAGTAATAGGGCTGAAGATTTAATTCCAGTTCCCACAGTCAAAATGAAAGCCAGAGGCTCACAACATATTTTCACCATTGATACAGCTGCAGCTGTGTCTGTTACTTTGGAAGAAGAGTACAAGAAATCCCGAAGTCACATTCCCTCACGCAATAGTGGTGTGAAACTGATTAGTTATTTCCAATAATAGTATCTCAGTGTTAGTTACTACTAGTGTTAGGATGGAATATGATGATGCATCCAATTACCTGCCATTGGTAATAGTTGGTGGGAACTAAGTCTGCCTCTTGAGAAGGAATTGACTTAAGAAGCTAAGATTAAGCTAGGCTGTGTTATTTACAGTAGGGATCAATTAGAGCACATTTGACATTGAGAAAGTGTTAATAAAGCTAATTGAGCAAGGAGGCCCTAATGATAAAATTAGGCCTTGAAAGACCAAAGTCAAAATAAAGGACAAAGTACAGCCAACATTTTTCAAGGCTAGGCCAGTACCATAAGCACAGCAGAAGCAGTTGTTTAGGTTAGAAAGAACGGGGCCAATTGAGGTGAATGGGTAATTAAGAGCAATGAATGGCTGCACCTATTGTGGTAATTTAAGAGCAGATGGGTCTGTTTGTATTTGTGGAGGAAATAAGTAATTTTTTTTTTATTTGTTCATGGGATGTGGCTTTCACTGGCTGGGCCAGCATTTATTGCCCATCCCTCGTTGCCCTTGGGAAAGTAGTGGTGAGCTGCCTTCTTGAACTGCTGTAGTCCACGTGGTGTAGGTACACCCACAGTGCTGTTAGTAAGAGAGTTCCAGGATTTTGACCCAGCAACAGTGAAGGAACGGTGATATATTTCCAAGTCAGGATGGTGAGTGACTTGAAGGGGGAACTTCCAAGTGGTGTTCCAATCTATTTGCTGTCCTTGTCCTTCTAGATGGTAGTGGTCATGGTAAATAAGGTGATCGAGAATGATACCCAATGCCTACCAACAATGATCTATTTTTTAAAATTTAACTTATGGGGAGGTGTATTTTGCAATTAGAATTAACTAACAAGATCGAGGAATTGCTTTTCCTTCATACACACAAAGGATTGTAGCAATAGGAAATGTTACCATTTGGGCTGTCTACTACTGTTGCAGTGTTCCAGATTGTCGTGGACCAAGTGCTAAGCAGGATGAAGATAGTGTGTTATTTCTTAGATGACATTCTAATGAGCAGTAAGATAGAGAAAGAGAACATTGTAAGATTGAACAAAGTGCTAGATCGACTTCAGGGGCTGAATCACACCTACGTTGGGTGGGCTGGGCAGGAGCGGGTGGGGGCGGGGCAGCGTGGAGCTGATCACCGCCCACGATCGGCTGCACGCCACCATTTTACGTGAGTGGGCCAATTAAGGCCCGCCCAGCATAATACGCATTGTGTAGCGCTCAGCGCTACCTGTGCGGATGGGGGGAGGAGGAAGAGTCGGGGCTTGTGCTCTTTCAGGCACAACAATCTCCCTGAGGCACAGAGCTGCCTCAGGAAGATTGAATAGACAATATAAGTTTATAAAAATTCAAGTAAAAAACTATGTAAACATGTCTCCACATGTGACAGTGTCACATGAGCTGGGACATGTTTGTCAAGTTCACCAAACTTATTTATTTTATAAAACCTTCAGGAAACCTCATCCTGTCCGGCAGCAGTGTTAATGACGTAAATTACTTTCTTAATGGCTTTAATAGGCCTTTGACAGTTTGGTGGGTGTGCAGCCGCCTCTGGCGCACACCCGTCGAACGCAATATCGGAATGACGCGTGATAACATCGGGACACACACCCAACATCATCTCACATCATTTTATATGTCGGCACATCGGGCCCGTCCCATCTCATGGACAGCAATATTCTGGCCCAAGAGTATGGCATCAAAGCAAGAGCACAAGTGTTGCTTCATGGCGTACATATACAAGTGTAACGTACCTGGGACACTAAATAAAAGATGAAGGTATCCACCCAATGCAGGAGGAAGTTGAGGGGATTTTGATAGCAATTAAACCAGAGAACAAAGAAGAACTTAGAACATTCATAGGGCATAGAATATTCATATTCTATATTGATCCCTAACCTAGCTAACACATTCACTCTACTGTATCAACTGCTCAAAGAAGGAACAGATTGGGAGTGGTCTGTAGAGAGTCAGAAAGCATTTAAGAAGTGAAGAAAATACTGACTAGTGATGATGTTTTGACCCACTGTGATCCCAAGAAATAATTAGTTTTAGTGTGCAATCCCTCACAACAATGTTTAGGTATGGTGGTATCTCACTTAAGGAGTCGTAGAAATGTTCATTGTCTGAGATGCTGGCATACCGAGTTTTTGCTTTGGTACATATGATGTTGACTGCTTCTCTATCAGTTGACAGCCACAGGAAGATGAAGACTGATATTGCTACTGACGACTCGATTGATTATGTCAGCTGGTTGCTTACTGCAAAGCCTACAGCACATGATGGTCTTCGGTGCTCTTTCCATGCCAGAAGAAGGTATAATTAGCCTCATGAATAGAGCCTGTGTCAGCTAATCTGCTTTCTTGTAGAGCAGCAAGCTGGTGTAGCTCATGTCAATCAGGGCTATCTTAAATATACTTGCTGTGGAATGTGGTCTTTCTTTATGCCAGGGCACATAGTCCTCACGTTCCAGCTTCCAAGCTGAAAGGTTATCTTTCTTTGTTTACTGAATAACCTAGGCATGGTTTTAGGAGATGTAGAGTTGCCTAACACCTTTGTGACCTTCTCCTTCTCTGCTGGAAAGTAGGCTACAAGAGATGCTTGATGAAAAAATCATCAAAGGTGACAAAGGCAACTGCAACAGCTACAGGAGCATCTCACTTTTTAATATCAGGGGAAGGTATTTGCTAATGTCATACTTAAAAGACCCCATCTACTTGCAGGACCAGTGTACCTGGAACTAATGTGCAGTTTCTGTGGCGACAGAGCTACTACTCCATACAGCAGCGACAAGAGAAATGCAGTGAACAGCAATATACCTCTTTATCTTACTTTCATGGATCTCACTACAGTACTTGTCATTGTCAGCTAGGCAGGACTCTACAAGATTTGGGGGAAAACTGACTGCCCATCAAAGCTCCTCATTCTCATCCACTTCTTCTGTGACAACATGTATTGTATTGTTCAGTTTGATGGCTACACTTCTGACAGTTTCACATGGAGTGAAATAGAGAAAGGAGTAAAACAGGCTTAGTCCTAGCCCCACTCTATTCTTCTCCATGCTCCTGACCTTTGCCTTCCCTGAAGATATGGAAGGAGTCTACATGCATACTAGGTCAGACAGCAAACTCTACAATCTATCAAAACTGAAAACAATGACAAAACAAATGGGGCTAAATTTTATGTTCCTCCGGTGGGCATGTTTCCCATTGGGGGGACACATCAAATAGGATAGGCGCCCATCCCACCACCTTCCTGCTTACCGCTGAGCTCATCCCCACAATACGGCGGGGGGATGGGAGGGTGGGCACTGAAATTGGGCAGCCCATCTGCTATATTCAAATGAATAATCAAGGGTCAATTAGGCTTGTTGTCAAGCCAATTGACACTGATAATACGTTGCCCTCGCCATAAAACATTGAATGTGGGCAGTCAGGCGTGAGCAGGTAGCTCAATTTCTTTTTTTTAACTTACCTATTTAAAGAGGAAGAAAGGGGTGGGTCGCACTTCAGGGGCTGCCCTTTGATGGTCGTGAGGTGGCACTCCTCCCACCTTATGTTGAAACCCATTCCTTCCTACCTACTCCCTCCCTTAAACCCAAACCCTCCCTCCACCAGCCTTTTTCCCTAACCTACCCAAACCCTCCTGGCCCAAGATCCCAGGCTTACCTGCTCCAGGGATCCATGGTCCTAGATCATTATCTTCTACAGTCCCAGCAGCAGCCACAGATGTCTTCCTGGTGCTCCTGGGGCTGGTGGAGCTGCTGGCCAATCGGATTAACTGGCAGCTCCAGATGATGTGACCTCCGCCCTAATGAGTAGCAGATGTCTCATTCGGCCCTTATTAGTCCTCCTCACAGCGCTTTATGGCTGCGGAGCATGGCAGCATGGACATGTTGACTCCATGCTGATGTTTCCTGGAGGGCCATGCCACCCACCACCCCCACCAATCCTCCCACACCATCACCACCACACACCACCCCCCCCCCACCATATTATTCAGCACATTGCATCCTGATCAGAGAATTCCTCTATATATAGCGAAATCTGTAATAGATATTTAGAGTTTACTTTATTTCATCTCCGCATGTCTCCTGACATTTGACCACAGTGGATACTGGGTAAGTGGTACGAAGGGCATTAGGGCAAAGGATGTTGGGTGGGGGCATGAGTTGGCACTAACTTGGCATTGGGGCTGTTTGGGGCCATGGGGGTGGGTTGGGGCATGATTTTGCCTGAACTGTCACTAAGTTGGCATGAGGGCTGTAAGGGGCCATGGGTCCCATCAATCCTTTCTCAGTGAAGTACACAACAAAATAATGTATAGCAAAATGCTGGAAAAATGGACTAAGTCAATCACTGCCTGGAAGGAAAAGATTGTTTAATGTTTTAGCTTGGACTATCAGCAGAACTTCACTCAAAACTGCAGAGTTTTGATAATAGATTACACTAAAACATCTCTTTCTCTTATGTGGGGTGGGGGGCATGAGTTGGTAGTATGTTGGCACAGAGGCTATAAGGAGCAAGGGAGTGGGTAGGGGCATTAGCTGGCATGAGTTCGCACTAAGATGGCTTGGGGTTATAAGGGGCCATTGGGGTGGTTGGGGGCATGTTTAGACATAGGAAGTTTGTTGGGGGAGGTGAGGTGTCTGAGGGGTAAGGCCTAGGGGGTCTAATGTTTAAGAAAGCAACTGGGACCAAGTCCCAGAAAACCAAGGTGGGCCTTTTAATCAGTCCGTCTTGGCACTCAGCAGCCCCTGTGGCCATCTGCAATCTGCATTTGGGAGTGTTGGACTCGACACCATCCCATACCCACCCCCCGGAATGAAGATCCCGCCAGTGGGACACTTTTTCCCAAGGCAGGTGTGGTGAGCGGGAGATTTCCCAGCTCTGCATGCCTGCCCCAGGAGCAAAGATTCAGGCCAGAGTCTTTTAATTAAGAATAATCCATCAATGTCACAGCTCCAACCATTAGGTGGAGCTGGCAGTCAAAGTCAAAGCTCAGGCTTGACACAGTCAGAGATGTTGAGATGGAGTCAAGCTAATGAAATGGAAATGGAAGAAAATATTCTAACAGAAAGAGAAAAATGCCAGATAAGATAAGCAAATATATGTAGGAAAGACAAAGAAAGAAGTAATTTGTTCTTTTCATTGTTTCTTGCCAAATGATGATATAAACATGTACTGGTGTTCAAATTTTTTTCTACATGTACATTACTCCGGTAGTATTGTTCATTTATGTGTTTTCGTTGTGGTTACAGTAAAAACAAGTATTCAATCCCACTTGTTAAATTTCAGGTATTGTTGAAAGTGGATTAGTCACATTGTATCCTAGGAAATTATGTACATGTACCATTTTACATTTTAAAGTATAAGTTTTTTTAAAATGGGAAGGATGTGTATTGTAAGAAATGAATATTTGTGATACTGACCTCTGGGGAAGTATAAATAAAGTCTACAATATGTCTGCTTGCAGTTGAGTCTCACATGTGAGTCCTTTCTCAGTGCATTATTTGACAAACTGAAAATAGAATATAGCAAAATGCTGGAAATATGAACTTAGTCAGTCATCATCTAGAAGGAAAAGATAGTTTAATGTTTTAGCTTAGATCCATCAGCAGAACTTCCCTCAGAACTGCAGAGTTCTCATGAAAGATAGCACCAAAACATCAATCCATCTCTTTTTTATGTGTTACTTTCCTGCTATGCTTTTCACGCATTTTTGTTTTTTCTAATAAAAATTCCAACAACGTTGATGTTTCTTTTTATATGAAAATGAAGTTCTCTTCTCTTAAGCTGGACATTGCAAAATAGCCAAGATAGGATATCATTGAATTCATTATATCTCGGCTGACTCTATAAGTTTTTGATAACAAAGATACTATGCTTTCCTCTTTCAGTGCATCTTGTCCGTAATCATTGTTAACTGGAGCCATTCTGTCTTCAGCAAATGTAATATTGCTTAAAGCTAGCTTCCTGACAAATTCAATCTTTAACCTTATTATTTCACTTGTAGGTTGTTTATAAAAACAATGATGTTCGTTTGGAACTATCACGGCTTGCAAAGCAAGGAGATCGCAAGATGAAGATTCACGGAATGGTGGCCTTCAAATGTGAGAATGTTGCAACATTAGATCCAATCACATTTGAAACCCCCGAATCCTTTATCTCACTACCAAAGTGGAATGCTAAAAAGACAGGCTCCATTTCATTTGACTTTCGCACCACAGAACCAAATGGACTAATTCTTTTTAGTCATGGCAAACCGCGACACCAAAAAGATGCCAAAAACCCCCGAATAGTAAAGGTGGACTTCTTTGCAATTGAAATGCTTGATGGACACTTGTACCTTCTACTCGACATGGGATCTGGTGCTATTAAAACAAAAGCCACTCAAAGGAAGGTGAATGATGGAGACTGGTATCATGTGGACTTTCAGAGAGATGGGCGATCAGGTGAGACATTTTAACCTTATCAATTTTTTAAAGAGCCATCAATTCCAGTGGGTGTGAGGAGCAAGAGACAGAAAGCAGCATGAGATCAGGTCACACTTTAGCCTCAATATTGCCTGAGCGTTTCCTGTTGAGTTCCTGTTTCTTGATTTGGAGGTGGAGCCTGTGCCCACCCAAATAAGGCCACAGGAGGCTGGGATTTCCAGTTCTAGGAATTCCCATGAACCCAACCTCAGGTGTGCAATTTGATGCAATACTGACTGGGACAATTAAAGCAAGAAAAGCAACATTAGTGTTGTCAGAAGAGTGGCAGTGGAAATCACATTGGGTGTGACCTGAAGAGGAAAACAGTGAAAATGTTTGAAATTTTTTTCAACTGTGGGTAGAGTCTGCCATTCTGGAGTGTGGTGTTTTTCGGTAATTGTGGGTGGGGGATCGAATGTTCACTTCCAAGTCACCAACGCCACATTTTGCAGACTCCTGAAGATGTGCTTACCCAGAGTGGCATGGGTACCCTCCAGCTCCATGCAACTGAGATGACATACCACTGACCCATACAGATTCTTACAATTCTTACAAACAGCTCACTGCTGTTGAGATTCTGAGGCAATTGCCAAGATTGTATCCCCATGGAATTACCACTCCAAGAGTTTTCGAAAATAGTCAAGTTATGATTTATCTCGTGTAGTCTAAATGAAAGTAGTTGCATGGTAGGTGTTTTTATGATATATGTCCATGGCTTACATTGATTTCTAGTATTTTTGTGAAAAATATCCATGTTTCCCTTGGGTTTTATTCACAGGATGATAAAACAAGCATTAAAAACCAAGTTCAGGATCCGAGATCCAATTAAAGAGGGTGTCAAGATCAGTGCCCTATCATAATTTTAGACAATCAAGAAATTATACAACTTTAACATATCTTTAATTAGTTCAACTTTTGAACACCTCCTGTTTCAATGGTAGGGAAACAGAATTAGCTGACCTCAGCCAAGATCTTGTTTGAAGAGATTCATGCTCTTGATTGGTAGCCTTCTTAGATGTAGACCTGAATGTCTACTAAGTAAGTACAGATGGGCCTGGCAGTGATTCTCAATTGATGATATAATTGAGTGAACTATTTTGGAAGAATTACTACACCAAATAAAGAAGCAGAATTCTGGTTTCTTCTGGTTTCTGGATCATCAGAGATCGAATGTATACCTGAGACGCACATCAGAACCCTGTGGAAGTCCTGATGTGCCAACCTACATGGCCATTGGGAATTGCCTGGGAGTTTCAATTTCCGATGGGCAATTACCGTGCTGTCTGGGAACTTCGTCAAATGTCTCTGACTCTAACTCATTCAAATGTCTTGGACTCTGAGTTAGAGTTGGAGACGTTCGAGGCGGGCCCAGGGGAGCAGAGTAATTGCCCATTGGGAGTTGAAACTTCCTTGGCAATTCCCGTGTTAGAGTCGGAGAAGTCGGGTAGTTCTGATATACTTACCTGGATTGTTACCGAGAAAATGTTAGATTAAAACCTTGTCTTAGATCTGGGTAATGACACAACTGACCACCCGATCACTCATACTGACCCCCTCAACCACCCCCCATGTCACGCCCCTATACCTCCAACCAACTGATTATCCCCCCCAACCCAACTACCACCTCACCCAACTACCTACTTTGCCACCTACCTACATGATCCACCTTACCTCCTGCCAACTCACCCACCTACCACCCCACCCACCTACCCATCTCACCCACCTGCCACCTCACCCACCTTCCACCTCACCCACCTACACTTCATCCCTGTATCCACTTACCCACCTGCCACCTCACCAAACTACCAACTTACCCACACAGCCTTCTCATCCAACTATCACCTCATCCACCCTACGCATCTCACCCCCTCTACCCACAGACCACCACACCTACCCACCGCACCACCTACCCACTTACCCATTTATCCACTCTACCCACCTACCCATCCTACCCAGCATGATCTTTCTTCCCCTCTGACTCTACTCTGCTTTGATGAAGCTCTCCGATGTATGCTGCATTTTGCATTTCTGGAAAAGCTCAGCTCAGGTGGTCCTGGAAGAAATGTGGAGCAGTGGCGAGTTGGGGGGATTTTTAAGCGGACCTGCCATTCGATGATGATTGCTGCTCCTCAGAACATCCAGGCCAATATTTGACAAGATAACCATTCATTCAGGATTTTTCAACAACCTTGCATCTTTGGTTTTACCTATTGATTAATTCTGTCTCACACTTTTGGACTAAATGATTCCTTCTGGCAACTTGCCCAAATATATCAATAGTATTATTAGTATAAGCAACGTATTAACAGGAATACATTTTCAAAAGCAAATTGGAGGGCTTTCTCATGGCTGAATGAGTTAATTGCATTGAGTAGTTAAGCTAGACAGACCAGGAAAGTTCCATGTTTCATCTCAGGCTGTGCTTGATCAGTTCATTTCTACCAGGCTCATCGTTAGAGAGGTTCCTGCTTATGATCGTATCGAATGCTCTTGCTGGAATTATGCAGGCTTGCAAGTTAGAGACAGAGATTTGGATCAGCTAGCACAGACAGTCAAGCCTCTGATTTTGTTTTAATTTAATCTGCCCTAACTAGTTTAGGGAGGTTCCTGAAGGTAAATCATGGATTCCGAAGACAACCTTTGCTCTCTAAACTGTTTTTTGTATAATTTTGCAAAGATAAACAGCTAAAATTAAAGGTGAATTGTAGAAAACCTCCAGATTGGGAAAACTTAGGTGGAAAAAGTGTGTTGTTTTATGAGTTAAAACAGGAACTGCAAGAATTCACTGTTGGACAGCAGTTATTAATGCACAAAGCCATCATGAATTTGACAGTATTTGTTAATTAATTTTCAATATTTGTCATATTTCTTTCTCCCACCATTTAGATTTACTCTATGCTACACATCTCTCAGTGATGAAATGATCAGGCAAATTTCACATTGAGGTCTCTATTACTGTTACTTCGGTAACAGATGGCAGGAACTGCACAAGAGCAGTTAGTTCAGTTCACCATCTGATTTTATTTTCTCCCTGTGGAAAATGTCTCACATCTGACTGCCAATTTTATTTGAAGGGCCAAGATTAGAAGCTCACGGTAACTTTTAACTCAAAGGCAGAGTAGAACTGTTTACGCCAAAACACTGTCTACCATGCTTTGTAAATTATTTTTTCCTAATGTTTTTTACTTCTCCGTGTGCCCCACCCCCACTCCCCGCCCTTGGCCACAGTAATACTTATACTTTTAAAAAGGCTTGGATAGAAATGAAGATAGCTTGTTCTTCCTTCCCACGGGAAACAATTTTGCTCAGACCACGCCAGACATCAGGAAAAAGGGGTGAATATACACTGTTCAATTTTTACCCCCTTACCCTGTTTTGTTGATGGGCTTCCCTGTGAGTGCTGAACCAAACCTGTGCCAAGAACTGCAAGAAGAGTTTCTAGATGTTGAGCGGACTTGAGGGAATACTTTGAGGGAGCTGCTTTTGCCCAGCACTAAGGTGCAGGATGCAGGAAACTCTGTCTCATAATTTCTTATGTTACTGACAAACATCTCAAGATGCTATACAGTTATATACACAGCCTAACATGAGTCATTGGGAAAATGATGGAATCTATTATTAGGAAAATTTTAACAATGCACTTAGAAAAGCATAGTATGATTAGAACAAGTCAACGTGGTTTTGCGAAAGGGATATCCTGTTTGATAAATTTATTAGAGTTTTTTGGGGATAGAACAGGGTAGATAAAGAGGAACCAGTAGATGTAGTGCACCTGGATTTCAAAAAGCATTCCATAAGGTGCCACACAAAAGTTTAACAGGCAAGGTAAGGGCTCATGAATTAGGGGGAAATATATTAGCATGAATGGAGGAATGGTTAACAGATAAGAAGCACAGTGTAGGCACAAATGGACTATTTTCAACTTGGCAGGCTGTCACTAGTGGATTGCTGTAAGGATCAATGCTGGGACCTGAGCTATTTACAATCTATATTAATGACTTGGATGAAGAGAGAGAGTATTATATTTACATTTGCTGATGATACAAAGATAGGTGGAAAGGCAAGCTGTGAGGAGGCCACAGAGTGGCTGTAAAGAGATATAGACAAGTTAAGAAACTGGGCAACAAGATAGCAGATGGAATATAACGTGGGGAAATGTGAGGTTATTCAGTTTGGTCGTAAGAATAGAAAAGCAGAATATTTTTTGAAAAGTGTGAAACTTATAAATGTTGATGTTCAGAGAGACTTGAGTGTGCACTTACAAGTAACACAGGAAATTAGAATGCATGTACAGCAAACAGTTAAGAAGGTAAATGGCAAGTTGATCTTTATTGCAAAGGGATTGGAGTACAGAAATAAAGAACAGTTGTAAAGGGCTTTTGCAAAACCACATCCAGGATACTTTGTGCAATTTTGGTCTCCATACTTATAGACTTGCATTGGAGGCAGTGCAGTGAAGGTTTACTAGATTGTTCCCTGTGATGAGAGGCTGAGTAACTTGAGCCTATATTCTCTGGAGCTCAGAAGTATTAGCAGTGATCTTATCAAAACATATAAGATTCTGAAGGGACTTGATAGGGTAGATGCTGAGAGATTGTTTCCACTGGTCGGGGAATCTAAAATATGGGGACATATTCTCAGGATAAGGAGCCAAGCATTTAGGACTGAGATGAGGAGAAATTACTTCACTCAAAGTGTTGTGAATCTTTGGAATTTTCTACCTCAGAGGATTGTGGGTGATCCATCGTTGAATATATTTAAGAGTGGGATAGTTAGGATTTTGTCTCTCAGGGAATCAAGGGATATGAGAAGCGGGTGGGAAAATGAAGTTGAACACTGACATCAGCCGTAATTGTATTGTCTGCCAGAGCACACTTGACAGGCTATATGGTCTATTCCTGCTCCTATTTCTTGTGTTCACACAATGCACTTAATTTGTAAAGTTATCTACACTGTGTAATGTACAACAGCCAAAAGATGTATTGTTTGTTGGTGGTGCTGTTTGAGGGTAGATTGCTACACAGGATCCTGGGAAAGTTCCTGCTCTTCTTTGAAAAGTATGTTGTTATCTCAACCACCAGAAAGTAGCCATGTTTAAACTTCTCATTAAAGAAATGCTGTAATGAAGTGTCAGAATAGATAGTGCGCTCAAATTCTTTTGTGCATTTGAATCGATAGAGGTAGGTTCTAAGTTTCATCACAATGGAAAACTGGTCGTCATGAATCACCTGCCCATTATATGCGCTACCCAATTTTTGTTTCATTGGGTTATGATTAACAGTCAAATCATTATCCTCAACTGAAGTGAGGAGCTTAAAAACAATCACAATCACTAGGGTAAAGATACTGAGAAAACTATCAGAATTACTGGCTGACAAGTCCCCTGGACCTGATGGCCTACATCCCAGAGTCTTAAAATAAGTTACTGCAGAGATAGTAGATGCCTCAATTGTGAAATTCCAAAATCCCCTAGATCCCAGCAGATTGGAAAATCTCAAATGTAGCACCTCTTTTCAAGAAAGCAGGAAACCACAGGCCAGTTAGCCTAATGACTGTTATAGAGAAAATGCTAGAATTCATTATTAAGGAAATGATAGCTGGACATTTAGAAGATAATAATACAATCAGAGCCAACATGGTTTTGTGAAATGGAAATTGTGTTTGACAAATTTATTAGAGTAACAAGCAAGGTGGATAGAGGGGAATGTGCAAATGTGGTGTATTTGAATTTCCAAAAGGCATTTGATTAGGTACCACATCAAAGATTACAACACAAAATAAGAGCTCATGGTGTAGGGGGTAACAAATTAGCATGAATAGAGGGTTGGTTAGCTAACAGGAAGCAGACAGTAGAGAAAAATGGGTCATCTTCAGCTTGTCAAGCTGTAACCAATGGAGTGCCACAGGGATCAGTGCTAGGGCCTCAAATATTTACAATCTATATCAATGTCTTGAATGAAGGAGCCGAATGTATGATAGGTAACTTTGCTGATGACACGAAAGATAGATAGAGAAGTTGTCAGGAGGACATAGAGGGCAGAAATTTTTGCTCGGCAGGTGGGCGCATGCCCGATCGGCACGAGCGTGAAGTGATGAATGTTGATGTTGGCCGAGCGTGCTGACGTCAACACGCAGTCACATGATAGTTCGGTCAGTGGGCGTGCAGTGGAGTCGGCAGCACGCCCGCCAACAACTAAAAGGCCTGTTAAGGACATTAAATTATCAATAAAATCAAATTTTTCGCTGCCTGTCCAACCTAATAGTTGGCGGGCAGGGAAAAAGGCCAAGCGGTCTTTGCATTTTTTGGGAAACCTCATCCATGGGCAGGATGAGGTTTCCAAAAGCAAATAATAATAAAATAAAAGTTTTAAAATTTATTTAATAACATGTGTCTCTGTCACATGAGCAGGGACATGTTTTATTACATTTTTATTTTAGTTCATTTTCTTTTTAAAAAAATGCCTCATCTCCCTGAGGCAACTCTGTGCCTCAGGAAGATTGTGCAACATTCACTCGCGCACATGCGCGAAATTTTTGCTCAGCCACTTGCCCTCCTCCCCCCACCCGCACAGGCAGCCGCTTGCATTTCATGCTGGGCGGGGCTTAATTGGCCCGCCAGCATGAAATTGCGGTACGATGCCGATCGCGGGCGTTGGTTGGCTTCCCAACTGTCCCCGCCTGCCCCTGCCGAGCCCACTCACCAAGGGCAAAATCCTGCCTACAGCATCTACAAAAGGATTTAGAAAAGTTGAGTGAGTGGACAAAATATTGGCAATGATGTATACTGTGGAAAATATGAACTTGTCAACTTTAGCAGCAAGAATATAAAAGTAGTATATTATTTAAATGGACAGAGACTGCAGAACTCTACCATACAGAGGAATCTGAATATGAATCACAAAAAGGTCCATGTGCAGGTACAACAAGTGATTCGAAAGGCAAATGGAATGTTGGTGTTTATTGCAAGGAGAATTGAGTATAAAAGTAGGGAACTGTTGCTACAGCCATACAGGGCCTTAGTGAGACCGCATGTCAAGTATTGTGTACAGCTTTGGTCTCCATACTCAAGAAAGGATAAAATTGCATTAGAAGCAATTCAGAGAAGGTTCACTCACCTGATTCCTGAGATGAAGAAATAATCTTCTGAGGAAAGGTTGAATATGTTGGACCTACACAAATTTGAGTTTAGAAGAATGCAAGGTGATCTTATTGGAACATATAACTTTCTAAAGTGACCTGATGCTGAGAGGATGTTTCCCACTTGTGGGGAATTCTAGAACTAGGGGACACAGTTTAAATTTAAGGGTCTTCCATTTAAGACTGAGATGAGGAGAATTTTTTCTCTGAAGGTTTTTAGTCAGAGGAATTTTCTTCCCCGGAGAGCAGTGGAGGCTGGGTCATTGAATTTATTCAAGGCTGAGTTAGATTTTTGATTAACAAGGGAGTGAAGGGTTATTGGGTGGGGGGGGGGGAGGGTGGTGCAGACAGGGAAGTAGAGTTGAGGCCACAATCAGATCAACCATGATCTTATCGAATCGCTGCCCAGGCTCAAGGGGCTGAATGGCCTACTCCTGTTCTTAAATCTTTTGTTCTTATGAATGTCAGTAAGCAATAAAATATGTTGGTAATTATAGTTAAGTACAACACTGCTATTACCTGACATTCATACATGGGCATTTTCCAGCTTAAGTCACCATATAGGAATCAGGAAAATAAACCTCAGCTGAATTTTCACCCTCTCTTACCCAAATTATTGCGGCCATCTGAATCACCTTTACTGTTAAGCTGGCTGAGATCAACATAGACTAGAAACTGAACCTCAATCCATTGTGTACTGTATGGCTGATGACTACACAAGATTGTGAAAGTAACTACAAAGCCATTTTGAAAGATTATGGGCACATTCCCCCAGAGTGGTATCTGGGTGACTCGTCAGCAAAACACATTGGCAAGCCATCCAGTCTGTTTTGGAGACGATGCCTAATTTCCATCAGGTTAGTGGATTGCTGTCAGCAGGAGCAAAGTGCACTGTGCCTCCTCAGAACTCCTTCAAACCAGAGGAAGGTATTTGCTCTTGGGATGTTGTGGGTCATTGATCTATAGAGGAGTGGGCAGGACCAGAGTGACATTCCTGTTATCTCAGTCCCACAGAGCTTCCCTCTGGGGTCTTCATTAGCTGGACCATCACCTGATATTAATCAAAGCATGCACCTTCTGCCCAAGGCTAAAATTCATGAATTTTAGAATCTTCAAAGTCCTGCTTACATAATTCAGAGGTGGTTAAAACAGTCATTGTAGCTCCAGAGATTACTAACGAAAATATAAAATGAAAATATATTGTAGTTTTAATTAATAAAACTATTTTTTAATGGATCTATTAAAACCTGTACAAAAATCTAACAAAAATATTGTTGATCTCTTTTTATGATGTGTCATATTTACATTCTGTGCTTTAGAAATCTATTTGTTCTGTGATCTTTCATAACCGATCTAGTATTTACATAAATGTTTGGCTACGCTCATAAGCATTGATACTGCCGTTATCCAGAGTTTATCTAGGTAGTTAATGTGAATCTGTTTTGTTAGTGGATATGTTGACTTTTATTATCTACATGCAAAACATTTTTCACAGATATTGGTAAGCATTCCTATCATAATCTGTTCTTTTCATATTTTCAGTGTGAGCAGGATTTGGCTTTTTGTTTTATTGTTTGAAACCGTATCTGAAAATGGTATATAATTTTATAATTTCAGAGCATAAAGCTAGAGGTGCTATGCATTCAATTAAGAATCAGACCAGCTGATGGAATATGCAGTTGATTCCCTAAGACCACCACTAGAGATACCACATAAAACCATGTATTTCAGACTTACTTCTCTTTGTGCTTTAAGGAATGCTGTGATACTTCTGCATTGATTACTGAGAAATGGTTCTTCATAAATGTTGACAATTTTGAGGAGAGTTGACATCATTTAAAGTCAAGTATGTCTTCTGGGTACAATTAATTTTTAAAATATAGTGTTTTGGCCCTTCTCTGAAAATTTTAACTGGAACCGTTAATACTCTTTTATTCATATAACTAGAGCCAATATCAGTTTTTTAATGTCTCATAATGGTTCTTAAGAGTAACAATCATCCCAACCTGAAGGCGCAACATTGCCAGTTACCTCAGATTCTTTTGGCTGTTTATTTATGAATGAGAAATAGCAATATATTATTGTTGTACAAGATGCTTTGAGGCATTGAAATGACAAATTGAAACATTAAATGTGTATTATGTTTTAATTTAAAGGGACAAGAAACTACTTCAGAAGGAACTTATTTAGTGTATATGTTGTAATAATGGATGTGATCTATGAAAAAATATCATAGGGGTAAATAGGTTGCATATTTTGGACCAAGTTTGAGTATTAATAGAACAGCTGTCATTGACTTGAAGTTCCAACAGACTTGTGCCCATAATTTCCACTGTGGTAAAAGGCTTAGTGATGTCATTGGGTGAAAGAATCATGTGGAGACTTGCTTTCTTCTCGAAGGAATGGAGTTCCTAGGGGGTGCAAACTCACAACTTCCAGCTAGTGGTTTCAGTGTTGCATTGATAGAAACCTGGAGGTAGATTAGCCACCTGTCCTCTGGATTGGACCATAGTGTACTGTACTAGAGACTATGGAAGGGGAAAAATTATGGCCAGAATCTTTGGGTCGGTGTGCAGGGGTGGGCCTTGCTCGCCAACGTATAAAATGACGCATGGTGATGTCGGGCATCCCAATGTTACTGCGCGTCGTTCCAATCTTCAGTTCGGCAGGCATACGCTGGAGTCAGCTGCGCGCCTGCTGCACTGCCAAAGGCCTATTAAGGTCATTTAAATATCAATTAAAATACTTAACTGAGCTGCCCGTTCAACCTTAAGGTTGGCGGGCAGGCGAAGACCCCAGGCGGCCTTCGCATTTATTATGAAACCTCATCCATGGGTGGGATGAGGTTTCATGAAGGTTTTTAAACTTCAAAAAAAAATTTTTTTTTAATTCGTAGACATGTCCCAGCTCATGTGAGACTGTCACATGAGGGGACATGTCTTAATTTTTTTTTTCTTTCTTTATTTAAATTTTCAAAAATAAAACTAATCCCCCTGAGGCAGCTCCGTGCCTCAGGGAGATTTCTGCGCTCTTTCACACGCATGTGCAAAAGAGCACAGGCCCCGACTCAGCCTCCTCCCCCCGCCCGCACAGGAAGTGCTCAGTGCTTCCGGATGCGCGTAATGCTGGGTGGGCCTTAATTGGCCCGCGCACGTAAAATGGCAGCGCGCAGCCAATCGTCGACGGCGATCGGCTACACGCCTACTCCTGCCCAGCCGCCTCCCCTATGTTTTAAAAGAATGGAAAAGAATAACCAATATTATGATGCTACAGATAATAATTTGTTAAATATTTTAAGATACATTTTTATAATTTTGAATCCCAAAAACAAAACTTTCCTATTTTCCTAGGTTTTTTGCACTTGTGGCTCATGAGGCGATTGCCTTTCCACACCAAGATGCATTTTGAGAAAATTTCCTAAGACTGATGCATTGAACTCACTGGAATATAATTTGTGGTCACTGCAGACATTTCTCCCAACACAGGATGGGTCTGTTGGGATATGGAATTGGAATCCATTTTGCTGGTTTCCCATATGGAATTTTAATCTAAATTGGTTTTTGCAAATGAGCCATTTTGTTTTCAGGACTCCACTTCCAGCACAGCATCTCATTCAATAAGAACATGGATTGGAGAATCAGGTGTATATATTAACATACCTCATTCATGATACTTCCAATTTTCTAGTGATTTAAACTATCTGAAAATTAGGATCATCACATATTGGCCCTCCATACTTCAACACCCAGACCTCCAACCTGCATCCGTTGAGCAAAGAAACTTTTGCTCCAACTCAGGGAGTGAAAGGGTATCTCACTACAAGCTACAGAACCCTGTGCAGATTTGGAAAATCAATTTAAAATAAAAAATGAAGCTTGCATTATTTCAAAGCTGAAATAACTCAAAAAGAAACATGTCAGGAAGATAAATTGGCTTCAGAGCTGATTAAAGAACCAAGTCAGGTAGGTGGAATTAGAGTACAGTTCAGCTATGATTTAATTGAATGGCTAGCAGTACGATGGGGCAGATTAGTCTACTCCTGTTTGCATGACTCTCTACCTGTCACTGTCCCATCATATCTGCAACTACATACTTGCAAATGTGCAAAATCTGAGTCAGCATTGCGGCAGCTATGAGTATGTTGCAAAATAGCAATGGCACTGCCGTGGCCCTAGAGATCACTTTGACAAATGTCATCTGTGGTTTATCTTGTTTTGCTTAGCTTTTAAAAGGCAATTTTAAAATTCATTGGGCAGAATTTTGCCGTCAGCGAGCAGGGGTCGGGGCCCGCTTGCCGATGCATAAAATGACACGGGATGATGTCGGGTGGAACCCCCGACATCATCCCGGCCCATTTAAATTTTCAGGAAGGCGGACCTGGAGCAAATTCAGCTGTCTGCCTGCCAACGTGTCAATGGCCAATTGAGGCCATTGGCAGGATCAATTATACAATTAAAGGACCTGCCCGTCCAACCTTAAGATTGGTGGGTTGGCCAGGAACCCCAGCGGGCAATAGAAAAAACATGAAACCTCATCCACTGACGGGTTGAGGTTTCATGTAGGGTTTAAAAAAATTTAATCAACTTATTATGTAAATTATGAACATGTCCCATCTCATGTGACATTGTCACATGAGGGGGACATGTTAAGGATTTTTTTTTCTATATTTAATATTCTTAAAAGTGTCAGTGATCTCCCTGAGGCAGCACTTTGCCTCAGGGAGATGTGCGCTCTTTCATGCGCATGCACGAAAGAGCGCACTCTCGCTTTTGGGGAATTTCCCCCAGCCTGCCCACATAAAAAGGCGATTGGGCCCTGCTTCTCCAGCGGGTATCGGCTCCCCGCCCGCCGGAGATTGGGTCGGGCAGAAAATCTTGCCCATTATATTTGCTCAGAAACTGGACAACATATAATTTCTTGGCTGATCAAGTTGGTGTTTATAAAGGAAAATTGGGTGGTCCATAAAGCTGAATTTGCACTCATTTTGTTCCTGTTGGTTATTCAACTGTGTTTTGGGTGGTGTAGGATGCAACAAGTTTATGGACATTACTGCTTATGTTCCAGTCCTGCTGCAATGCTACAACAATGATTGTCCAATTGGAAATTCTCTTATTTGTTCAGTTTTTGGAGAGAGAAGATGAGGAACAACAAGGCTATGTCAGACAGGCCAACCTGCACCTGAAGATGTTGACACTATGTTCAACAACAAAATTTCAGGCCAGTATGCACACAAAGTTCCATTTATATCTAGAGAGATTTTGGACTTGATATTAACCCTGTCAGAGCAGGAGTAGCTGGCAGTAATTGTCAGAAGGGTTTGGGTTAAAAATTATAAATCATGAACTATGCCTGCTGCCATTTTTACAGTGGCAGGTTGTGTGGTGTGCCCAACTGTGAAGAGATGGAATACTTAATTATAATATTTAAATTGGGCACTCACAATGCAATTGGGAGCCTAATTTAAACTTATCATTGTCTGACTGGCCGGATTTCTCCAGGCTTGTGAAGCTCAGGTAGCTGAATAGAGACGAGAGCAAGCACTGCCTGATGGCAGTACGTGTTTTTGAGAGCACTTCTCATGAGCTGTGGGATGCAGGGGTGTACCCTAGCTGACCCTTCAAACAAACATTTTGTTAATCATTGCTTCTCCATGCTGACACAATGGACTGATTCCACCCACTCCCAATCCCAATCTTTGATGCCCTCCCTCCCGATTGCCATGCTGCGACACTCCCCCCACCATGCCCCAAGCTTTTCCAATGGTCTGAGACTGCAGGTTTTCTCAGTTGTGGCCTCTTGCCACTGGCTTTCCTGCCCAACAGCCAGCCAGTCTGTCAATCTGGATGGCTGCTGGGTGGGAAATGGAATAAAAAATTGTTAATGAGGTTAAATTCAGCAGGACTTGTGAAACTCCTAGGTTTTCAGGCTTTCTCTTTCGCAACTGGATTCCTTCCACATTTACCTATAAATATCAAGACCTTTGAATCACCAGGGAAGCTATCACACATGCTACAAGCAGAACTGCAGCCAAACACCACCACAGTTATTATATTGCCAGTAGCTGTTAAGTCATAACCGTATTTAAATTTTATACAGCCAAGTCCTTTCAAGTTGTCACTGGGGGCATTGTGAATCAGCAGTGCACAGATGTTTGAAGTAAGTCACAGATGCATTGATTATTCAAGCATCACTATTCATCTCCTTCCCATGGACAGTCAATAGCAGCTTGAGGGTGTTTTGCTGTATTACAGCATGGCAGTATTCCTGAAAGTACAGTGGGCTATCCATTGCATCCCGATGGCCCAGCATTTTCCATTACATAGTGCCACTAGTTATTTGAATTGCAAATAGTTCCACTCTGCCAAAGCGTGGTCTTTCTGTAATCATCAACACTTAATGCAAGTAAATGCTCACTTTCCTAGAAGCTGTCTG